>NC_052149.1:133780482-134080482 GCF_902713615.1 Scyliorhinus canicula | reverse complement strand
ACCGGGGTTATCTCTACTCCCCTTCTTGAACAAAGGGACCACATTTGCTATCCTCCAGTCCTCTGGCACTATTCCTGTAGCCAATGATGACCTAAAAATCAAAGCCAAAGGCTCAGCAATCTCTTCCCTGGCTTCCCCGAGAATCCTAGGATAAATCCCATCAGGCCCCGGGGACTCATCTATTTTCACCTTGTCCAGAATTGCCAACACTTCATCCTTACGCACCTCAATGCCATCTATTCTAATAGCCTGGGTCTCAGCATTCTCCTCCACAACATTATCTTTT
This sequence comes from Scyliorhinus canicula, assembly GCF_902713615.1. Classification (NCBI taxonomy): domain Eukaryota; kingdom Metazoa; phylum Chordata; class Chondrichthyes; order Carcharhiniformes; family Scyliorhinidae; genus Scyliorhinus; species Scyliorhinus canicula. Next base: position 134,080,196 of record NC_052149.1, on the reverse strand, counting down.
TCCTGAGTGAATACTGACGAAAAGTATTCATTTAGTATCTCGCTCATCTCCTCAGCCTCAACACACAACTTCCCACCACTGTCCTTGACTGGCCCTACTCTTACCCTAGTCATTCTTTTATTCCTGACATACCTATAGAAAGCTTTTGGGTTTTCCTTGATCCTACCTGCCAAAGACTTCTCATGTCCCCTCCTTGCTCGTCTCAGCTCTCTCTTTAGATCCTTCCTCGCTTCCTTGTAACTATCAAGCGCCTCAACTCAAACTTCATGCCTCATCTTCACATAGGCCTCCTTCTTCCTCTTAACAAGAGATTCCACTTCTTTGGTAAACCACGGTTCCCTCGCTCGACCCCTTCCTCCCTGCCTGACTGGTACGTACTTATCAAGAACATGCAATAGCTGTTCCTTGAACAAGCTCCACATATCCAGTGTGCCCAACCCTTGCAGCCTACTTCTCCAACCTACACATCCTAAGTCATGTCTAATGGCATCATAATTGCCCTTCCCCCAGCTATAACTCTTGCCCTGTGGGGTATAATTATCCCTTTCCATCACTAACGTAAAGGTCACCGAATTGTGGTCACTGTTTCCAAAGTGCTCACCTACCTCCAGATCTAACACCTGGCCTGGTTCATTACCCAAAACCAAATCCAATGTGGCCTTGCCTCTTGTTGGTCTGTCAATATATTGTGCCAGGAAACCCTCCTGCACACATTATACAAAGAACGACCCATCTAATGTACTCGAACTATATCTTTTCCAGTCAATATTTGGAAAGTTAAAGTCTCCCATAACAACTACCCTGTTACTTTCGCTCTTTTCCAGAATCATCTTCGCCATCCTTTCCTCTATATCCCTAGAACTATTAGGTGGCCTATAGAAAACTCCCAACAGGGTGACCTCTCCTTTCCTGTTTCTAACCTCAGCCCATACTACCTCGGAAGAAGAGTCCCCATCTAGCATCCTTTCCGCCACCGTAATACTGTTCTTGACTAGCAGCGCCACACCTCCCCCTCTTTTGCCCCCTTCTCTGAGCTTACTAAAACACCTAAACCCCGGAACCTGCAACAACCATTCCTGTCCCTGCTCTATCCATGTCTCTGAAATGGCCACAACATCGAAGTCCCAGGTACCAACCCATGCTGCCAGTTCCCCTACCTTATTTTGTATACTCCTGGCATTGAAGTAGACACACTTCAAACCACCTACCTGAACACTGGCACCCTCCTGCAATGTCAAATCTGTGCTCCTGACCTCTATACTCTCAATCTCCCGTACCCCAAAACTACAATCCAGGTTCCCATGCCCCTGCTGAATTAGTTTAAACCCCCCTACAGTGTAATGTATAATGTATATATGCCATATAATGTATATAATGTATATACTGTTGGGTGATAATCAGAATGTGCTATCTATATTCAGAGTGTTAGATAATAGACACAATATGCTGTGTATATTCAGACTGTTGGATAACAGTCAAAATGAGCTGTGTATATTCAGACTGTTGGATAATAGACAGAATGAGCTGTGTATATTCAGACTGTTGGATAACAGTCAAAATGAGCTGTGTATATTCAGACTGTTGGATAATAGACAGAATGAGCTGTGTATATTCAGTGTCGGATAATAGTCAGAATCTGCTGTGTACATTCAGTGTTGGATAATAGTCAGAATCTGCTGTGTACATTCAGTGTTGGATAATAGCCAGTATGTGCTGTGTATATTCAGTGTTGGATAATAGACAGAATGTGCTGTGTACATTCAGACTGTTGGATAATAGCCAGAATGTGCTGTGTATATTCAGACTGTTGGATAATAGCCAGAATATGCTGTGTATATTCAGACTGTTGGATAATAGCCAGAATGTGCTGTGTACATTCAGACTGTTGGATAATAGTCACAATGTGTTGTGTATATTCAGTGTTGGATAATAGCCAGAATGTGTAATGTGTATTCTGACTGTTGGATAACAGTCAAAATTATCTGAGTATATTCAGACTGTTGGATCATAGTCAGAATGTACTGTGTATATTCAGTGTTCGATAATAGTCAGAATGTGCTGTGTAAGTTCAGAACGTTGGATAATAGTCAGAATGAGTAATGTACATTCAGAACGTAGGATAATAGCCAGAATGTGCTGTGTATATCAGACTGTTGGATAATAGTCAGAATGTGCTGTGTATATTTAGTGCTGGATAATAGTCAGAACGTGCTGTGTACATTCAGACTGTTGGATAATAGTCAGAATGTGCTGCGTATAGTGTTGGATAATAGCCAGAATGTGCTGTGTATATTCAGACTGTTGGATAATAGTCAGAATGAGCTATGTATATTCAGACTTTGTATAATAGCCAGAATGTGCTGTGGATATTCAGATTGTTGGATAATAGCCAGAATGTGCTGTGTATATTCAGACTTTGTATAATAGCCAGAATGTGCTGTGTATATTCAGAATGTTGGATAATAGCCAAAATGTGCTATGTATATTCAGACAGTTGGATAATTGTCAGAATGTGTTGTGTGTATTCTGTGTCGGAAAATAGCCGGTATGTTCTGTGTATAATCTGAATGTCGGATAACAGCGATAATGTGTTGTGTATATTCAGAATGTTGAATAATAGTCAGAATGTGCTGTGTATATTCAGAATGTTGGTGAACAGTCAGATTATGCTGTGTATATTCAGCGTTGGATAATAATCAGAATGTGCTATGTATATTCAGAGTGTTGGATAATTGTCAGAATGTACTGTGTATATTAAGTGTTGGATAATAGCCAGAATGTGCTCAGAATATTTAGACTGTTGGGTAATAATCAGAATGTGCTATCTATATTCAGAATGTTGGTGAACAGTCAGATTATGCTGTGTATATTTAGTGCTGGATAATAGTCAGAACGTGCTGTGTACATTCAGACAGTTGGATTATAGTCAGAATGTGCTGTGTATGTTCTGTTTTGGATAATAGCCAGTATGTGCTGTGTATAATCTGAATGTCGGATAACAGCGATAATGTGTTGTGTATGTTCAGACTGTTGGCTAATAGTCAGATTGTGCAGTGTACATTCAGACTGCTGGATAATATTAGCCAGAATGTGCTGTGTATATTCAGAATGATGGATAACAGTGAGAATGTGCTGTGTATATTCAGAATGTTGGATAATAGTCAGAATTGTTGTGTATATTCAGAGGGTCCAATAACAGTGAGAATGTGCTGTATACATTCAGAATGATTGATAATAGTCAGAATGTTCAGTTTATATTCAGTGTTGGATAAAATTCAGAATGTGCTGTGTATATTCAGAGTTGCAGTTAATTGCCAGAATGGCTTGCTGCCTGGGTCAGGGGGAGTACTGGCAATATCTTGGAGCTAAATCCGTCACTCGATGTTACCCTCGCGATCGGGGTGGCCTGTTTCAGACCGCTATCACTGCAGTCTTTCTCTGAAATGCACCCCTTTGGTGCTCCTTACAGACTGCTGTACAGTCTGCTGAGTACTGCCTGTTTTTTTTTAATGCTCAGGGATCCTCTGGCCACCTGGGAGTCCACTCAGGCCGTCTCTGTTTTGTCATGCTCTTGACGTAGCATAAGCTGCTTCCTTGATGTGCACTCTGACAAAGGAAGGTTCAGACTTGGAGATAGCTTTAACACATTTATTAAACTGTTAACAATTCTCCTACTTGGATTTGACTCTCCTGTTAATCCTGCTATAGCTACTCAGACTGACGAACCAGTCTGCTACAATCCAGGTGGTGGGTGTGATGTGTTTCAAATCAACTCTGTGTACTCACTGAGAGTCTCCACAGGAAAGAGGAAGATCATGTGTGATGTGTCCTTTTATATGGGTTGGTGTAATGCCCTCCTGTGGTAGTGTCACCTCTGTGTGTATCGTGAATGTCCATTGGTCGTTTCTTATCTTACTGACCTATTGGTTTAGTGTCTGTGTGTCATGTCTCTGGTGCTCCCTCTAGTGTCTAGCTCGTCCACATTAACCCCTTGTGTATTTACAGTGATGCATATCACCACAGACATCCTCATCCTTCAGTTGATTCATTAAGGGAATGGGTGTGGCCAAGTCCATTCCGGGGCCCACCAGGCGTTGTCGCCCCTCGGAAGCGCTGCCCCACTGCAGAGGAAGCAGGGGATCAGCAGAGCCCACCCCAACGAGAGGACACCTGCAGTGCAGCCTATGGAACCCTCCCTGGTTCTCTGCCCCTCAGAGGGCAAAGGACTTATCACTGACCCCCACCTCTCTGAATGACCAGCTATCTCCTCCTGGTACGGCTGACAGCACTGACTACCCCTGCCAGCACCTCCCAGGCGCTGTTAGGAGCAGGCTGGAGTCTGCAACCCACCCTGGGGAAGAGGGTGTCCTTCGCTCCACAATGGCATCGAGCTGTGGGTCCACCTCGGACTCCCCAACTCAGGGTGGCAAGTATTTAGTGAGCCATCTTGGTGGCTGCAGTGAGTGTGTGGTAAGTGAAGTCCTTAAAAACTGCTCCAGTTACCAGGCTCTTTGGCGCTAACTCTGGCCCCAGTGCTTGGAACGCCCGCTGGGCTAGGAATTGCTCTGAATTCATGTGGGAAGAGTGCTGGCATATTTGCATGTTCTGAATCATTGAATGAATAGCGTCCCCAATGGGAACGCAAATCGGATGCAATTCAGTCCAGGCGGTAACACATAGCCTCCCAAACGGAGAATCCCGCCCGGTGTTTTTAAAACAAAGGCAAATGCCAAATTTCTCATAACAGATTATAGCCAATCAGTGCGATCGCAGTTGTAATGCGGGTGACTTTGGCAAATAGATATTTTAGTTAATGGCCGAGAGCAGCAATGAAGTTTGGAGAAGGTTAAATCCAGCTACTCGAGTTCACACGAGCAGCAAAGAATTGTGTTGCTACTTTCTCCCATTCCTGATTGATTTTACTCACTAACCACAGATCTGATCCATAATTCATGAAATCTGCCGTCCCTGTATTGGTCCTGGGTTGTGACAGATGCAGAATGGAGATTGATTGAGGCACGGGGGATGAAATGGAAATAAATTTTTCACTTTGTAAACTGCCAGGATGGGGAATTAATCAATGTCAGCCGGGGTTTCTACTGATTTGGAGTTCACAGATGAGAGAGCAGTGAGAAAAGGCTGGGGAGAGGCAGCGACATTTGGTGGAAACCACTTGCTACATGTTAATGTTAGCCCTGAAATGTGCAGAGGGAAGATGGTTATTGCAGGGAGAGAGAGAGTGAAGATGGTTATTGTGGAGAGAGAGAGAGAGAGAGAGTGAAGGTGGTTATTGCGAAGAGAGAGAGAGAGTGAAGGTGGTTATTGTAGAGAGAGAGTGAAGGTGGATATTGTGGAGAGAGAGAGAGTGAAGATGGTTATTGTGGAGAGAGAGAGTGAAGGTGGTTATTGCAGGGAGAGAGAGAGTGAAGATGGTTATTGTGGAGAGAGAGAGAGAGAGAGTGAAGGTGGTTATTGCGAAGAGAGAGAGAGAGAGTGAAGGTGGTTATTGTAGAGAGAGAGTGAAGGTGGATATTGTGCAGAGAGAGAGAGTGAAGATGGTTATCGTGGAGAGAGTGAGTGAAGGTGGTTATTGCGGAGAGAGAGAGAGAGAGAGTGAAGGTGGATATTGTGGAGAGAGAGAGAGTGAAGGTGGTTATTGCAGAGAGAGAGTGAGAGTGAAGGTGGTTATTGCGGAGAGAGAGAGTGAGAGAGAGGAGGAGAGTGAAGGTGGTTATTGCGGAGAGAGAGAGAGTGAAGGTGGATATTGTGGAGAGAGAGAGAGAGAGTGAAGGTGGTTATTGCGGAGAGAGAGTGAGAGTGAAGGTCGTTATTGCGGAGTGAGAGTTAGAGAGACAGAGAGAGTGAAGGTGGATATTGTGGAGAGAGAGAGTGAAGGTGGTTATTGCGGAGAGAGAGTGAGAGTGAAGGTCGTTATTGCGGAGAGAGAGAGTTAGAGAGAGAGAGAGAGTGAAGGTGGTTATTGTGGAGAGAGAGAGTGAGAGGGAGAGTGAAGGTGGTTATTGTGGAGAGAGAGAGTGAGAGGGAGAGTGAAGGTGGTTATTGCGGAGAGAGAGAGAGCGAAGGTGGTTATTGCGAAGATAGAGAGAGTGAAGGTGGTTATTGCGGAGAGAGGGAGAGAGAGAGTGAAGGTGGTTATTGCGGTGAGAGAGAGAGAGAAAAGGTGGTTATTGCGGAGAGAGAGAGAGAGAGAGTGAAGGTGGTTATTGCAGAGAGAGAGAGAGTGAAGGTGGTTATTGCGGAGAGAGAGAGAGAGTGAACGTGGTTATTCCAGAGAGAGAGAGAGAGAGAGAGTGAAGGTGGTTATTGCGGAGAGAGAGAGAGAGAGAGTGAAGGTGGTTATTGCGGAGAGAGAGAGAGAGAGAGAGTGAAGGTGGTTATTGCGGTGAGAGAGAGAGAGTGAAGGTGGTTATTGCGGAGAGAGAGAGAAAGAGTGCAGGTGGTCATAGCGGAGATAGAGAGAGAGAGAGAGTGAAGGTGGTTATAGCGGAGATAGAGAGAGTGAAGGTGGTTATTGAGGAGAGAGAGAGAGTGAGTGAAGGTGGTTATTGCGGAGAGAGAGAGAGTGAAGGTGGTTATTGCGGAGAGAGAGAGAGAGAGAGTGAAGGTGGTTATTGCGGAGAGAGAGAGAGTGAAGGTGGTTATTGCGGAGAGAGAGAGAGAGTGAAGGTGGTTATTGCGGAGAGAGAGAGTGAAGGTGGTTATTGCAGAGAGAGAGAGAGTGAAGGTGGTTATTGCGGAAAGAGAGAGAGAGAAAGAGTGAAGGTGGTTATTGCGGAGAGAGAGAGTGAAGGTGGTTATTGAGTAGAGAGAGAGAGTGAGTGAAGGTGGTTATTGCGGAGAGAGAGAGAGTGAAGGTGGTTATTGCGGAGAGAGAGAGTGAAGGTGGTTATTGCGGAGAGAGAGAGAGTGAAGGTGGTTATTGCGGAGAGAGAGAGAGTGAAGGTGGTTATTGCGGAGAGAGAGAGAGAGAGAGTGAAGGTGGTTATTGCAGAGAGAGAGAGAGTGAAGGTGGTTATTGCAGAGAGAGAGAGTGAAGGTGGTTATTGCGGTGAGAGAGAGAGAGAAAACGTGGTTATTGCGGAGAGAGAGAGAAAGAGTGAAGGTGGTTATTACGGAGAGAGAGAGAGAGAGAGCGATGGTGGTTATTGCGGAGAGAGAGAGTGAAGGTGGTTATTGCGGAGAGAGAGAGAGAGTGAAGGTGGTTATCGTGGAGAGAGAGAGAGTGATGGTGGTTATTGCGGAGAGAGAGAGAGTGAAGGTGGTTATCGTGGAGAGGGAGAGAGTGATGGTGGTTATTGCGGAGAGAGAGTGAAGGTGGTTATCGTGGAGAGAGAGAGAGTGAAGGTGGTTATTGCGGAGAGAGAGAGAGTGAAGGTGGTTATTGCGGAGAGAGAGAGAGAGAGAGAGTGAAGGTGGTTATTGCGGAGAGAGAGAGTGGGTGAAGGTGGTTATTGCGGAGAGAGAGAGTGAAGGTGGTTATTGCGGAGAGAGAGAGTGAAGGTGGTTATTGCGGAGAGAGAGAGAGTGAAGGTGGTTATCGTGGTGAGAGAGAGAGTGAGTGAAGGTGGTTATTGTGGAGAGAGAGAGAGAGAGTGAGTGAAGGTGGTTATTGCGGAGAGAGAGAGAGAGAGTGAAGGTGGTTATCGTGGAGAGTGAGTGAAGGTGGTTATTGCGGAGAGAGAGAGTGAAGGTGGTTATTGTAGAGACAGAGAGAGTGAAGGTGGTTATTGCGGAGAGAGAGAGAGAGTGAAGGTGGTTATCGTGGAGAGAGAGAGAGAGTGAGTGAAGGTGTTTATTGTGGAGAGAGAGAGAGAGAGTGTGAAGGTGGTTATTGCGGAGAGAGAGAGAGAGAGTGAAGGTGGTTATTGCAGAGACAGAGAGAGTGAAGGTGGTTATTGTAGAGACAGAGAGAGTGAAGGTGGTTATTGCGGAGAGAGAGAGAGTGAAGGTGGTTATTGTGGAGAGAGAGAGAGAGAGTGAGTGAAGGTGGTTATTGCGGAGAGAGAGAGAGAGTGAGTGAAGGTGGTTATTGCGCAGAGAGAGAGTGAAGGTGGTTATTGCGGAGAGAGAGAGAGTGAAGGTGGTTCTTGCGGAGAGAGAGTGAAGGTGGTTATTGCGGAGAGAGAGAGAGTGAAGGTGGTTATCGTGGAGAGAGAGAGAGTGATGGTGGTTATTGCGGAGAGAGAGAGAGAGTGAAGGTGGTTATCGTGGAGAGAGAGAGAGTGATGGTGGTTATAGTGGAGAGAGAGAGAGTGATGGTGGTTATTGCGGAGAGAGAGTGAAGATGGTTAGTGCGGAGAGAGGGAGAATGAAGGTGGTTATTGCGGAGAGAGAGAGAGTGAAGGTGGTTATTGTGGAGAGAGAGAGAGAGAGAGTGAAGGTGGTTATTGCGGAGAGAGAGAGAGAGAGAGTGAAGGTGGTTATTGCGGAGAGAGAGAGTGAAGGTGGTTATTGTGGAGAGAGAGAGAGAGAGAGAGAAAGTGAAGGTGGTTATTGTAGAGACAGAGAGAGTGAAGGTGGTTATTGCGGAGAGAGAGAGAAACAGTGAAGGTGGTTATTGCGGAGAGAGAGAGAGAGTGAAGGTGGTTATTGCGGAGAGAGAGAGTGAGTGAAGGTGGTTATTGCGGCGAGAGAGAGAGAGAGAGTGAAGGTGGTTATTGCGGAGAGAGAGAGAGTGAGTGAAGGTGGTTATTGCGGCGAGAGAGAGAGAGGGAGTGAAGGTGGTTATTGCGGAGAGAGAGAGTGAAGGTGGTTATTGTGGAGAGAGAGAGAGAGGGAGTGAAGGTGGTTATTGCGGAGAGAGAGAGAGTGAAGGTGGTTATCGTGGAGAGAGAGAGAGTGAAGGTGGTTATTGCGGAGAAAGAGAGTGAAGGTGGTTATCGTGGAGAGAGAGAGAGTGAAGGTGGTTATCGTGGAGAGAGAGAGAGTGAAGGTGGTTATTGCGGAGAGAGAGAGAGTGAAGGTGGTTATCGTGGAGAGAGAGAGAATGATGGTGGTTATTGCGGAGAGAGAGTGAAGATGGTTAGTGCGGAGAGAGGGAGAGTGAAGGTGGTTATTGCGGAGAGAGATAGAGAGAGAGTGAAGGTGGTTATTGTGGAGAGAGAGAGAGGGAGAGTGAAGGTGGTTATTGTGGAGAGAGAGAGTGAAGGTGGTTATTACGGAGATAGGGAGAGTGAAGATGGTTATTGTGGAGAGAGAGAGAAAGTGAAGGTGGTTATTGTAGAGAGAGAGAGAGTGAAGGTGGTTATTACGGAGAGAGAGAGAGTTAAGGTGGTTATTGTGGAGAGAGAGAGAGAGAAAGTGAAGGTGGTTATTGTAGAGAGAGAGAGAGTGAAGGTGGTTATTGTGGAGAGAGAGTGAAGGTGGTTAGTGCGGAGAGAGGGAGAGTGAAGGTGGTTATTGTGGAGAGAGAGAGAGAGAGAAAGTGAAGGTGGTTATTGTAGAGAGAGAGAGAGTGAAGGTGGTTATTGTGGAGAGAGAGTGAAGGTGGTTTTTGTGGAGAGAGAGAGAGAGAGTGAAGGTGGGTATTGTGGAGAGAGAGAGAAAGTGAAGATGGTTATTGCGGAGAGAGAGAGAGTGACGGTGGTTATTGTGGAGAGAGAGTGAAGGTGGTTTTTGTGGAGAGAGAGAGAGAGAGTGAAGGTGGGTATTGTGGAGAGAGAGAGAAAGTGAAGGTGGTTATTGCGGAGAGAGAGAGATTGGGGTGCTGTTGAGAAGGTTTACTGTGGGTTTGAGGATTGGAGCTGATATGGAGGTTTAGGCTGGTTGGTGGATGGGGAAGTGGCGATGTGGGGGCTCTGATGTGATTGGTTGGGCCAGGAAGGTGGGAAGTCTGGAGGGGTGTAGGGAATGGAGATGTGCAGCCAGCGTTGAAGAATGGGGAGCTCCAGGTGGTCTTTTGGACTGTGCATATGGAGATCCCAAATGAGTATTGGCTGCAGGTGTAAGGATTGAGAACGGTGCTTTGCCAGTGCTGATATGCTGCTCCGAGTGGGTGGTGGATGTTCGGAGTGAGAATTAGATGGGATTGGAGTGGGGTCATTGGGTGGGCGGTCAGCTCTGGGATTGGAAGTTGCAGTGTCAGGAATGAGGATTGTATGTTCAACATTGTGTAGATGGGACAGCAACGTGGTTAGTGACTGGAATGGGGCCAAGGATGGGGTTGTGGGGACCAGGGCATTGTTCCAAGGAATCTATCTCTCTCTCTGGGTTCCCTCTTATGTCCCTGCCTCGTGCTATTCTTTCAGTCTGCTTCCGTTTCTGCTTCTTTTTGTTCCTCTCTCCCTCTCCCTCTCTCTGGTCTCAGTTGCTCTTGTTCTGTTGTAAGTTTGTGTTTCTTTGTCTGTTGCACTGATTCTAATGATGTGGAGATGCCGGCGTTGGACTGGGGTGAGCACAGTCTTACAACACCAGGTTAAAGTCCAACAGGTTTGTTTCAAACATGAGCTTTCGGAGCACTGCTCCTGCCTCAACCTGAGGAAGGAGCAGTGCTCCGAAAGCTCGTGTTTGAAACAAACCTGTTGGACTTTAACCTGGTGTTGTAAGACTTCTTACTGATTCTAATGCTGCTGCTGTGTGGAGTTTCTGCTCCACCAGACAGCCTATTTAAGGGAGTTTGATTTGAACACATTATGAATGGGGATTATACAATGGGGTGTTAACCACATTGAGAGAGGGAGTGTCAGAGAAAAGACTGGCCACAGCACAGTCAATGGAATAGAGAGAGTTAACAGATGGAATGGGTTTATTTGATTCGACCAGTGAGCAGGGACATCACTGAAGAGCGTGGGGAGTTCGACATCATCTCTGCCTTATTATTATTGGGTTAACCTGGAGTAGTGCCGAAGGTCCAGGAAGATTAATTTCCAGCTAATTTTCTTTACAAGTATTCAAAATAGGTTTGAAATTGAGATTGATTGAAGATGCCATCACACCACGTGTATAGCAGTTTCCATGTTCTGAATTAGTGATGTCTCTCTTTAGGAAGTTGAATGCTCTGTGAGATATTTGATATCAATCACAATGCCTGCCAAGGCCCAGATTCGGCTTGTTCGCCTGTCGGTTTAAGCAGCCTAAATCTAACTGTTTCAGCAGGAATGATCTCGCACATTCTGTACTGATGTGGTGATCCTCTACTTTCCTGAGTCAGGGAGCAGAAGGGTTCCCATTCCTGATCCTTACAGACTAGCTCTGCCAGCTGAGATATGGATGTGTGGGTGGGAGCAGAGTGAGGTCACTGCAATGGCTCCCATGGGTAACTATTCTGCTGGTACTCACTGGTGGAAGATCAGACACGCGGAGGGGCCATTGGGGTAGTGGTCCGGGGGAGAGGGGCATGAGGGAACCGGGAGCTGGGAGGAGGTGGATGGAAGCAGGCTGGTCCTACAGCCAGCTTGGGGCCAGTCACACCCAGAGATGAGGAGAAGAAACTTGAAAATACAAGAAGATCAATCAGTGTCTCACATACACACAGGGGCCTGGCAATAGGCAGTCACATTTTAATTGGGTATTGACTTGTAATTCAGATCTGGCATTGCTTACAAATTAGTGCTTGCAGTCCCTGCCTCACTGCTCTGCTGTCTCTCAGCACTATGCACTTGATTGCTCGGCAATGATTCTTGTCAACCATCAGCAGTTGTTGGATATGTTCATGGGCGAACAAACAGCAAGTTCCAGTATATCCTTCACCTGTACATTGCTGCCTGTTACTGCAGCGGGTATGTGAATGGCAGACGGTTTCATCACCTGGAATGCGGCTCACTTATCCTTCGCTCTCCAAACCAGCTCATTCCCTACACACATTTGATTTTTTGATTTGATTTGATTTATTATTGTCACATGTAGCTACAGGACAACTGGCCCTCCTGCTCGGTTTGGGCATAGTTCCGCTCGTCATCGGCTAGTGTGCGCAATGCAAAAGCTATCAGTCGCCCTGACCCGTCCGGCATCTGGTGTGTGGGGAAATCATCGCACGTCAGGAGAAGTGCCTTTGCTGGGTTGAAGTGTGTCAACAGCTTCTCGGAGGACAACAGGCCTCCTGGAATGCCTTTTCCTGTGGGGCGTTCCATTCCCACTAGTTTTTTAACAGGTGGTGGAGCGGGTTAAGCGGTGTGGCCAAATGTGGGATGAATAGTAGTTGATAAGTCCTGAAAAGGAACGGAGTTCAGTCGGGTCTTGAGGGATGGGAGCCTGCCGCAAGGCCCGCATCTTGTCTTCCCCTGGGTGAAGCCCCTTCCTGTCAACCCGGTACACTAAATGGTGAGTTCAGGGGTGTTAAAAATGCACTTCTCCCTGCGGAGGCTGACATCGGGCTGGTCAAAATGCTGGAGGACTTTGGCCAGCTTCTCCAAATGTTTTTGTCCCCCGAGGCCCCAAGTGATGAGTACCGACATCCAGGTTTATGGCCACCCTGGCCAGGATGTTTTCCACCATGTGGGGGCGGCAGGGTGACACAGTGGTTAGCACTGCTGCCTCACAGCGGCAGGATCCCAGGTTCGATTCTGACCTCGGGTGACTGTGGAGTTTGCACATTCTCTCCATATCGGCGTGAGTTTCCTCCGGGTGCTCGGGTTTCCTCCCACAGTCCAAAGATGTGCCTGTTAGGTGAATTGGCCATGATAAATTGCCAAAATCTGGTGGGGTTACGGGGCTAGGAGTGGGGGATTGGGCCTAGGTAGGGTGCTCTGTCGGAGAAAGGGCCGGTGCAGACTCGATGGGCTGAATGGCCTCCTTCTGCACTGTAGGATTCTATGATTCTATGTGTTGGAAAATCACGCAAGCTGATGAAACCCCAAAAGGCAGTCGGGTGTCTAGTGATACCATAGTTGTGTTGTAATTCACCAACTGACCACTAGGAGCGTCACTGGTATACAAGTGAACGTTAAAGTCAGCTAACCTCAGACTGAGTGGAGGAGGATGAAGAGAGATTGCTTGTTTTTCATCTGTTGTCTTGTATATAGTTTACCCACTGTTAATGTTAGTAAATCATTTACAGCTGTAGCTACAAGTGTAAATCAGGCCATCCGACAAGAACATTACATGGTACCAGGACTTATTGGTATTGTCATGGGAGTGTCCCTTCAAGAAATGTTTTTGTCTTATCACGTGGCTTCAGTGATGTCATTGTGTGGGTGGAGCTAGGCTGTGGCTCTGTGAGTTTTTATTTTCACTTTGAATTTTGGTCTGGTTTTGAACTGCACAGGTTGAAAGAAGTGTCTCTATCTTCATTTAAAAAGCTGTTTCCAGACTACTTGATAACTGAAAAGAGATAATTGCTTTCTGGGAGAAATTCAAACTTGCAGTTTGAAAAGGGGAACAGAGTATAAAGAACAAGTCTTATACCAGTAAGAATGCCTTGTGCTGGGCCACACCTTTGCAAAGGGATATTTAGTTTTGCTTGGATTTTGTTATTAAATTGGAACAGTTAAGGGGGAATTCATTAAGGGAATTACATTACTGTAGCTTTGTGGGGTCTTCATGTTTGTAGGTGGTAAAATTCTTACTGTATGTGTTTATAAATATGTTGTCTAAATTCATTGTTTTTTGATTAAATCCGCCGAAGAACTCTGTTGAATAACAGCTGAAAGGCAGGCTCTTGTGCTCATCGTAACCAATATCAATAAATTGGTCAGGTGAACTCCATAATATACTTTAGTGTTTTATAAACCCTGGCCCATAACAGTATTAAACAGAAAAAAAACGATTAGCCTGCCACAGAGATTTGAAGATTTTACAGACTGCTGAATTAATAGCATGGAGTCGTTGAAGGAACCAAGGAGTCTCAGCTTTCATGGTAATGTGGAAAGGAACTGGCAAATGTTTCAACAATACTTTAACCTGTTTCTTACTGCAGTAAATTGAGAAAATCAATCAGATTCATGTAAGGTAGCGATGCTCCTTACAACGGCAGGGCCCACAGCAATTGCTGTGTTTGTTTAGTAAGTTTAAATTTGCAAACGATGAAGATAGTAAAAATTTCATCAAATAATTTGAAGACTAGATGCTCATCGCAGCCCCAGAAAGAATGAAATTTATGAATGCCATATGTTTAGATCATGTTTACAGAAGACAGAAGAGTCCAAAAATCACTGGACTCTTCTTTGCACTGAGTGCTGAATTTGGGTGCATTTGAGTGCTATAGTGAGAGTTTGGTGACTGAGGGAGTTAGGCGAGGAGGGAGTAAGGTGCTCCTTTTCATTTCATTTCCTACATTTCCTCAAAGAGCGTGAAGGGAGCTGGGAGTTTACCGAGAGTGCAGCTGACTGGGAGCAGAGTCGGAGGGCAGAGTTCCAGTTGGTCCACAGGGCAGCTATATTCTGGAAGGTAAGATGGGATGGAGGCTAGGGCAGTTACATGCTCCTCCTGTAGGATGTGGGTGGTGAGGGGTAGCACCGGTGACCCCGCTGACTACACCTGCGGGAAGTGCACCCAACTCCAGCTGCTCAGAGACCGTGTTAGGGGATCCCTGCACAGGCAATGACCTACTGGGGGAAGGCCCTAGTGGCCAGGTCTCTGGCACTGAGTCTGGCTCTGGGGCTCAGAAGGGAAGGGGGGAGAATAGAAAAGCAATAGTGACAGAAGACTCAATGGTTAGGGGAATAGACAGGAGATTCTGTGATCGCGAGCGAGACTCTCGGAAGGTATGTTGCCTCCTGGGTGCCAGGGCCAGGGATGTCTCAGATCGTGTCTTCAGGATCCTTAAGGGGGAGGGGGAGCAGCCAGAAGCCGTGGTGCACATTGATACCAACGACATAGGTAGGAAAAGGATGTAATAAATGAGTTTAGGAAGTTAGACTGGAAGTTAAAAGCCAGGACAGACAGAGTTGTCATCTCTGGTTTGTTGCTGGTGCCACGTGATAGCGAGGCTAGGAATAGGGAGAGAGTGCAGTTGAACACGTGGCTGCAGGAATGGTGTCCGAGGGAGGGTGTCAGGTATTTGGATAATTGGAGCGCATTCTGGGGAAGGTGGGACCTGTACAAGCAGGACGGGTTGCATCTGAACCAGAGGGGCATCAATATCCTGGGAGGGAGGTTTTCTAGTACTCTTCGGGAAGGTTTAAACTAATTTGGCAGGGAATGGGAACCGGACTTGTAGTCCAGCAACTAAGGTAGCCGATGTTCAGGGCGTCAAAGTGTGTAGTGAGGCAGTGGGGAAGGTAACACTGACAAAGGAGAGTACTTGCAGGCACGGAGATGGATTGAAGTGTGTATACTTCAACGCAAGAAGCATCAGGAATAAGATGGGTGAACTTAAGGCATGGATCGGTACTTGGGACTACGATGTGGTGGCCATCACGGAAACTTGGATAGAAGAAGGGCAGAAATGATTGTTGGAGGTTCCTGGTTATCAATGTTTCAATAAGATTAGGGAGGGTGGTAAAAGAGGTCGGGGGGGGGGGGGGGGGGGGGGGGGTTGCATTGTTAATTAGAGATAGTATAACACTGCAGAAAGGCAGTTCGAGGAGGATCTGCCTACTGAGGTAGTATGGGTTGAAGCCAGAAATAGGAAAGGAGCAGTCACCTTGTTGGGAGTTTTCTATAGGCCCCCCAATAGCAGCAGAGATGTGGGGGAATATATTGGGAAACAGATTTTGGAAAGGTGCAGTAGTCATGGGTGATTTCAACTTCCCAAACATTGAGTGGAAACTCTTTAGATCAAATAGTTTGGATGGGGTGGTGTTTGTGTAGTGTGTCCAGGAAGCTTTTCTAACACAGTATGTAGATTGTCCGACCAGAGGGGAGGCCATATTGGATATGGTACTTGGTAATGAACCAGGGCAAGTGATAGATTTGTTAGTGGGGGAGCATTTTGGAGATAGTGACCACAATTCTGTGACTTTCACTTTAGTAATGGAGAGGGATAGGTGAGTGCAACAGGGCAAGGTTTGCAATTGGGGGAAGGGTAAATACGATGCTGTCAGACAAGAACTGAAGTGCATAAATTGGGAACATAGGCTGTCAGGGAAGGACACAATTGAAATATCCTGGTTGCGCCCGAGTGCACCATAGCGACTTCCTTGGATCCCGCAGTTGGTCTCGCTTCGCGGAAGCTCGTGCCATTAAGGTCTGGTCGCTTCGGTGACCGAGGCTCAGGATCGACCAAACCTGCAACCCCTGGACCCCGCTCTCTCTCGGGAAATGGTAATGTCCACTGTCCGGTGGAGGGTCAAGGAGGCGTCCTTAAGGAGTTTCATTTGGGTATCGGCGTCTCGGAGCCCATAGTCGAAACAGTCCTGGAAGGAGTCGACCAGTGCAGCCCTGAACTTAAGCAAGCGTTCTTAAGTGTGGCAGATTTCGGCATTTGATTCACCTTGGGCCTGTGAGACCGTTTGAAAATGGAAACCGTCGGACCACTATTGGGGGCTGCCAATTAAGATATGCGTCAAGCAGGGCCATCAACGCAGTGAAAGATTCGGAGTCCGGTCTGTCTGGGTGCGTGAGGCTATTGATGAGCTTATAGGTGACACCCTGACTGCAGTCAGCAGGCTAACGTTCTGCCGGCCATCCCGAAGGATCATGTTCGACTGAAAAAAATATTGCATCTGCTCTATGTACTGGGTCGTCATAGAACTGTTACAGTTTCCCGATGAGCCACATCTCACTGTTCGAAGTCGAGGTCTCTGTGGGCCAGGAAGAAATGGGTCAGTGCTATAACATCCGGCAGCTGTGGCAGCTCAACTTTACATTCGCCGCCAGTGTAGAACCCAAACAGGAGAGACAACAGGAACACACAGTAGGGTAGAAATGAACAACAGGTTTATTACAGTATACACAATATAACAAAACTATAACTCCCCTCCCTGAAGGGCCACCCTTCCTGACCTGCATCCTGGTCAGGGTTTTTAGACTCTGTAGTTTTCCCTTGTTAAGGGGAAACCCCACCCCAATTATCAGGGGAGTTTATACTCTGCTGTGTAAGGGTGGAATCGTATGGAGCATAGTCCTTGGACCCCAAAGGGGTTGTAACATTTTAACAACAATTTAGAGTATGCAATATTTTTTTCCATTTGAGGGGCAATTTAGTGTGGCCAATCCACCTAACCTGCACATCTTTGGTTGTGGGGATGAAACCCACTCAGACACGGGCAGAATGTGCCAACTCCACACAGATGGTGACCTAGGCCGAGATTGAACCCGGGTCCTCTGCGTCGTAGACAGCAGTGCTAACCACTGTGACACCGTGCTGACCAAAGGGGTTGTAACATGTGCCACTTTTATTTAAATGAGCAGAAAGCACAAATTCTGCATGTTCCTGACCTTACTTTGAACAAGTTAATCAAACATGACAACCCTGGCCTGTTTTCAAAGGTTATTCAATTTTTAGCCCAATATATCCGAATGTAACTTTATCTCCATTTCCATCAGATCTCCCCCATATGAAGTATCATGAAATTTGCGATGACATTACTGACTTTCTCAGCGGGATTCTCCATCAGCGGGATCCTCTGCCCCACCGGCAGTGCGCCCATGCCCGCCCGTTTCCCCACTGCATAGGGGTGGGTGCACTTTGGCAATGGAGAATCCCGCTCCGCAAAATGGGACCGGTGGGACAGAGAATTCCGCCCTCTATTTCTCCTCAGAGTAAAGGAAATTGAGGGGAGATTTGGTTGAGGTGTAGAAGATAACAGGTTTGGATAGGGTGAACAGAGAAAAGCTGTTCTCATTGGATGATGGCACGTGACTGGGGGGACACACTTTTTAAGATTTTGGGGAAAAATGCATGGAGTAGGTGACGAGGAACGTTTTTCATTAAGTAAGACTTTTATATTCCTGATAGCCGCTTATGTGATCAGACGAGTTATGAGCAAGAATAGGCCCCTTGAGCCTGCCCTGTCATTTAATAAGGTCATGGCAGATCTGATTGTAACCTTAACCCCACTTCCTGCAAACCCCCAGTAACCTTTTACCACCTTCTTAATCAATAATCTGTCTTGCTCTGCCTCAAAAATATTCAAAGGCTCTGCTTCCACTGCCTTTTGAGGAAGAGAGTTTCAGAGACCCTCATTTCTCTGAGACAAAAAAACTCTCCATCTCTGTCTTTAAGTAAGTGAGCCCTTATTTGTAAACAGCAACCCTGAGTTCTAGATTCTCGCACAAGAGTAAACATCCGCTCCACAACATCCACCCTGTCATTACCACTCAGGATCTTGGGCGGGATTCTGCCGTAATCGGCGGGGTGGGCAACTCCGGCAGGAAGGAGTGGCGTGAACCACACGGACGTCGGGCCGCCCCAAAGGTGCGGAATCCTCCGCACCTTCAGGGGCTAGGCCGGCCCCAGAGTGGTTTGCGTCGTGCAAGCCAGCGGGGAAGGAGCTTGGCGTCATGCCAACCGGCGGCGAAGGGCCTAAGTTGGCGCATGCGTGGGAGCACCAGCGTGTGCGTTTCCCAGTGCATCCCAGCGTATGCGCGGGAGGGTTCGTCTCCGCATCGGCCATGGCGGAGGACCACAATGGCCGATGCGGTGGAATAGAGTGCCCCCACGGCACAGGCCTGCCCGCAGATCGGTGGGCCCCAATCACCTCCCAGGGCCCGATCCCCCCGCCCTAATCCTAACCCTGAGCACGCTGGAGGCCGCCCGCGCAGTCAGGTCCCGCCGGTGAGTACCTACTCTAATTTATGCCGGCGCGACTGGCTGAAAACGGGCGGCCACTAGGCCCATTGCGGGCCGGAGAATCGCTGGGGGGGGGGGCGCTGCCAGGGGCGATCCCCGCCCCTGCCAAATCCCCGCCGCCGAAGAATGCGGCAACCGGTGGGGGCGATTCTCCGACCCAGCCGGGGGGGGGGGGGGGGGGGAGATTCCCGCCCCTTATGTTTCAATCAAGTCACCTTTTACTCTTCTGAACTCTAGTGGATACAAAGCCTTACTAACATGTCTAACCTCTCTTTATTGGACAAGCCGCCCATTCCTGGTATTAGTCCAGTAAATCCTCTGTGTACTTTGAACTAACGCACTTTGAAAAATGAAGGATTGAATCTTGCGAGGACTGACAATCACCATCATATTCTCTTTCCACTCTTATTGCTTTACACTAAGGTGGGGCTCCACATTTCTGGCAGAGTCCTCCACACCTGTCCTCGGAGTACATCCTCATAGAGGTGAATCGTTGGGGGAGATAACACCCCCTTTGTGACGACATTAGCTGACATATTATGGTAAATGCCCACCAATACTCTGGCAAGTTTTAGTGAATGAGTGTGGGTGAGGTGGGAAGAATGGTAGGTGGCTGGCTGATAGGGGTTAGGTAGGCAGAGTGTCATTAGGATGCTGAGATCAAGTCAGGAAGAATCAGAGTTCCGGGCGAAAAGTCGGAGGTTTGGTGGGAGTTGAAGGGCCAGGGAGGAAGATTGGGGGAAGTGGGAAGGTCAGCGTTTGCCCGAGGGTCCGGGGTGGGGATGGGAGTCAGGAGCCGGGGAGGGGATTTAGGGTTTGTGGGGGGAGTTTGGAATAGGGGATGGAGTCTCCCTTTCCTTTCAGCTGTAATCGGGATTCCTGATTGGGTGGAGAATGGAACATCCCCGTTACGATTCTCCAATCACCCGTCGGCAGCCTCTGCATGCAAACACCAATTTGCATCCATTTCAATTTAATTAACGGGCTGGAAGCCTGACTCGCCACCCCCGTTATGTACTGACCCCCACAGCAGGAAATACACCTGGTGGGTATTGGTGCAAGTTTACCAAAGCATGGCCTTCACATGTGTTATGGGCCAGAGTTTAGAAAACTTCAAAGTATATCATGGAGTTCACCTGACCTACAACTGTTTTTCATACATTTCATAGAATTTACACTGCAGAACGAGGCCATTCAGCCCATCGAGTCTGCACCGGCCCTTGGAAAGAGCACCCTACTTAAGCCCCACGTCTCCACCCTATCCCCTTTATCCCCGTAACCCAGTAACCCCACTTAACCATTTTTTTGGACACTAATGGCAATTTAGCATGGCCAATCCACCTAACCCGCACATCTTTGGACTGTGAGAGGAAACCGGAGCACCCGGAGGAAACCCACGCACACACGGGGAGAACATGCAGACTCCGCGCAGACAGTGACCCAAGCTTGGACCTGGGAACCTGGGACCCTGGAGCTGTGAAGCTACTATCCTAACCACTATGCTACCGTGCTGCCTTTAATTTTGAGTACGAGAAGCACAAGCGCCTATGTTATTCAACAGAGGCCTTAAGCACTTTTAAACAAAACAATGTTTATTGTACAAAGTCAGTTAACATTTTATAAATACACAGTAAGCATTTTAACAACTATAAACATAAATCTCCCACACAGCTATTGTTCTCCAGATATATATCACCCTTAATAACTTCCCTTTCAACTGTTTCAATTTGATAACAACATCCACTAAACCAGGAAAACTCTTCTAACAAACTAGTAGGTTTGAATTCTTTCCAGAAAACAGTTATCACATTTAAATTATCAAGTGATCTGGACACCTTTTAACATACAGAGAGGGAGAGAGAGAGAGAGAGGAAAAGCCTTCTTCGTCTGAATCCAGCTTCCAACTGTGTAAACTGAAAGTAAAACTCAGAGCCACAGCCAGCTCCCAGCTCAAAACGAAAGTCAAACCCAGTGCCACAGCCCAGCTCCACCCACACAATGACATCACTGAAAACATGTGATAATAGAACACATTTCTTAAAGGGACACTCACATGACACATGGTGGACCCCAACATAGGCCAAGGGGTCAGTGTGTAACTGATGTGCTCCCCAAATTCCATCTGAAGGCCGCCCTCCCCTTTACAATGCATAACCTGGTTTCCACCCCCTCGATTGACAGATAGGGACATTGTCCCCATAGGAAGAATAGGTCACCCCCCCCCGCCCCCCCCCCCCCCCAATGAAGAGCATGCATGCTTGGGAGTGAACCATCCCCTTCCCCAATGAACCCTTCTCAGGCACCCCATCAGATCCCTAATCAGAGCCCCCCATCAGATCCACCATCAGTTTGCACACATTAAACCCCCCCATCAGACCCTGCCCATCGGGCCCACCTATCAGAACCCCCCCATCAAAGCCCCCCCATCAGCCCTGCCATACTTCGGAACCCCCACCTTACACACCCCATCTGATCCCCCATCTGATCTCCCCATCAGAGACCCCCATCAGAGATCCCCCATCATTCAACACTGCCCAAAAACTGAAGAGCAGTCCAAGCAGTACAGTGAAGAATCAATGCATTTTCACTTACCCTTCACTAACATCTGCTGCCTCAGACAATAGTATTTAAAACAGCAGCTGCTATGAGTGTCAGAGGCTTCCTCAAAAGCCAAGTACACCAAAAGGGTTTCAAATCACCTGATAGCCTTTGAAGGAACACAGCAATACATGGCATTCGCCAGTAATTGAGTTTCATTGGTTATGATAAATGCAGAAATGTTTATATATTATGTTTTATATTTATTGCAGTAATATTATTAAAAAACCTCGGTTAAGGTATTCAGACTGTCTGCTAAAACTGTAATTAAGGAGTCATAAAAGGTGATTCCAATTACTTGATTGCAGGTAAATTGCTGATGGGATATTTTGTTATGATTGCTGGAGATTCCTTGAGAGTAGGTAATTTATGAGATGGTGCATTTAGGCCTAGCTAAGCATGTCACCTGACATCTTAGTGGGTTTTTAAAAAATCATTTACAGGATGTGGGTGTCGCTGGTTAGGACAGCAGTTTTTGCCCATCCTTAGATGCCTTTCAGAAGGTGGTGGTGATTAGCCTTCTTGAATTGCTTCAGTCCTTAAGGTGTAGGTACACTCACTGTGCTATTAGGGAGGGAGTTCCAGGATGTTGCCCCAGCGACAGTGAAGGAATGCCGATATATTTTCAAGTCATGGTGGTGAGTGACTTGGAGGAGAGCCTCCAGGTGGTGGGATTATCAGGTATCTGCTACTCTTGTCCTTCTCGACAGTAGTGATCGTGGATTTAGAAGATGTTGTCTAAGGAACGTAGGTGAGTTACTGCAGTGCATCTTGTAGATAGTACACATGGCTGTCACTGTTCGTCGGTGGTGGAGGGTTTGAATCTTTGTGGAAGGGGAAGCAATCAAGTGGACTGCTTTGTCCTGGATGGTGTTGAGTTTCTTGAGTGTTGGATCTGCACTCACCCAAGCAAGTGGAAAGTATTCCATTACACTCCTGGCTTATGCCTTGTGGATTGTGGACAGGCTTTGGGGGGTCAGGAAGTGAGTTACTCACCGTATAATTCCTAGTCTTTGACCTGCCCTGTTGTCACAGTATTAATGTGGCTCGTCCAGTTCAGTTTCTGATCAATGGTAACCTCCAGGATGTTGTGGGGGATTCAGCGATGGTAATGCTATTGAGTGTCATGGGGCGATGGTTAGATCCTCTCTTGTAGGAAATTGTCATTGCCTGCCATTTGTATGACACAAATGTAACTTGCCACTTGTCAGCCCAAGCCTGGATATTGTTCAGGCCATGCTGCTTCCTTAACTGAGGAGTCCCGAATGGTGCTGAACATTGCGCAGTAATCCTCATGCACCCCCACTTCTGACCTTAATATGGAAGGGAGTTCATGGATGTAGCAGCTGAAGATGGTTGGGCCTAGGACACAGATGATGTAATTAATGGGAGGAGCTAGGTCTGTCTGTAGTTTTGGAGTTTGCCATAGGATTTGACTCTGAAAAGACAGAAAGATTTTAAGTTGAACAGCCGTTTTGACAAATGCTGCTCGGTTGAGCAGCAGTGAATTGAATCTGCTCTTGAAAGGAACTCTCTCCAAAAATCTCTGCACGGATGAGCAAATAAAGCTGTTTTGTTAACGTTATTTATAATTGGCAATTCAACTGTATTGGGGAGCTTAATTGGAGTTTGTAGCAGGTATAGATAAAAAGTCTTTCCTTGTGTCTAAGAACTGTCCAACTGATAATTCTGAAGCTATGTCAACGTGGTTAATTCCGTGTTTAAATCACATTTTTTTAACATAAAAGATATCTATTGGTCATCATTCCTGGGGTGAAGTATCCTTTCCTCAGTTTTACAAATTTAAAAAAATTGTCTGGGGTTCCCGTCCAGTATCCTGACAAATGTTGGAGGGTCTGGTCCAGTATCCTAACAGAGTCTAGAGACAGATGTTTGCTGGATTATCTACTTTCTCTTCATGCTTGAATGCCTCTCCATTACCCTGCTTTGATGCTGACCACAAAGTTTACATAGAAACATAGATAATAGGAGAAGGAGGAGGCCATTCAGCCCCTCAAACCTGCTCTGACATTTATTATGATCTGGACTAATCATCTAACTCAATAGCCTAATCCCACCTTCTCACATATCCTTTGATCCCTCTCGCCCAAGTGCTATATCTAACTGCTTCTTGAAAATATGTTTTGGCTTCAACTTCTTCCTGTGGTAATGAATTCCTCACCACTCTCTGGATGAAGAACTTTCTCTTCATCTCAGTTCTAAATTCTCTACCCCGCACCCTGAAATTGTGACTCCTGGTTCTGGACACCCCCACCTTCGGGAACATCCTTCTTGCATCTACCCTGCCTAGTCCTGTTAGAATTTTATAGGTTTCTATGAGAACCCCCCTCCCCCTCATTCTTCTGAACTACAGCGAATACAATCCTAACCAATTCGATCTCTCTTCATATATCCATCCTGCCATCCCTGAAATCAGTCTGGTAAACATTTGCAAGAACATCCTCCCTCAGATAAGGAGACCCAAACTGCATTAATATTCCAGTTGTGGCCTCACCAAGACCCTATATAATTGCAGAAAGACACCCCTGCTCCTGCACTCGAATCCTCTCGCTATGAAGGCCAAAATACCATTTGCCTTCTTTACCGCCTACTACACCTGCATGCTTACCTTCAGTGGCTGGTGTATGAGGAGACCAAGGTCTCGTTGCACATTCCCCTCTCCTAATTTAAGGTCATTCAGATAATAGTCTGCCTTCTCGTTTTTGCTACCAAAGTAGATAGCCTTGCATTTTTCCAAGTTATGCTGTATATTCCACTCATTTGCCCACTCACTCAATTTGTCAAAGTCACACTGAAGGATCTCTGCATCCTCCTCACAGCTCACCCTCACACCCAACTTTGTGTCATCTGCAAATTTGGAGATATTACCTTTTCTTTCCCCATCCAAATTATTAATATATATTGTGAATAGCTGGGGTCCCAGCACCGATCCCTGCGGTACCCCACTAGTCACTGCCTACCATTTGGAAAAATACCCATTAATTCCTACTCTGTTTCCTGCCTGCAACCAGTTTTCTATCCATCTCAATACATTACCACTAATTCCATGCGCTTTACTTTTACACGCAAATGTCTTAGGTTGGACTTTGTCGAAAGCCTTCTGAAAGTCCAAACAAACCACATCCACTGGTTCCCCATCATCAACTCCACTAGTTATAAAATCAAAGAATTCCAGTAGATTTGTCAAGATTAGGTGGCATAGTATTTAGTACTGCTGCTTCATGGCGCCAGGACACGGGTTCGATCCCGGCCCCAGTTCACTGTCCGTGTTGAGTTTGAACATTTTCCCCATGTCGGTGTGGGTCTCACCCCTACAACCCAAAGATGTGCAGGGTAGGTGAACTGGCAACGCTAAATTGCCCCTTAATTGGAAAAAAAAAGAATGAAGTACTCTAAATTTATTTTTTTAAAAGCTTCATCAAGCATGATTTCCCTTCATAAATCCATGCTGACTCTGTTCGATCCTGCCACTATTTTCTCAGGGCTCTTTGATAATTGATTCTAAAATTATCCCCACTACCAACATCAAGCTTACTGGTCTATAATTCCCTGTGTTCTCCTACCTCCCTTTTTTTAATAGTGGAACATAGAACATAGAACAGTACAGCACAGAACAGGCCCTTCGGCCCTCGATGTTGTGCCGAGCAATGATCACCCTACTCAAACCCACGTATCCACCCTATACCCGTAACCCAACAACTCCCCCTTAACCTTACTATTAGGACACTACGGGCAATTTAGCATGGCCAATCCACCTAACCCGCACATCTTTGGACTGTGGGAGGAAACCGGAGCACCCGGAGGAAACCCACGCACACACGGGGAGGACGTGCAGACTCCGCACAGACAGAGACCCAGCCGGGAATCGAACCTGGGACCCCGGAGCTGTGAAGCATTTTTGCTAACCACCATGCTACCGTGCTGCCCCTAATGGAGTTACATTAGCGACCCTCCGATCTGTAGGAACTCTCCCACAGTCTATATAATCTTTGAAAATAACCATCAATGCATTCACTATTTCTAGAGCCACTTCTTTAAGTACTCTGAGATGTAGATTCTCAGGCCCAGGGGATTTATCAGCCTTCAAAGAGAACAAAGAACAAACAAAAGTACAGCACAGGAACAGGCCCTTCGGCCCTCCAAGCCAGCGTGACCATGCTGCCCGTCAAAACTAAAATCTTCTACGCTTCCGGGGTCCGTTTCCCTCTATTCCCATCCTATTCAATCCCATTAATTTCCCCAACACCATTTCTCTACTAATTTTGATCTCCTTCGGTTCCTCCCTCTCACTAAACCCAGTGTTCTCCAACATTTCTGGTATCTTATTTGTGTCCTCATTTGTGAAGACAGAACCAAAGTATGTGTTTAGTTACTCAGCCATTTCTTTGTTCCCTATTATACATTGCTCTGTTTTTGACTGTACGGGAACTTCATTTGTCTTCACTGTCATAATATACACCAGTATATCATGGTGCAGACACACACTGATGGACACACACAGGGACCAATCAACATGTACAAACACCGCAGCCAATCACCAGTTAGAATACACACACTATAAAGGCAGAGGACACCACGGTTCCCGCTCATTCTGGGTGCTGCCTCTGAGTGTAACAAGAACTCATCCAGCCCAGCACAGACTCACACCACGTGCTGCGGGAATCAACTGGTTCGGACAAGGCTCAGGTCTCTAGTTTAAGTTAGCATCATTTAGACCCACAGTCATCGTGTGTTAGTTGGTTAGAAGTAGTTAATAAAATTGAGTTGAACCTTCATCAGTGTTGGAAGTGTCTGTTCATCTCTCAAGTCCACACTAGCCAACACTTCATTCACAAATCTTTTTCTCTTCGCCTAACTATAGAAACTTTTACAGTCAGTTTGTATGTTCCCTGCAAGCTTACTGTTATACTCTGTTTTCCCTTTCTTAATCAATCTTTAGTCTTCCTTTGCTAAATTCTAAACTGCTTCCAATCCTTAGACCTTTGTTTTTCTTGGCCAATTTGTATGGGGCGCTATTCTCCGCTCCCAATAAAAATGGGGATGGCCATCGTGAAATCGGCCGAGGTTCACGACGGCCTCGGGGCCCGCTCCCTGCATCTAATTCACCCCTACCCGGGGGGCTAGGAGCGGGCCTCCGTCGTTCCCGGCCGCGACCTCGTCGCGCCGGAAATGACGCGCAAAATGGCGCACTTGTGAGGTCATCAGCGCATGTGCGGGTTGCCGGTTCCAACCCGCGCATGCGCGGTTGACTTCATCGTGCAGACGGTGCGAACCGCGCATGCACGGTGGCCGTCTGTCTCCTCAGCCGCTCGGCAAGACGTGGTGGCTTGATCTTGCCAGGGTGGCGGAGGGGATAGAGTGCGTCCGTTTTGGACGCTGGCCCCTGTCCCCTCCCGAGCACAGTCGTGGTGTTTCCGTCCCAATCAGGCCCCTAGATGCCCCAAACGGGCATCTGGCGCCCATTTCACGAATGCAGCGACCAGGTGTGGTTGCTGGCGTGTTGAAACGGGCGTGAAGGGCCGGCCGCTCGGCCCATCGGGCTCGGAGAATCGCCGTTCGCCGCGAAAAACGGCGAGCGCCGATTTTTCCGAGCGTGGGGGGGGGGGGGGGGGGGGATCGCTGGGGGCGCCAGGGGGGCGTGAAAAATATCGGAAGGCCCTCCCATGATTCGCCCACGCCACGTGGGGAGCGGAGAATTCCGCCCATGCTTCTTCCTTGGATTCAAATACTATCTCTAATTTCCCTTGTAAGCAATAGTTTGGCCATCTTTCCCATTTTCCTTTGGGTCCAGATAGGAATAAACAATTATTGCAGTTCCCCCATGCGCTCCTTGAATGTTTGCCATTTCCTACCACAGTCATCCCTTTAAGAAATGTTTCCTCATCAATCTTAGCCAATTCGTGCCTCATATCATCGTAATTTCCCTCATTAAAATTCAGGATCCTCGTCTCAGAATCAACTATGTCGCTCTCCACCTTGGTAAAAAATTCTATCATATTATGGTCGCTTATCCCCAAGGGATCTCACACAACTATATTGCCAATGATTCCGTTCTCATTACACAATACCCAGTCGAGGGTGACACATTCACTAGTTGGTTCCTCAATGTATTGATCGAGAAAATAATCCTGTATACACTCCAGGAATTCCTCCTCTGCAATATTGTGGCCAATTTGATTTTTCCCAATCTACATGCATATTAAAAGCACCCATAATTACAGATATTCCTTCTTGTATGCATCTCTAATTTTTTGTTTCATGACATTCCCAACATCACCACTGCAGATTGGGGTCTAAATACGATGCCCACCAACGTTTTTTGCTCCTTGGTGTTTTTCAGCTCGACCCATACAGATTCCACATTATCAGAGCTAATATCCTTCGTCACTATTGTGTTGATTTCCTCTTTAACCAGCAATGCAAATCCACCTCCTTTTCCTTTTTGAATACTGAATACCCCTGGATATTCAGATTCCATCATTGATCACCCTGCAGCCATGTCTCTGTAATCCTGATTATATTATACCCGTTTACATCTATTTGCACGATTAATTCATCGCTTTTTTGAGAATGCTGTGTGTTCAGGTGTGTTAAGGCACAAAGCCTTTAAGCCTATCTTTTAAACATTTTGTGTGCCGTTCCCAATATATTTCTTTGTAGCCCTGTTCGAATCTATCCCTTGGTTTCTCTGTCTATCACTTTTCTTATTCCCCTCTCTGTCTTTTGTTTTTAATCCTTGATTCCCCCTCCTCTGATTTTTTGCACAGGCTCTATCCCCCTGCCTTGTTAGTTTAAACCCTCCCCAAACGCTCTTGCAAATATTCCCCCAGAATATTCCCCCAGAACAGGGGCAGCACGGTAGCATTTTGGATAGCACAATCGCTTCACAGCTCCAGGGTCCCAGGTTCCAGCTTGGGTCACTGTCTGTGCGGAGTCTGCACATCCTCCCCGTGTGTGCGTGGGTTTCCTCCGGGCGCTCCGGTTTCCCCCCACAGTCCAAAGATGTGCAGGTTAGGTGGATTGGCCATGATAAATTGCCCTTCGTGTCAAAAATTGCCCTTAGTGTTGGGTGGGGTTACTGGGTTATGGGGATAGGGTGGAGGTGTTAACCTTGGGTCGGGTGCTCTTTCCAGGAGCCGGTGCAGACTCGATGGGCTGAATGGCCTCCTTCTGCACTGTAAATTCTATGAAAACATCAGTCCCGGTCCTGCCCAGGTGTAACCCATCCAGTTTGTACAGGTCCCACCTCCCCCACAAACGGTTCCAATGCCCCTGAATCAGAAACCCTTCCTCTCACACCATCTCTTCAGCCACATATTCATCTGATATATTCTGCGATTTCTACTCCAACTAGTACGTGACACTGGTAGTAATCCTGAGATCACTATCTTTGAGGTCCAAGTTCTCAACTTTCTTCCTAACTCCCTATATTCTGCTTTTCGGACTTCATCCTTTTTTTTTTCCAATGATGTTGGTACCGATGTGTACCACAACGACTGGCTGCTCACCCTCCCCTCCAGAATATCCTGTAACCGCTTTGAGACATCATTGACCCGAGCACCAGTGAGGCAACATACCATCCTGGAATCTCATTTGCTGCCACAGAAAGGCCTAACTATTCCCCTTATTTTGAATCCCCTATAACTATTGCATTCCCACACTTTTTATTCCTTCCCTCTGCAGCAGAATGTGGTGTAATGAATTTTCTGTTGTTAATTTCCCCTAAGAGGTCATTCCCCTCAACAGCATCTAAGTGGGATATTTGTTTGGCAGTGAAATGGCCACAAAAAATTCTTGCTCTGCCTAGTGGTCACCTAATCCCTTCCGGCCTATGGTGTCTGAGCCTATACGTGCTATCCACAATACTGTTGCTCTTTTCTTTATCTAAACAATAGTGTGTTTTTAACCCGAATATGGTGGACAAATGATCACACAAGTAGTTTAGTACAATAATAGTATATTTAACATACACAAGGTTATTTACTTAATCAATCACACGTTCATAGAACATAGAACATAGAACAGTACAGCACAGAACAGGCCCTTCGGCCCTCAATGTTGTGCCGAGCCATGATCATCCTACTCAAACCCACGTATCCACCCTATACCCATAACCCAACAACCCCCCCCTTAACCTTACTTTTTTTTAGGACACTATGGGCAATTTAGCATGGCCAATCCACCTAACCCGCACATCTTTGGACTGTGGGAGGAAACCGGAGCACTCGGAGGAAACCCACGCACACAGGGGGAGGACGTGCAGACTCCACATAGATTCATGCACATTGGACTATAAACTAATACACTTAAAGGATCTTAACTCCCAGGTGATTGGCAAATACAGAGCAGATGTGGCCTTATCTGAATTCTGGTAGTTTGGCAGTGCTGAAGTTCCGGTAGGTAGCCCTGACCTCTGTTCTAATGGATGGCGTGGGCTCTGCTTGGCTGGTGGTGGATTCACCGTTGTTGATGGCTGTCGATGCTGCAGTCGAGAGAATGAGTTAGCCTGCGCAATGCTTTCTAACTGGCTTGGATTTCCCAGCTTCTTTTGTGGGCAGTCTCTGGGTCACTGTCAATCAGTTGATCAGGGCTCCATCACCTTGATTGATCAAGTCCAATCAGGGGCTGCCTAATTGA
This sequence comes from Scyliorhinus canicula, assembly GCF_902713615.1. Taxonomy (NCBI): domain Eukaryota; kingdom Metazoa; phylum Chordata; class Chondrichthyes; order Carcharhiniformes; family Scyliorhinidae; genus Scyliorhinus; species Scyliorhinus canicula. Next base: position 134,050,309 of record NC_052149.1, on the reverse strand, counting down.
TTTTGGGGTGGGCACCCAGTGGCCATGGCTGGAAGTGTTCAGAGCGGGGCTTGGGTGTCGCTATGTCTAGTAGACGATGTGATTGACAGAATAGTTCTACTGTTCCTGAGAAGACTTTTTATTGGCCTTTTTCCTGTGTTAGTTTCTGCATAAATCTGAGCTGCAGTTTGTATATTTGCAGGCTGCAGCCTGTCTGTGTTCAAGCTTGGCAAAATTTCCCAGCGTTCTTTGCGGGAGGCCATTTTAGATGTCCATGATACTCTCCACATTGCGGAATCTCCACAGTGTCCCCAGTCACTGCTCCAGTTCCGAAACGCGGGCTTCCAGGATCTGTAGCTGGAGACACTTCCTGGACTCATGCTAGCCCTGAGCACTGGACATGTTCCTGGCTTCCCACAGGTAGCAAGAGGAGCAAGCCATGGCTTTGAACTCTTCTGCCATGACTTCTCCTTTAAATTAAACCTTTGGATGATGCTTGATATTAGATTATATCCAATTCCCTTCTTTCCTTGTCTTCATCGCTACCAATTATAGTCCTTACAGATTATAAACCACAAAACCACAAAAAATAGTTTCAAACTATAAGTGATAAAAATAGTAAAAACTTAATGGTCTTACCCACCACTGATCAATCAGCACTCTCCTTTGTAGCCTCAACTGCTGCAGCAGGGCAAGACCACCCACTAAGATTTGAAAAGTAACAAAGCAGGAAAAAAGGTAAAAAGCACCTCTTCCCACTCTGGTTCAAGTTCCCCATACTCACTCACTCTGGCTGTGCCGTAGGATGTGTGAATGTGTTCTCTCCCACACTTTTCTATGATTGACAACTCTTCACCCCACCAGTCTGCTCCCAATAAGAGGAAATGAAACCATTTTGTCCCAAGAACGGAGAATCCCGGCCTGGATGTCAGTTGGTGGTGGGGGTGTTTACGGTCTGGGGGTGGCGTGTCAGTCAAGAACAGGTGTCAGTGGGGAGCCGGGGGGAGGGTGTTCGGGATCTGAAGGGGTTGGATGGCAGTCAGGAACAGATGTCAGTGGGGAGTCGGAGAGTTCTATTGGGATTCTTTTGTTTAACATTTCCTGGATAATCATACAGGTAAGTAATTCCAAACTGTCCTGACTGTAACTGAGGGTCAGAGACCATTTTGGATGGTTGCAGATTTAGGAGATTTACCCATCAGAATTTGAAACTTTCTGAGGGTTCTGTAGCGCAACCTCAGGGATACATCCCAGTCTCTGAAAATTGGAAGATCTGGGCCACTATCGGACTATGAGATTCAACATTTTGTAGGTGTGGAATGATTGTGGAAGTTCAGGAAACATTGGAGCTGTGGGCCATAAATCTTTGGTCGTCGGGATTCACTTTTCCCACCAGTAGTGCACCCCCGCCAGCGGGTTTTGTGGCGGCGTCGGGTGTTTTCAATGGGAAATCCCATTGACAAGCGGCGGCAGGATCGAATCCCGCTGCCAGCAAATGGTGGGTCGCTGATAAACATGTTTCTGGGGGACTGGAGAATTCCACCCATAGTTTCCAAAGCTTTCCACCACCAACCACTCACTCAACTCATTTCTGGGTCTGTTCAGACTCATTGAACGAGATTAGGTTCAATAATTTGTCTATTAATCCTTCTTGAGATTATGAGAATGGTAGAAGGTTAATTGATTGGATCTTGGTATGTGTTCTCAATCCATGTTGTAGCTGAGGCTGGCACTCATGCTTTGCTGAGTGTTTTATTATTGTAGGTTGAGTCCACACCTTGATAAGCTCAGAGCGTATGAAGCAAAGTGTCAAGCCACAAGACACAATGATAGTCCCAATGATTACATTGTCCTGCTTTCATTCTGTTTATTATCTGTGTCCTCGCTTGGTGAAATATGTTTCCTATTAAGAAATTGCTGTAAGGCGGCACAGTTCCAAGTCAAGCTTATGTGCTGTACAAACATTTTCAAAGCTAATCTCTCAAAGTCTGTTACATTCTGTAGGTATAATGTAAAGGAAAAGCTTCCATCAAGCAATCAATGTTCCCTGTGGAATAAGAAATAATGGACTTGTACTGTAGCTGGCTTTGGGAACTAGGGTTGTGACTGCTTTGAGGATGCACATCAGCCAGCCACTTGGAGATATCTTACCAGTTCTTCCTCAGTAAAGTGGATGGGCAGGCACTCTTTCCCAGGCTGGAGGGGTCAGTCACTACCCCCATAGGTTTAAGGTCCGTGGGACAAAGTTCAGAAGTGTTGTGCGAGGCAGGTTTTTTTACACAGAGGATGCTGAGTATCTGGAATGCGTTGCCAGGGGAGGTTGTGGAAGCAGATACATTAACAGCATTCAAAAGGCATCTCAACAATACAGAGATAGGATGGGTACAGAGGGATAGGCCACTAGGAAGTGTTGAGGCTTCTGGCCAAGGTTGGTATCATGATCGATACAGGGTTGGAGGGCCGAAGGGCCTGTTCAAGTGATGTGTTATGGGCCAGGGTTTAGAGAACCCCAAAGTGTATCATGGAGTTTCAACTGATCCACAACTTTTAATAGATTGTGGTATGGGGTGCACACGGCCCACTCTACAGGTGTGGTGGAGCAGAAATGGAAAAGTATTTTTTAAGCAAAACAATATTTATTCTATGAACTCAAGTTAACCTTTTTAAAAGATACAGTGAACATCTTAGCAACCATTAATTCAAATACAACCCCCAAAGAATGCAATACTAAGTAATCCTTTAAGCTTTCCTTTTAACATCCATAAGACTTAAAACACCTTTTACCCAAAGCACATCAGGTTAAAGTCACTACTGTTATTAGTTTTAAATCACCAGGGTCGATTTACAGTCTTTAGATTACAGAGAGAGATTCATACCCCTTCTGGCTGTGACTGCAGCTATCCAGCTCTGAAAACAAAAATAAAACACACCCTGCAGCAAACAGCCTAAAATGAAAGTAAAAAGCTGACAGACAGCCCAACTCCACCCACTCTCTGACATCACTGCAGTAATAAACACCAATTTCTTAAAGGTACTCTCCCTACAGATATTTATATACACGCCAATTTATAAACATCCGTTTCTTAAAGGTACTCTCACATGACACCTTCCACTGTGAAGTATTTGTTTACCTCCCCTGCCATTTCCTGGTTCCCCATTATTATTCCCCAGTCTCATTCACAAAGGGACCTATGTTCCCTTTGGGCCCTCTCTTTCTTTTTATATATTTAAAGACGTTCTTACCATCTGTTTTTATATTACTTGCCAGTTTACCCTCATAGTTTAATCTTCTCCCTCTTTATTATGTTTTTGGCGATGCTTTATTAGTTTATCAAACTTTCCCACTCATTTAGTTTACCACTAATCTTTGCCACATTATTGACGGATTTCTCTATTTCAGAGCCTTAGGTCCGCCAGCATCTGGGTTCCAGCAGCCACCGATGCATGTATCCTTTGCATGGGGTTATCTTTGTTAATCCCTTGCTTCCTCTGCTGTGGAGCAGTGCGACTAAGGAGTCCCAACACCTGGTGGTCCAGCGATAGAGCATGGCCAGACCCATCCCCTGGATTATACTGCTGACGCATTTGGGTTTCCAGATGGGTGGGGTAGATGGATCTCTACATGATTAGGAGACTTCAGAGAACTTCCAGGATACTGGCAGCAGTGAACAGTTAGAACAGTCAGGAACCTGTAAGTAAAACCTAAGGGGTGAGCTGCTCGGCTTTTACAGCAGCAATGGAAGGTTCAGCCATGACAGCCCAAACCCGAGCAGGCAGTTCGAGTCCACACCTTTGCCCTCAAGTCTGCCTCCACAAGTCCCAGAGCTCCAGGCATACAAACCACAGCAAGCCCGAAGACATTGAAAATGGTTCTTACTTCCTTACTCCCCTGCAAAGGCCATGGCACAGCGACCCCATCTGTTAATACCTGCATCAAATCATGCCTGCATGACTCCTGGTTGGGCGGGATGGGGCATAAAGTGTGTGTGTGTGTGGGGGTGGGGGTGGGGGGGGGGGGGGGGGTGGGGGGGATGGAGATTTGGGTTAATAGTCACATTCAAATTCAATATGCGCTGTCTGCATGTTCCCGCTGGCATTTGGCAAGAGTCTGCTATGGCCAGCGGGGTGAGACCAGAGACTGGGTCTGCGCCCGCCGCCAATCCCATTTTTGGACCAACACAGTATTCCCTGCCTGATTGGAATTTCTTGGGCGGGATTCTGCGGGAATCAGCGGGGTGGGCAACTCCAGCGCGAAGGAGTGGCGTGAACCACTCCGGCGTTGGGCCACCCCGAAGGTGCGGAATCCTCCGCACCTTCAGGGGCTAAGCCGGCGCCAGAGTGGTTTGCACCGGCGCGGAAGGGGCTTGGCGCCACGCCAACTGGCGCCGAAGGGTCTCCACCAGCCGGCACGAGTCGGTGCATGCGTGGGAGCGCCAGTGTGTGCTGGCATCATCCCAGCGCATGCACAGGGGGGGTTCATCTCTGCGTCGGCCATTGCCGACTTTTACAGCGGCCTACGGCACAGGCCTGATCGGTGGGACCTGATCGTGGGCCAGGCCACTGTGGGGGCACCTCCCGGGGCCAGATCCCCCCCGCGCCCCCCCCGAGGACCCCGGAGGCGCCACGCTCTGTCAGGTCCCGCTGGTAAGTACCTGTTGTAATTTACGCCGGCGGGACCAGCCTAAAACGGGCAGCCACTCGGCCCATCGCGGGCCGGAGAATCCCCCGGCAGGGGGTCGGTGAATCCCGCCCAGCAGGGAGCAGAGAATCTCGCCCTATGGTAGGAATTCTCCGGCCATTAGGATTCTCTTTCTCCCGGGCGGGATTCTCCAATAATGGGGCTATGTCCCCACTCCACCGTCAAAATGCGGGCGAAGAAAGTCCAGAGTGATTTTCCTACCTGAAGGGGACTAGCAGGGCCCCGGAGTAGTCCACACAGCTCCAGCTGACAATATGGGGCCCTGCACTTTCGGTCGGGGGGTCCGCACATGTGCACGGCAGTGGCATGTGTCGGTCGCCCTGTGTGACATTGTGGACCCACACCGCGGACCAGCACCAAAATGATAGGCCCCCCCCTCCCCCCCCCGAGATCGCGCGTGCCCACAGATCTGTTACCCCCCATCGATAGCCTCGCCATCTGTGAGGCCCCCACGAAGGCAGCCACGGACTCAGTCCGCAGCCGCCATGCTGAATTCCCGATTGGTGAGACCATGAGAGGCCCACGCCGTCGGGAACTCGGACAGTTACATTTGGAGAATCACCGCGGGGGCCTCTGTCAATGGCCCCCTACCCACGCTGCTTAGACCACCCACGCGAGCATGAGTGGCGCGCGCCGGATTTCATCGTCAACGGCCATTCTTCGCCCCCGCACCAATTGCGATTTTTTTTTTTAACTGCTAGCTGTATTCCCGCTCAAATAACAGAACCATCTCAGATCCACTTTTAAATACAATTAGCAGACCCAGGAGTACTTGATTCAGAGATGTTCTAAGAGATAGACCTGAATCCTGTCAGAACAATGCAGGATCTCTAGCTAAAGTCTTCAGAAACTGTCTTCATCATTTGTCTTGCAAACCCTTGTCCTTCTCATCTCACTATTGAAACTGGCTATCCTGCTCTCAGGCAAATCTGCTTCTGCTCTGTCCCCAGTCAAACCTTTTACTGAACTGCAGCTAGAGCAGACGATTGGCTTTTCTGCAAAATTCGTGGTGTTCTAGCTCCTCCCATTAATTACATCATTGTACTAAGCTGAAACACAATGCAGCTTCATCCAAACAAAAATCACCGAGCCCAAGGTTTTATGATGCTTTAATTGCACTTTTGGCTCCGACAAATATAGTTGTCTTTTAAATCAAGATTCTTTCTTTAAAACACCTTACTGCAGCAGTCATACATGCACTAACCCCGAGGCAAGTTTCGGGAGGGTCGCGGCACTTGGTCACAGCATTCCCGATCGCGGGAGGAATGCCGAGCTGATTTGATTTTGATTTGATTTGATTTATTGTACCAAAGTACAGTGAAAAGTATTTTTCTGCGGCCGAGGAATGTGCACAGTACATACATAGCAGACACAAGAATAATCAACAGAGAACATTGACAAATGGGACATCGACAAAACAGTGATTGGTTACAGTGCGTAACAAGGCCAAACAAGAGCAGCATAGGGCGTCGTGAATAGTGTTCTTACATGGAACAGATCAGTCTGAGGGGGAGTCGTTGTGGAGTCTTGTAGCTGTGGGGAAGAATGTTCCTATGTCTGGATGTGCGAGTCTTCAGACTTCTGTACCGTCTGCCTGATGGAAGGGTCTGGAAGAAGGCAATTCCTGGGTGGGAGGGATCCCTGACAATGCTGTCTGTCTTCCTGAGACAGCGGGAGGTGTAGCCAGAATCAATGGGAGCGTGGCAAGCTTGTGTGATGCGTTGGGCTGAGTTCACCACACTCTGCAGTTTCTTGCGATCTTGGGCCGAGCAGTTGCTGTACCAATCTGTCATGCAGCTGGATAGGATGCTCTCTATCACACATCTGTAAAGGCTGATGAGACCAGCCTTTAAAAATGCCGGCAGCAACAGACCTTTGAGATTGTCGGCCATCCCGCACATGCGTGCCGGATCAAGCAGTGTGCAGGCCCGGAGTGCAGCGGGGTATACAGCCCCCTCCTGACATCCTGCGCTGTTCAGGGCCAGTTTTTATCAGAAAAAAAACGAGTCCTTCGACCGAGGGCGGCGGCAGAGAGCAGGTCAAGCATGACTCACATGAACTGGGTGTGAGAGAGATTCCTACATTTTGCAGCTACCAGCCGTGCTGGCTAGAACTCCTGGGCCTTTGGTGAACAACCCATGAAGAAGAAGCTGAAAGCAGGAACAAAGCATCAAAAAGATGATAACTGAGGTATGGGTTATTAATTGTTCCACTGTAAATCAGGATTCAAAGTTTGTGTGTGTTATATGCAGGGAAGCACTGACAAATGGAAGTTTAAAACCCTCATAACTTTGAAGTTACTTGAAGACTAAACATGCCACGTTTGAGGACAAACCTCTTTATTTTTTTCAACGGATGTAGTGAGATCTTAAATCGTCAGTGGAGGTCATTATGAGAAATGTTGCATTGAATAATAAAGCAAGTGACATCATGAGTACCAAGCAGCTTGACATAGAATTTACAGTGCAGAAGGAGCCAGTTGGCCCATCGAGTCTGCACCGGCTCTTGGAATGAGCACCCTACCCAAGGTCAACACCTCCACCCTATCCCCATAACCCAGTAACCCCACCCAACACTAAGGGCAATTTTGGACGCTAAGGGCAATTTATCATGGCCAATCCACCTAACCTGCACATCTTTGGACTGTGGGAGGAAACCGGAGCATCCGGAGGAAACCCACGCACACACGGGGAGGATGTGCAGACTCCGCACAGGCAGTGACCCAAGCCGGAATCGAACCTGGGACCCTTGAGCTGTGAAGCATTTGTGCTATCCACAATGCTACCGTGCTGCCCTAAATCTTATCAGTCACTAAAGCTTACCAGTCACATTAAAGGTAAGTGAAAATGGTGGGTCGCAAGGGTTGGCCTGTCTGGGTCCAGAAGGATGGCCCGTTGGCAAAAATGGGTCATGGGCAAAAAAGTTTGAAAAACACTGCACTAACCCAAGCTTTTAACCCTTACTGAACTGAATACATATAATCCATTACATCTGAAATTACTGCATTCATCACATTGCCTAGCAATTCCCATTCAGAGGCATCAGAAGTGTCGCCAACTTGCTCGTCAGGTGACTTATGAAGGCATTTTAAAACACGCGGGATGGCCGGCAATCTCATAACAGTAGAGCTCTGGATAACACAATGCTCTCTGCACGTCATAAACTGCAATGTTTCATTCCCAATTAGGATTTTTCTGTCATCCCTGATATGTTTGCTTCTTCCCAAAACATGCTTGCCTCCAACTCCTCTGTTTCATTACAGTCACTGTGTGCATTGCTGTAGACATTTTATCTCACTTCTCGCAGAATGTTCTCTCACTTTATCTTTAAAAATATTTTTAGAACCTTGTTCTATAACTCTATGTATACCCTTGCCATCAATGTTCCCTTTCATTAATTTCATTTTGACACTCTCCTGTCCTGCTTTGCTTCATGGTTTTAGTCTTTGACATGAACAGAGGGAATGTAATTCAGAGCAGGAAACAGAAGACATTGACTTCTGTTTTCTCTGCATCTAATTGGAAGAGATTTTTGCTCATCCCAAATTGGATGTCTTGCAAGCCTGGTAAGAAGGTGGGTAGGTAGGGACAAGAGATAAAGAGGGAAGACTGCTGGTGTGTTTGAGGGATCTGCCTGTTTCCCATTGCAATCCCTCTATCCTGTGTTTCCTATTACAGTCCCACTACCCACTATTTCCCATTAGAGTCCTTCTATCACCTGTTTGCTATTACAGTTCGTCTCCCCCTGATTTCCCATGTCAGTCCTTTGAACCTTCTTCATTAAACACAAATCTTCCCTCGTTAGAATATTGGTGGGATTCCCAAAAACAGAATTTGAAGTCCTGTTTTGGTAATAATTTCTCACAAGTACTCCTATAGCTGTTCATGGCAATGGGTTTAAAGCTGCATTTACCAGAATGAACTGTTTATTCCGTATGTATTTGCAACCCATTGCATGGAGAATGGATTAAGAGAGCACCAAGTGGCAGTAAAACTGGTTTAAAGACACAGCCGCTACTTATGACAAAAGGTGGCCGCGCAGGAGCAGGTGAAGGACCTACTCAGTTAGAACATAGAACATAGAACAGTACAGCACAGAACAGGCCCTTCGGCCCTCGATGTTGTGCCGAACAATGATCACCCCACTTAAACCCACGTAACCCGTATACCCGTAACCCAACAATACCCCCATTAACCTTACACTACGGGCAATTTAGCATGGCCAATCCACCTAACCCGCACATCTTTGGACTGTGGGAGGAAACCGGAGCACCCGGAGGAAACCCACGCGCACACGGGGAGGACGTGCAGACTCCACACAGACAGTGACCCAGCCGGGAATCGAACCTGGGACCCTGGAGCTGTGAAGCATTGATGCTAACCACCATGCTACCGTGAGTTATCCCAGATGGTTGTTTTAAGTTATCCCGGGGTGGGGGGGAGGGGGGGGGGGGGGGGGGGAACTCATCCAGCATTCGTTAAGACTCCAGGACAACCCAGGAGGGCTGGCAATGATTCCCATTCCTACTCCGATAGAGAGAGAGACAGAGAGACATAGTCTACCCTTGGTCATCTGATCAGCTCAATGTTCAGTCAATGCCCGGTGCTCCGATCCAGCATATTTAAAGGATTCTTTTGCTGTGATAAAGGGGAAGGCAATGTAAACATTCGTGCTCCGAGGTTCGCAGTGCACACCCTTGAGTGCAGTAAGATTTGTCGTTTTGCCTGCTGGGAGCCATCATTAATGTACGAGGAGCAGCATAGCAGCTGGTGGTTACCATGCAACAGCCAGCCCTGCTGTTGTTATGGGAACTGACTCGGATTTTTGGGCGGGAGGGTCTTTTCTTTACTTCTGCAATCTTTCAGAGAATTTGTGAATTAAATTCATGTTTGCAAGCAACACAACGTCATTGCACAGCAGCAGCTGAAAGTTTGGGTGCTCAGTGCTGGAGCAAACAACCAATGTGCCTCCCTCACAGTTTATACAGTTTTGTGTACTTATTAAAGGAACAGTTTTGTGTACTAATTACAGGAACAGTGCTGTGTACGAATTACAGGAACAGTATTGTGTACTAATTGCAGGAACAGTGCTGTGTACTATTTACAGGAACAGTGCTGTGTACTAATTACAGGAACAGTATTGTGTATTAATTGAAGGAAAAGTAGTGTGTACTAATTACAGGAACAGTGCTGTGCACTAATTACAGGAACAGTGCTGTGTACTGATTACAGGAACAGTGCTGTGTACTAATTACAGGAACGGTACTGTGTACTAATAACAGGAATAGTGCTGTGTATTAATTACAGGAACAGTGCTGTGTACTAATTACAGGAACGGTGCTGTGTACTAATTACAGGAAAAGTGTTGTGTACTAATTACAGGAACAGTGCTGTGTACTAATTACAGGAACAGTGTTGTGTACTAATTACAGGAACAGTGCTGTGTACTAATTACAGGAACAGTGTTGTGTACTAATTACAGGAACAGTGCTGTGTACTAATTACAGGAACAGTGCTGTGTACTGATTACAGGAACAGTGCTGTGTACTAATTACAGGAACAGTATTGTGTACTAATTACAGGAACGGTGCGGTGTACTAATTACAGAAACAGTACTGTGTACTAATTACAGGAACAGTGCTGTGTACTAATTACAGGAACAGTGCTGTGTACTGATTACAGGAACAGTATTGTGTACTAATTACAGGAACAGTGCTGTGTACTAATTACAGGAACAGTGCTGTGTACTAATTACAGGAACAGTGTTGTGTACTAATTACAGAAACAGTGCTGTGTACTAATTACAGGAACGGTGCTGTGTACTAATTACAGGAACAGTGCTGTGTACTGAGTACAGGAACAGTGCTGTGTACTAATTACAGGAACAGTGCTGTGTACTAATTACAGGAACGGAGCTGTGTACTAATTACAGGAACAGTGATGTGTACTGATTGCAGTAACAGTGCCGTGTACTAATTACAGGAACAGTATTGTGTACTAATTACAGGAACAGTGCTGTGTACTAATTCGAGAAACAGTGATGTGTACTAATTACAGAAACAGTGCTGTGTACTAATTACAGAAACAATGCTGTGTACTAATAACAGGAACAGTGCTGTGTACTAATAACAGGAACGGTGCTGTGTACTAATTACAGGAACGGTGCTGTGTACTAATTACAGGAACGGTGCTGTGTACTAATTATAGGAACAGTTTTGTGTACTAATTACAGGAACAGTGTTGTGTACTAATTACAGGAACAGTGCTGTGTACTAATTACAGGAACAGTGCTGTGTACTAATAACAGGAACAGTGCTGTGTACTAATTACAGGAACAGTGCTGTGTACTAATTACAGGAACAGTGTTGTGTGCTAAATACAGAACAGTATTGTGTGCTAATTACAGGAACAGTGTTGTGTACTAATTACAGGAACAGTGCTGTGTACTGATTACAGGAACAGTGCTGTGTACTAATTACAGGAACAGTATTGTGTACTAATTACAGGAACAGTGCTGTGTACTAATTACAGGAACAGTGCTGTGTACTAATTACAGGAACAGTGTTGTGTACTAATTACAGGAACAGTGCTGTGTACTAATTACATGAATGGTGCTGTGTACTAATTACAGGAACGGTGCTGTGTACTAATTACAGGAACATTGCTGTGTACTAATTACAGGAACAGTGCTGTGTACTAATTACAGGAACAGTGCTGTGTACTAATTACAGGAACGGTGCTGTGTACTAATTACAGGAACGGAGCTGTGTACTAATTACAAAAACAGTGCTGTGTACTGATTACAGGAACAGTGATGTGTACTGATTGCAGTAACAGTGCCATGTACTAATTACAGGAACAGTATTGTGTACTAATTACAGGAACAGTGCTGTGTACTAATTCGAGAAACAGTGATGTGTACTAATTACAGAAACAGTGCTGTGTACTAATTACAGAAACAATGCTGTGTACTAATAACAGGAACAGTGCTGTGTACTAATAACAGGAACGGTGCTGTGTACAAATACCAGGAACGGTGCTGTGTACTAATTACAGGAACGGTGCTGTGTACTAATTATAGGAACAGTTTTGTGTACTAATTACAGGAACAGTGTTGTGTACTAATTACAGGAACAGTGCTGTGTACTAATTACAGGAACAGTGCTGTGTACTAATAACAGGAACAGTGCTGTGTACTAATTACAGGAACAGTGCTGTGTACTAATTACAGGAACAGTGTTGTGTGCTAAATACAGAACAGTATTGTGTGCTAATTACAGGAACAGTGTTGTGTACTAATTACAGGAACAGTGCTGTGTACTGATTACAGGAACAGTGCTGTGTACTAATTACAGGAACAGTATTGTGTACTAATTACAGGAACAGTGCTGTGTACTAATTACAGGAACAGTGCTGTGTACTAATTACAGGAACAGTGTTGTGTACTAATTACAGAAACAGTGCTGTGTACTAATTACATGAATGGTGCTGTGTACTAATTACAGGAACGGTGCTGTGTACTAATTACAGGAACATTGCTGTGTACTAATTACAGGAACAGTGCTGTGTACTAATTACAGGAACAGTGCTGTGTACTAATTACAGGAACGGTGCTGTGTACTAATTACCGGAACGGAGCTGTGTACTAATTACAAAAACAGTGCTGTGTACTGATTACAGGAACAGTGATGTGTACTGATTGCAGTAACAGTGCCATGTACTAATTACAGGAACAGTATTGTGTACTAATTACAGGAACAGTGCTGTGTACAAATTCGAGAAACAGTGATGTGTACTAATTACAGAAACAGTGCTGTGTACTAATTACAGAAACAATGCTGTGTACTAATAACAGGAACAGTGCTGTGTACTAATAACAGGAACGGTGCTGTGTACAAATACCAGGAACGGTGCTGTGTACTAATTACAGGAACGGTGCTGTGTACTAATTATAGGTACAGTGTTGTGTACTAATTACAGGAACAGTGTTGTGTACTAATTACAGGAACAGTGCTATGTACTAATTACAGGAACAGTGCTGTGTACTAATAACAGGAACAGTGCTGTGAACTAATTACAGGAACAGTGCTGTGTACTAATTACAGGAACAGTGTTGTGTGCTAAATACAGAACAGTATTGTGTGCTAATTACAGGAACAGTGTTGTGTACTAATTAAAGGAACAGTGCTGTGTACTAATAGCAGGAACAGTATTGTGTATAATTACAGGAACGGTGCTGTGTACTAATTACAGGAACAGTCTTGTGTACTAATTACAGAAACAGTGCTGTGTACTAATTACAGGAACAGTGTTGTGTACTAATTACAGAAACAGTGCTGTGTACTAATTACATGAACGGTGCTGTGTACTAATTACAGGAACGTTGCTGTGTACTAATTACAGGAACGGTGCTGTGTACTAATTACAGGAACAGTGCTGTGTACTAATTACAGGAACAGTGCTGTGTACTAATTACAGGAACGGTGCTGTGTACTAATTACAGGAACGGAGCTGTGTACTCATTACAGAAACAGTGCTGTGTACTGATTACAGGAACAGTGATGTGTACTGATTGCAGTAACAGTGCCGTGTACTAATTACAGGAACAGTATTGTGTACTAATTACAGGAACAGTGCTGTGTACTAATTCGAGAAACAGTGATGTGTACTAATTACAGAAACAGTGCTGTGTACGAATTACAGAAACAATGCTGTGTACTAATAACAGGAACAGTGCTGTGTACTAATAACAGGAACGGTGCTGTGTACAAATAACAGGAACGGTGCTGTGTACTAATTACAGGAACGGTGCTGTGTACTAATTATAGGAACAGTGTTGTGTACTAATTACAGGAAGAGTGTTGTGTACTAATTACAGGAACAGTGCTATGTACTAATTACAGGAACAGTGCTGTGTACTAATAACAGGAACAGTGCTGTGAACTAATTACAGGAACAGTGCTGTGTACTAATTACAGGAACAGTGTTGTGTGCTAAATACAGAACAGTATTGTGTGCTAATTACAGGAACAGTGTTGTGTACTAATTAAAGGAACAGTGCTGTGTACTAATAGCAGGAACAGTATTGTGTATAATTACAGGAACGGTGCTGTGTACTAATTACAGGAACAGTCTTGTGTACTAATTACAGAAACAGTGCTGTGTACTAATTACAGAAACAGTGCTGTGTACTAATTACAGGAACAGTATTGTGTACTAATTACAGGAACAGTGCTGTGTACTAATTACAGGAACAGTGCTGTGTACTAATTACAGGAACAGTGTTGTGTACTAATTACAGAAACAGTGCTGTGTACTAATTACAGGAACGGTGCTGTGTACTAATTACAGGAACAGTGCTGTGTACTGAGTACAGGAACAGTGCTGTGTACTAATTACAGGAACAGTGCTGTGTACTAATTACAGGAACGGAGCTGTGTACTAATTACAGGAACAGTGATGTGTACTGATTGCAGTAACAGTGCCGTGTACTAATTACAGGAACAGTATTGTGTACTAATTACAGGAACAGTGCTGTGTACTAATTCGAGAAACAGTGATGTGTACTAATTACAGAAACAGTGCTGTGTACTAATTACAGAAACAATGCTGTGTACTAATAACAGGAACAGTGCTGTGTACTAATAACAGGAACGGTGCTGTGTACAAATACCAGGAACGGTGCTGTGTACTAATTACAGGAACGGTGCTGTGTACTAATTATAGGAACAGTTTTGTGTACTAATTACAGGAACAGTGTTGTGTACTAATTACAGGAACAGTGCTGTGTACTAATTACAGGAACAGTGCTGTGTACTAATAACAGGAACAGTGCTGTGCACTAATTACAGGAACAGTGCTGTGTACTAATTACAGGAACAGTGTTGTGTGCTAAATACAGAACAGTATTGTGTGCTAATTACAGGAACAGTGTTGTGTACTAATTACAGGAACAGTGCTGTGTACTGATTACAGGAACAGTGCTGTGTACTAATTACAGGAACAGTATTGTGTACTAATTACAGGAACAGTGCTGTGTACTAATTACAGGAACAGTGCTGTGTACTAATTACAGGAACAGTGTTGTGTACTAATTACAGAAACAGTGCTGTGTACTAATTACATGAATGGTGCTGTGTACTAATTACAGGAACGGTGCTGTGTACTAATTACAGGAACATTGCTGTGTACTAATTACAGGAACAGTGCTGTGTACTAATTACAGGAACAGTGCTGTGTACTAATTACAGGAACGGTGCTGTGTACTAATTACAGGAACGGAGCTGTGTACTAATTACAAAAACAGTGCTGTGTACTGATTACAGGAACAGTGATGTGTACTGATTGCAGTAACAGTGCCATGTACTAATTACAGGAACAGTATTGTGTACTAATTACAGGAACAGTGCTGTGTACTAATTCGAGAAACAGTGATGTGTACTAATTACAGAAACAGTGCTGTGTACTAATTACATGAACGGTGCTGTGTACTAATTACAGGAACGTTGCTGTGTACTAATTACAGGAACAGTGCTGTGTACTAATTACAGGAACGGTGCTGTGTACTAATTACAGGAACGGAGCTGTGTACTAATTACAGAAACAGTGCTGTGTACTGATTACAGGAACAGTGATGTGTACTGATTGCAGTAACAGTGCCGTGTACTAATTACAGGAACAGTATTGTGTACTAATTACAGGAACAGTGCTGTGTACTAATTCGAGAAACAGTGATGTGTACTAATTACAGAAACAGTGCTGTGTACGAATTACAGAAACAATGCTGTGTACTAATAACAGGAACAGTGCTGTGTACTAATAACAGGAACGGTGCTGTGTACAAATAACAGGAACGGTGCTGTGTACTAATTACAGGAACGGTGCTGTGTACTAATTATAGGAACAGTGTTGTGTACTAATTACAGGAAGAGTGTTGTGTACTAATTACAGGAACAGTGCTATGTACTAATTACAGGAACAGTGCTGTGTACTAATAACAGGAACAGTGCTGTGAACTAATTACAGGAACAGTGCTGTGTACTAATTACAGGAACAGTGTTGTGTGCTAAATACAGAACAGTATTGTGTGCTAATTACAGGAACAGTGTTGTGTACTAATTAAAGGAACAGTGCTGTGTACTAATAGCAGGAACAGTATTGTGTATAATTACAGGAACGGTGCTGTGTACTAATTACAGGAACAGTCTTGTGTACTAATTACAGAAACAGTGCTGTGCACTAATTACAGAAACAGTGCTGTGTACTAATTACAGGAACAGTATTGTGTACTAATTACAGGAACAGTGCTGTGTACTAATTACAGGAACAGTGCTGTGTACTAATTACAGGAACAGTGTTGTGTACTAATTACAGAAACAGTGCTGTGTACTAATTACAGGAACGGTGCTGTGTACTAATTACAGGAACAGTGCTGTGTACTGAGTACAGGAACAGTGCTGTGTACTAATTACAGGAACAGTGCGGTGTACTAATTACAGGAACGGAGCTGTGTACTAATTACAGGAACAGTGATGTGTACTGATTGCAGTAACAGTGCCGTGTACTAATTACAGGAACAGTATTGTGTACTAATTACAGGAACAGTGCTGTGTACTAATTCGAGAAACAGTGATGTGTACTAATTACAGAAACAGTGCTGTGTACTAATTACAGAAACAATGCTGTGTACTAATAACAGGAACAGTGCTGTGTACTAATAACAGGAACGGTGCTGTGTACAAATACCAGGAACGGTGCTGTGTACTAATTACAGGAACGGTGCTGTGTACTAATTACAGGAACAGTGTTGTGTACTAATTACAGGAACAGTGCTGTGTACTAATTACAGGAACAGTGCTGTGTACTAATTACAGGAACAGTGCTGTGTACTAATAACAGGAACAGTGCTGTGTACTAATTACAGGAACAGTGCTGTGTACTAATTACAGGAACAGTGTTGTGTGCTAAATACAGAACAGTATTGTGTGCTAATTACAGGAACAGTGTTGTGTACTAATTACAGGAACAGTGCTGTGTACTAATTACAGGAACAGTGCTGTGTACTAATTACAGGAACAGTATTGTGTACTAATTACAGGAACAGTGCTGTGTACTAATTACAGGAACAGTGCTGTGTACTAATTACAGGAACAGTGTTGTGTACTAATTACAGAAACAGTGCTGTGTACTAATTACATGAATGGTGCTGTGTACTAATTACAGGAACGGTGCTGTGTACTAATTACAGGAACATTGCTGTGTACTAATTACAGGAACAGTGCTGTGTACTAATTACAGGAACAGTGCTGTGTACTAATTACAGGAACGGTGCTGTGTACTAATTACAGGAACGGAGCTGTGTACTAATTACAAAAACAGTGCTGTGTACTGATTACAGGAACAGTGATGTGTACTGATTGCAGTAACAGTGCCATGTACTAATTACAGGAACAGTATTGTGTACTAATTACAGGAACAGTGCTGTGTACTAATTCGAGAAACAGTGATGTGTACTAATTACAGAAACAGTGCTGTGTACTAATTACAGAAACAATGCTGTGTACTAATAACAGGAACAGTGCTGTGTACTAATAACAGGAACGGTGCTGTGTACAAATACCAGGAACGGTGCTGTGTACTAATTACAGGAACGGTGCTGTGTACTAATTACAGGAACAGTTTTGTGTACTAATTACAGGAACAGTGCTGTGTACTAATTACAGGAACAGTGCTGTGTACTAATTACAGGAACAGTGCTGTGTACTAATAACAGGAACAGTGCTGTGTACTAATTACAGGAACAGTGCTGTGTACTAATTACAGGAACAGTGTTGTGTGCTAAATACAGAACAGTATTGTGTGCTAATTACAGGAACAGTGTTGTGTACTAATTACAGGAACAGTGCTGTGTACTGATTACAGGAACAGTGCTGTGTACTAATTACAGGAACAGTATTGTGTACTAATTACAGGAACAGTGCTGTGTACTAATTACAGGAACAGTGCTGTGTACTAATTACAGGAACAGTGTTGTGTACTAATTACAGAAACAGTGCTGTGTACTAATTACATGAATGGTGCTGTGTACTAATTACAGGAACGGTGCTGTGTACTAATTACAGGAACATCGCTGTGTACTAATTACAGGAACAGTGCTGTGTACTAATTACAGGAACAGTGCTGTGTACTAATTACAGGAACGGTGCTGTGTACTAATTACAGGAACGGAGCTGTGTACTAATTACAGGAACGGTGCTGTGTACTAATTACAGGAACGGAGCTGTGTACTAATTACAAAAACAGTGCTGTGTACTGATTACAGGAACAGTGATGTGTACTGATTGCAGTAACAGTGCCATGTACTAATTACAGGAACAGTATTGTGTACTAATTACAGGAACAGTGCTGTGTAAAAATTCGAGAAACAGTGATGTGTACTAATTACAGAAACAGTGCTGTGTACTAATTACAGAAACAATGCTGTGTACTAATAACAGGAACAGTGCTGTGTACTAATAACAGGAACGGTGCTGTGTACAAATACCAGGAACGGTGCTGTGTACTAATTACAGGAACGGTGCTGTGTACTAATTATAGGAACAGTGTTGTGTACTAATTACAGGAACAGTGTTGTGTACTAATTACAGGAACAGTGCTATGTACTAATTACAGGAACAGTGCTGTGTACTAATAACAGGAACAGTGCTGTGAACTAATTACAGGAACAGTGCTGTGTACTAATTACAGGAACAGTGTTGTGTGCTAAATACAGAACAGTATTGTGTGCTAATTACAGGAACAGTGTTGTGTACTAATTAAAGGAACAGTGCTGTGTACTAATAGCAGGAACAGTATTGTGTATAATTACAGGAACGGTGCTGTGTACTAATTACAGGAACAGTGCTGTGTACTAATTACAGGAACAGTGTTGTGTACTAATTACAGAAACAGTGCTGTGTACTAATTACATGAACGGTGCTGTGTACTAATTACAGGAACGTTGCTGTGTACTAATTACAGGAACGGTGCTGTGTACTAATTACAGGAACAGTGCTGTGTACTAATTACAGGAACAGTGCTGTGTACTAATTACAGGAACGGTGCTGTGTACTAATTACAGGAACGGAGCTGTGTACTCATTACAGAAACAGTGCTGTGTACTGATTACAGGAACAGTGATGTGTACTGATTGCAGTAACAGTGCCGTGTACTAATTACAGGAACAGTATTGTGTACTAATTACAGGAACAGTGCTGTGTACTAATTCGAGAAACAGTGATGTGTACTAATTACAGAAACAGTGCTGTGTTCGAATTACAGAAACAATGCTGTGTACTAATAACAGGAACAGTGCTGTGTACTAATAACAGGAACGGTGCTGTGTACAAATAACAGGAACGGTGCTGTGTACTAATTACAGGAACGGTGCTGTGTACTAATTATAGGAACAGTGTTGTGTACTAATTACAGGAAGAGTGTTGTGTACTAATTACAGGAACAGTGCTATGTACTAATTACAGGAACAGTGCTGTGTACTAATAACAGGAACAGTGCTGTGAACTAATTACAGGAACAGTGCTGTGTACTAATTACAGGAACAGTGTTGTGTGCTAAATACAGAACAGTATTGTGTGCTAATTACAGGAACAGTGTTGTGTACTAATTAAAGGAACAGTGCTGTGTACTAATAGCAGGAACAGTATTGTGTATAATTACAGGAACGGTGCTGTGTACTAATTACAGGAACAGTCTTGTGTACTAATTACAGAAACAGTGCTGTGTACTAATTACAGAAACAGTGCTGTGTACTAATTACAGGAACAGTATTGTGTACTAATTACAGGAACAGTGCTGTGTACTAATTACAGGAACAGTGATGTGTACTGATTGCAGTAACAGTGCCGTGTACTAATTACAGGAACAGTATTGTGTACTAATTACAGGAACAGTGCTGTGTACTAATTCGAGAAACAGTGATGTGTACTAATTACAGAAACAGTGCTGTGTACTAATTACAGAAACAATGCTGTGTACTAATAACAGGAACAGTGCTGTGTACTAATAACAGGAACGGTGCTGTGTACAAATACCAGGAACGGTGCTGTGTACTAATTACAGGAACGGTGCTGTGTACTAATTATAGGAACAGTTTTGTGTACTAATTACAGGAACAGTGTTGTGTACTAATTACAGGAACAGTGCTGTGTACTAATTACAGGAACAGTGCTGTGTACTAATAACAGGAACAGTGCTGTGTACTAATTACAGGAACAGTGCTGTGTACTAATTACAGGAACAGTGTTGTGTGCTAAATACAGAACAGTATTGTGTGCTAATTACAGGAACAGTGTTGTGTACTAATTACAGGAACAGTGCTGTGTACTAATTACAGGAACAGTGTTGTGTACTAATTACAGGAACAGTATTGTGTACTAATTACAGGAACAGTGCTGTGTACTAATTACAGGAACAGTGCTGTGTACTAATTACAGGAACAGTGTTGTGTACTAATTACAGAAACAGTGCTGTGTACTAATTACATGAATGGTGCTGTGTACTAATTACAGGAACAGTGCTGTGTACTAATTACAGGAACAGTGCTGTGTACTAATTACAGGAACAGTGCTGTGTACTAATTACAGGAACAGTGCTGTGTACTAATTACAGGAACGGTGCTGTGTACTAATTACAGGAACGGAGCTGTGTACTAATTACAAAAACAGTGCTGTGTACTGATTACAGGAACAGTGATGTGTACTGATTGCAGTAACAGTGCCATGTACTAATTACAGGAACAGTATTGTGTACTAATTACAGGAACAGTGCTGTGTACTAATTCGAGAAACAGTGATGTGTACTAATTACAGAAACAGTGCTGTGTACTAATTACAGAAACAATGCTGTGTACTAATAACAGGAACAGTGCTGTGTACTAATAACAGGAACGGTGCTGTGTACAAATACCAGGAACGGTGCTGTGTACTAATTACAGGAACGGTGCTGTGTACTAATTATAGGAACAGTTTTGTGTACTAATTACAGGAACAGTGTTGTGTACTAATTACAGGAACAGTGCTGTGTACTAATTACAGGAACAGTGCTGTGTACTAATAACAGGAACAGTGCTGTGTACTAATTACAGGAACAGTGCTGTGTACTAATTACAGGAACAGTGTTGTGTGCTAAATACAAAACAGTATTGTGTGCTAATTACAGGAACAGTGTTGTGTACTAATTACAGGAACAGTGCTGTGTACTGATTACAGGAACAGTGCTGTGTACTAATTACAGGAACAGTATTGTGTACTAATTACAGGAACAGTGCTGTGTACTAATTACAGGAACAGTGCTGTGTACTAATTACAGGAACAGTGTTGTGTACTAATTACAGAAACAGTGCTGTGTACTAATTACATGAATGGTGCTGTGTACTAATTACAGGAACGGTGCTGTGTACTAATTACAGGAACATTGCTGTGTACTAATTACAGGAACAGTGCTGTGTACTAATTACAGGAACAGTGCTGTGTACTAATTACAGGAACGGTGCTGTGTACTAATTACAGGAACGGAGCTGTGTACTAATTACAAAAACAGTGCTGTGTACTGATTACAGGAACAGTGATGTGTACTGATTGCAGTAACAGTGCCATGTACTAATTACAGGAACAGTATTGTGTACTAATTACAGGAACAGTGCTGTGTAAAAATTCGAGAAACAGTGATGTGTACTAATTACAGAAACAGTGCTGTGTACTAATTACAGAAACAATGCTGTGTACTAATAACAGGAACAGTGCTGTGTACTAATAACAGGAACGGTGCTGTGTACAAATACCAGGAACGGTGCTGTGTACTAATTACAGGAACGGTGCTGTGTACTAATTATAGGAACAGTGTTGTGTACTAATTACAGGAACAGTGTTGTGTACTAATTACAGGAACAGTGCTATGTACTAATTACAGGAACAGTGCTGTGTACTAATAACAGGAACAGTGCTGTGAACTAATTACAGGAACAGTGCTGTGTACTAATTACAGGAACAGTGTTGTGTGCTAAATACAGAACAGTATTGTGTGCTAATTACAGGAACAGTGTTGTGTACTAATTAAAGGAACAGTGCTGTGTACTAATAGCAGGAACAGTATTGTGTATAATTACAGGAACGGTGCTGTGTACTAATTACAGGAACAGTGCTGTGTACTAATTACAGGAACAGTGTTGTGTACTAATTACAGAAACAGTGCTGTGTACTAATTACATGAACGGTGCTGTGTACTAATTACAGGAACGTTGCTGTGTACTAATTACAGGAACGGTGCTGTGTACTAATTACAGGAACAGTGCTGTGTACTAATTACAGGAACAGTGCTGTGTACTAATTACAGGAACGGTGCTGTGTACTAATTACAGGAACGGAGCTGTGTACTAATTACAGAAACAGTGCTGTGTACTGATTACAGGAACAGTGATGTGTACTGATTGCAGTAACAGTGCCGTGTACTAATTACAGGAACAGTATTGTGTACTAATTACAGGAACAGTGCTGTGTACTAATTCGAGAAACAGTGATGTGTACTAATTACAGAAACAGTGCTGTGTACGAATTACAGAAACAATGCTGTGTACTAATAACAGGAACAGTGCTGTGTACTAATAACAGGAACGGTGCTGTGTACAAATAACAGGAACGGTGCTGTGTACTAATTACAGGAACGGTGCTGTGTACTAATTATAGGAACAGTGTTGTGTACTAATTACAGGAAGAGTGTTGTGTACTAATTACAGGAACAGTGCTATGTACTAATTACAGGAACAGTGCTGTGTACTAATAACAGGAACAGTGCTGTGAACTAATTACAGGAACGGTGCTGTGTACTAATTACAGGAACAGTGTTGTGTGCTAAATACAGAACAGTATTGTGTGCTAATTACAGGAACAGTGTTGTGTACTAATTAAAGGAACAGTGCTGTGTACTAATAGCAGGAACAGTATTGTGTATAATTACAGGAACGGTGCTGTGTACTAATTACAGGAACAGTCTTGTGTACTAATTACAGAAACAGTGCTGTGTACTAATTACAGAAACAGTGCTGTGTACTAATTACAGAAACAGTGCTGTGTACTAATTACAGGAACAGTGTTGTGTACAATTTACAGGAATGGTGCTGTGTACTAATAACAGGAACAGTGCTGTGTACTAATAACAGGAACAGTGCTGTGTACTAATTACAGGAACAGAGCTGTGTACTGATTAAAGGAACAGTGCTGTGTACTAATTACAGGAACAGTGTTGTGTACTAATAACAGGAACAGAGCTGTGTACTAATTACAGGAACAGTGCTGTGTACTAATAACAGGAACGGTGCTGTGTACTAATTACAGGAATGGTGCTGTGTACGAATTACATAAACAGTGCTGTGTACTAATTAAAGGAACAGTGCTGTGTACTAATAACAGGAATGGTGCTGTGTACTAATTACAGGAATGGTGCTGTGCACTAATAACAAAAACAGTGCTGTGTACTAATTACAGGAAGTGTTGTGTACTAATAACAGGAACAGAGCTGTGTACTAATTACAGGAACAGTGCTGTGTACTAATAACAGGAACGGTGCTGTGTACTAATTACAGGAATGGTGCTGTGTACGAATTACATAAACAGTGCTGTGTACTAATTAAAGGAACAGTGCTGTGTACTAATAACAGGAATGGTGCTGTGTACTAATTACAGGAATGGTGCTGTGCACTAATAACAAAAACAGTGCTGTGTACTAATTACAGGAAGTGTTGTGTACTAATTACAGAAACAGTGCTGTGTACTAATTACAGGAACAGTGCTATGTACTAATAACAGGAACAGTGCTGTGTACTAATTACAGAAACAGTGCTGTGTACTAATTTCAGGAACGGTGTTGTGTACTAATTACAGGAACAGTGATCTGTACTAATTTCAGAAACAGTGTTGTGTACTAACTACAGGAACAGTGCTGTTTACTAATTACAGGAACTGTGTTGTGTACTAATTACAGAAACAGTGCTGTGTACTAATTTCAGGAACAGTGCTGTGTACTAATTACAGGAACAGTATTGTGTACTAATTACAGGAACAGTGCTGTGTACTAATTACAGGAACAGTGCTGTGTACTAATTGCAGGAACAGTGTTGTGTACTAATTACAGGAACAGTGCTGTGTACTAATTACAGGAACAGTATTGTGTACTAATTACAGGAAGAGTGCTGTGTACAAAGAACAGGAACAGTATTGTGTACTAATAACAGGAACCGTGCTGAGTACTAATAACATGAATGGTGCTGTGTACTAATTACAGGAACAGTGCTGTGTACTAATTGCAGGAACAGTATTGTGTACAAATTACAGGAACAGCGTTGTGTACTAATTACAGGAACAGTGCTGTGTAGTAATTACAGGAACAGTGATGTGTACTGATTACATGAACAGTGCTGTGTACGAATTACAGGAACAGTGTTGTGTACTAATTAAAGGAACAGTGCTGTGTACTAATAGCAGGAACAGTATTGTGTATATTTACAGGAACGGTGCTGTGTACTAATTACAGGAACAGTCTTGTGTACTAATTACAGAAACAGTGCTGTGTACTAATTACAGAAACAGTGCTGTGTACTAATTACAGAAACAGTGCTGTGTACTAATTACAGGAACAGTGTTGTGTACAATTTACAGGAATGGTGCTGTGTACTAATAACAGGAACAGTGCTGTGTACTAATAACAGGAACAGTGCTGTGTACTAATTACAGGAACAGAGCTGTGTACTGATTAAAGGAACAGTGCTGTGTACTAATTACAGGAACAGTGTTGTGTACTAATAACAGGAACAGAGCTGTGTACTAATTACAGGAACAGTGCTGTGTACTAATAACAGGAACGGTGCTGTGTACTAATTACAGGAATGGTGCTGTGTACGAATTACATAAACAGTGCTGTGTACTAATTAAAGGAACAGTGCTGTGTACTAATAACAGGAATGGTGCTGTGTACTAATTACAGGAATGGTGCTGTGCACTAATAACAAAAACAGTGCTGTGTACTAATTAAAGGAACAGTGCTGTGTACTAATAACAGGAATGGTGCTGTGTACTAATTACAGGAATGGTGCTGTGCACTAATAACAAAAACAGTGCTGTGTACTAATTACAGGAAGTGTTGTGTACTAATTACAGAAACAGTGCTGTGTACTAATTACAGGAACAGTGCTATGTACTAATAACAGGAACAGTGCTGTGTACTAATTACAGAAACAGTGCTGTGTACTAATTTCAGGAACGGTGTTGTGTACTAATTACAGGAACAGTGATCTGTACTAATTTCAGAAACAGTGTTGTGTACTAACTACAGGAACAGTGCTGTTTACTAATTACAGGAACTGTGTTGTGTACTAATTACAGAAACAGTGCTGTGTACTAATTTCAGGAACAGTGCTGTGTACTAATTACAGGAACAGTATTGTGTACTAATTACAGGAACAGTGCTGTGTACTAATTACAGGAACAGTGCTGTGTACTAATAGCAGGAACAGTGTTGTGTACTAATTACAGGAACAGTGCTGTGTACTAATTACAGGAACAGTATTGTGTACTAATAACAGGAACCGTGCTGAGTACTAATAACATGAATGGTGCTGTGTACTAATTACAGGAACAGTGCTGTGTACTAATAGCAGGAACAGTATTGTGTACAAATTACAGGAACAGCGTTGTGTACTAATTACAGGAACAGTGCTGTGTAGTAATTACAGGAACAGTGATGTGTACTGATTACATGAACAGTGCTGTGTACGAATTACAGGAACAGTGCTGTGTACTAATTTCAGGAACAGTGCTGTGTACTAATTACAGGAGGAGTATTGTGTACTAATTACAGTATCTGTGCTGTGTACTAATAGCAGGAACAATATTGGGCACTAATTACAGTAACAGTTCTGTGTACTAATTACAGGAACAGTATTGCGTACTATTTAGAGGAACAGTGCTGTGTACTAATTACAGGAACAGTGCTGTGTACTAATTACAGAAACAGTACTGTGTACTAATTACATAAACGGTGCTGTGTACTAATTACAGGAACAGTGCTGTGTACTAATAACAGGAACGGTGCTGTGTACTAATTGCAGGAAGAGTGCTGTGTACTAATAACAGGATCGTTGCTGTGTACTAATTACAGGAACAGTGCTGTGTACTAATTACAGGAACGGAGCTGTGTACTAATTACAGAAACAGTGCTGTGTACTGATTACAGGAACAGTGATGTGTACTGATTGCAGTAACAGTGCCGTGTACTAATTACAGGAACAGTATTGTGTACTAATTACAGGAACAGTGCTGTGTACTAATTCGAGAAACAGTGATGTGTACTAATAACAGGAACAGTGCTGTGTACTAATAACAGGAACAGTGCTGTGTACTAATAACAGGAACGGTGCTGTGTACAAATACCAGGAACGGTGCTGTGTACTAATTACAGGAACGGTGCTGTGTACTAATTATAGGAACAGTGTTGTGTACTAATTACAGGAACAGTGTTGTGTACTAATTACAGGAACAGTGCTATGTACTAATTACAGGAACAGTGCTGTGTACTAATAACAGGAACAGTGCTGTGAACTAATTACAGGAACAGTGCTGTGTACTAATTACAGGAACAGTGTTGTGTGCTAAATACAGAACAGTATTGTGTGCTAATTACAGGAACAGTGCTGTGTACTAATTACAGGAACAGTGTTGTGTGCTAAATACAGAACAGTATTGTGTGCTAATTACAGGAACAGTGTTGTGTACTAATTAAAGGAACAGTGCTGTGTACTAATAGCAGGAACAGTATTGTGTATAATTACAGGAACGGTGCTGTGTACTAATTACAGGAACAGTCTTGTGTACTAATTACAGGAACAGTGCTGTGTACTAATTACAGGAACAGTGCTGTGTACTAATTACAGGAACAGTGCTGTATGCTCATTACAGGAATTGTGCTCTGTACTAATTACAGGAACAGTGCTGTGTACTAATTAAAGGAACAATAGTTACTGATGATGTGGAGATGCCGGGGTTGGACTGGGATCGGCACCGTAAGAAATCTTACAACTACAAGTTAAAGTCCAACAGGTTTTTTTGGAATCACAAGCTTTCGGAGCATAGCTCCTTCCTCAGGTGAGTGATGTGTACTATTAACGGGAACCAGATGAAGGATCTCCGAAACCTAGTGATTCCAAACAAACCTGTTGGACTTTAACCTGTGTTATTTGACTTCTTACTATTAGTTACTGGAACAGTGCTGTCTCCTAATTTAAAGAACAATGCTATGTAGAAATTACTTGAAGAGTGCCGTGTATTAATTACTGGAATGTTGTTGTGTAATAATTATAGGTGCAGTGCTGTATACTAATTTCTGGAAAAGTGATGTGTACTAATTGCTGGAACAGTGATGTGTGTTAATTAATGGAATTGTTGTGTTGTGCAGTATTTAATTATTTTCCCTATTTCCCTGTTTGTGTCAAGGTAATCAGACCCGATTGGCTCCTTGTTAAAATGTAAATGGAATAGGATTGGGAAAAGGTTTCCATGGGGACAGAATTCTAAACAATCCTTTGTTGCAACCAACCAAGTGAGTTGAATGAAAATGTGAGACAGCGCCTTCCACCTCAGACACTGCAACAACTACTGCCTCCATTTCACCAACGCAATGCAATGTTATTTTTCAGCATTCAATTATCATGCGGAGGTGTTCCTTGATTTGGATTTGGATTTGTTTATTGTCACGTGTACCGAGGTACAGTGAAAAGTATTTTTCTGCAAGCAGCTCAACAGATCATTAAGTACATGGAAAGAAAAGGGAATAAAAGAAATGGGCAGCTGGTAGTAATGGGCAGCATGGTAGCACAGTGGTTAGCACAGTTGCTTCACAGCTCCAGGGACCCAGGTTCGATTCTCGGCTGGGCCACTGTCTGTGTGGAGTCTGCATGTTCTCCACGTGTCTGCGTGGGTTTCCTCCGGGTGCTCCGGTTTCTTCCAACAGTCCAAAGATGTGCAGGTTCGGGGGATTAGCCATGCTAAATTGCCCTTAGTGTCCAAGAGGGTTAGGTGGGGATTACTGGGTTACAGGGATAGGATGGAGGCGTGGGGTGCTCTTTTCAAGGGCTGGTGCAGACTCGATGGGTTGAATGGCCTCCTTCTGCACCGTAAATTCGATGATTCTAGAAAATATCTAATAGGGCAACACAAGCTATACAAAGTAATTACATAAGCACCGGCATCGGATGAAGCATACAGGGGTATAGTGTTAATGAGGTCAGTCCATAAGAGGGTCACAGAGCAGTCTGAAAACAGCGGAGAAGCGTCGGGGGTCGGGAGTTCCGGGCACTCGGTCGGGTGATCCAGGGGCTGGCGTCAGTTGTTAGGCCGGGTTGGGAGATCCGAGGTCCGGGTCGGGTCGAAATCGAGGTCGTGGCTTCACTTCTGTTTTGGGCCCGATCCACTTGCAGGTCGTGGAGGTCAGGTCAGCGGGTCAAAAGGTCTCCATGTGCGTCAGAGTATGTTCAAGAATGCAAAAAAAGAGAAAAGAGAGTGTTTAGTAATAATGTTAGTCTTAGAATTAAATTTTTAAAGATTAGAATGAGTATAAGAAATATAAAAGAGGATATGTCTGGGAGAGCTCCCAGAGAGTTTCCTTGCTCCGGCGCCATCTTGCTATATTCATCCCAGAGTCAATCCTACCCTGCCATGTGGGAGTCTCCACTTACAAAATCAGTGCCTTCAGCAACAGTTCTTCCAGGGTCAGTGTGAGGGGGAATGGGGCAGGGGGTCAGTGTGAGGGTCAGTGTGAGGGAGCGGGGCAGAGGGTCAGTGTGAGGGTCAGTGTGAGGGAGCGGGGCACAGGGTCAGTGTGAGGGTCAGTGTGAGGGAGCGGGGCAGAGGGTCAGTGTGAGGGGGAGTGGGGGAGAGGGTCAGTGTGAGGGGGAGCGAGGCAGAGGGTCAGTGTGAGGGAGCGGGGCAGAGGGTCAGTGTGAGGGAGCGGGGCAGAGGGCCAGTGTGAGGGAGCGGGGCAGAGGGTCAGTGTGAGGGTCAGTGTGAGGGAGTGGGTCAGAGGGTCAGTGTGAGGGTCAGTGTGAGGGAGTGGGTCAGAGGGTCAGTGTGAGGGAGCGGGGCAGAGGGCCAGTGTGAGGGAGCGGGGCAGAGGGTCAGTGTGAGGGTCAGTGTGAGGGAGTGGGTCAGAGGGTCAGTGTGAGGGGGAGTGGGGCAGAGGGTCTGTGAGGGAGTGGGGCAGAGGGTCAGTGTGAGGGGGAGTGGGCAGAGGGTCAGTGTGGGGTCAGTGTGAGGTGGAACAGGGCAGAGGGTCAGTGTGAGGTGGAACAGGGCAGAGGGTCAGGGTGAGGGAGCGGGGCAGAGGGTTAGGGTGAGGGTCAGGGTGAGGGTCAGGGTGAGGGAGCGGGGCAGAGGGTCAGTGTGAGGGGGAGTGGGGGAGAGGGTCAGTGTAAGGGGGAGCGAGGCAGAGGGTCAGGGTGAGGGAGCGGGGCAGAGGGTCAGTGTGAGGGAGCAGGGCAGAGGGTCAGTGTGAGGGTGGGGCAGAGGGTCAGTATGAGGGAGCGGGGCAGAGGGTCAGTGTGAGGGGGAGCTGGGCAGAGGGTCTGTGAGGGAGTGGGGCAGAGGGTCAGTGTGAGGGTCAGTGTGAGGGAGCAGGGCAGAGGGTCAGTGTGAGGGGGAGTGGGGCAGAGGGTCAGTGTGAGGGGGAGTGGGCAGAGGTTCAGTGTGAGGGGGGAGTGGGGCAGAGGGTCAGTGTGAGGGGGAGTGGGGCAGAGGTTCAGTGTGAGGGGGAGTGGGGCAGAGGGTCAGTGTGAGGGAGCGGGGCAGAGGGTCAGTGTGAGGGGGAGTGAGGCAGAGGGTCAGTGTGAGGGAGCGGGGCAGAGGGTCAGTGTGAGGGGGAGTGAGGCAGAGGGTCAGTGTGAGGGAGTGAGGCAGAGGGTCAGTGTGAGGGAGTGGGGCAGAGGGTCAGTGTGAGTGTCAGTGTGAGGGAGTGGGGCAGAGGGTCAGTGTGAGTGTCAGTGTGAGGGAATGGGGCAGAGGGTCAGTGTGTGGGGGAGCGGGGCAGAGGGTCAGTGTGAGGGAGCGGGGCAGAGGGTCAGTGTGAGGGGGAGTGGGGCAGAGGGTCAGTGTGAGGGAGCGGGGCAGAGGGTCAGTGTGAGGGAGCGGGGCAGAGGGTCAGTGTGAGGGGGAGTGGGGCAGAGGGTCAGTGTGAGGGACCAGGGCAGAGGGTCAGTGTGATGGTCAGTGTGAGGGAGCGGGGCAGAGGGTCAGTGTGAGGGAGCGGGGCAGAGGGTCAGTGTGAGGGAGTGGGGCAGAGGGTCAGTGTAAGGGAGCAGGGCAGAGGATCAGTGTGATGGTCAGTGTGAGGGAGTGGGGCAGAGGTTCAGTGTGAGGGGGAGTGGGGCAGAGGGTCAGTGTGAGAGGGAGTGGGGCAGAGGGTCAGTGTGAGGGACCAGGGCAGAGGATCAGTGTGATGGTCAGTGTGAGGGAGTGGGGCAGAGGTTCAGTGTGAGGGAGCGGGGCAGAGGGTCAGTGTGAGGGAGAGGGGCAGAGGGTCAGTGTGAGGGAGTGGGGCAGAGGGTCAGTGTAAGGGAGCAGGGCAGAGGTTCAGTGTGAGGGGGAGTGGGGCAGAGGGTCAGTGTGAGGGAGCGGGGCAGAGGGTCAGTGTGAGGGGGAGTGGGGCAGAGGTTCAGAGTGAGGGAGCGGGGCAGAGGGTCAGTGTGAGGGAGCGGGGCAGAGGGTCAGAGTGAGGGAGCGGGGCAGAGGGTCAGTGTGAGGGGCGTGGCAGAGGGTCAGTGTGAGGGGGAGTGGGGCAGAGGGTCAGTATGAGGGGGAGAGGGGCAGATGGTCAGTGTAAGGGAGTGGGGCAGAGGGTCAGTGTAAGGGAGCGGGGCAGAGGTTCAGTGTGAGGGGGAGTGGGGCAGAGGGTCAATGTAAGGGAGCAGGGCAGAGGGTCAGTATGAGGGGGAGAGGGGCAGAGGGTCAGTGTGAGGGGGAGAGGGGCAGAGGGTCAGTGTAAGGGAGCAGGGCAGAGGGTCAGTGTGAGGGGGAGTGGGGCAGAGGGTCAGTGTGAGGGGGAGTGGGGCAGAGGTTCAGTGTGAGGGGGAGTGGGGCAGAGGGTCAGTGTGAGGGAGCGGGGCAGAGGGTCAGTGTGAGGGGGAGTGAGGCAGAGGGTCAGTGTGAGGGAGCGGGGCAGAGGGTCAGTGTGAGGGGGAATGGGGCAGAGGGTCAGTGTGAGGGAGCGGGGCAGAGGGTCAGTGTGTGGGGGAGCGGGGCAGAGGGTCAGTGTGAGGGAGCGGGGCAGAGGGTCAGTGTCAGGGGGAGTGGGGCAGAGGGTCAGTGTGAGGGAGCGGGGCAGAGGGTCAGTGTGAGGGGGAGTGGGGCAGAGGGTCAGTGTGAGGGGGAGTGGGGCAGAGGGTCAGTGTGAGGGAGCGGGGCAGAGGGTCAGTGTGAGGGGGAGTGGGGCAGAGGTTCAGTGTGAGGGGGAGTGGGGCAGAGGGTCAGTGTGAGGGAGCGGGGCAGAGGGTCAGTGTAAGGGACAGTGTGAGGGGGAATGGGGCAGAGGGTCAGTGTGAGGGGGAGAGGGGCAGAGGGTCAGTGTAAGGGAGCGGGGCAGAGGGTCAGTGTGAGGGTCAGGGTGAGGGAGTGCGGCAGAGGTTCATTGTGAGGGAGTGGGGCAGAGGGTCAGTGTGAGGGAGCGGGGCAGAGGGTCAGTGTGAGGGGGAGTGGGGCAGAGGTTCATTGTGAGGGAGTCGGGCAGAGGGTCAGTATGAGGGTCAGGGTGAGGGAGTGCGGCAGAGCGTCAGTGTGAGGGGGAGAGGGGCAGAGGGTCAGTGTGAGGGAGTGGGGCAGAGGGTCAGTGTGAGGGGGAGTGGGGCAGAGGGTCAGTGTGAGGGAGCGGAGCAGAGGGTCAGTGTGAGGGACAGTGTGAGGGGGAATGGGGCAGAGGGTCAGTGTGAGGGGGAGAGGGGCAGAGGGTCAGTGTAAGGGAGCGGGGCAGAGGGTCAGTGTGAGGGGGAGTGGGGCAGAGGGTCAGTGTGAGGGGGAGTGGGGCAGAGGGTCAGTGTGAGGGAGCGGGGCAGAGGGTCAGTGTGAGGGGGCGGGGCAGAGGGTCAGTGTGAGGGGGAGTGGGGCAGAG
The DNA here is from genome assembly GCF_902713615.1 of Scyliorhinus canicula. Taxonomy (NCBI): domain Eukaryota; kingdom Metazoa; phylum Chordata; class Chondrichthyes; order Carcharhiniformes; family Scyliorhinidae; genus Scyliorhinus; species Scyliorhinus canicula. The sequence goes on along the minus strand of NC_052149.1, from coordinate 134,018,437 downwards.
GTTCATTGTGAGGGAGTGGGGCAGAGGGTCAGTATGAGGGTCAGGGTGAGGGAGTGCGGCAGAGGGTCAGTGTGAGAGACAGTGTGAGGGAGCAGGGCAGAGGGTCAGTATGAGGAGCGGGGCAGAGGGTCAGTGTGAAGGTCAGTGAGAGGGAGTGAGGCAGAGGGTCAGTGTGAGGGGGAGTGAGGCAGAGGGTCAGTGTGAGGGAGTGAGGCAGAGGGTCAGTGTGAGGGAGCGGGGCAGAGGGTCAGTGTGAGGGGGAGTGGGGCAGAGGGTCAGTGTGAGGGGGAGAGGGGCAGAGGGTCAGTGTGAGGGGGAGTGAGGCAGAGGGTCAGTGTGAGGGAGTGAGGCAGAGGGTCAGTGTGAGGGGGAGTGGGGCAGAGGGTCAGTGTGAGGGGGAATGGGGCAGAGGGTCAGTGTGAGGGGGAGAGGGGCAGAGGGTCAGTGTGAGGGAGTGAGGCAGAGGGTCAGTGTGAGGGAGTGAGGCAGAGGGTCAGTGTGAGGGGGAGTGGGGCAGAGGGTCAGTGTGAGGGGGAGAGGGGCAGAAGGTAAGTGTGAGGGAGTGAGGCAGAGGGTCAGTGTGACGGCGAGTGGGGCAGAGGGTCAGTGTGAGGGGGAATGGGGCAGAGGGTCAGTGTGAGGGGGAGAGGGGCAGAGGGTCAGTGTGAGGGAGTGAGGCAGAGGGTCAGTGTAAGGGAGTGGGGCAGAGGGTCAGTGTGAGGGGGAGTGAGGCAGAGGGTCATTGTGAGGGAGTGAGACAGAGGGTCAGTGTGAGGGGGAGTGGGGCAGAGGGTCAGTGTGAGGGGGAATGGGGCAGAGGGTCAGTGTGAGGGGGAGAGGGGCAGAGGGTCAGTGTGAGGGAGTGAGGCAGAGGGTCAGTGTGAGGGAGTGAGGCAGAGGGTCAGTGTGAGGGGGAGTGGGGCAGAGGGTCAGTGTGAGGGGGAGAGGGGCAGAAGGTAAGTGTGAGGGAGTGAGGCAGACGGTCAGTGTGAGGGGGAGTGGGGCAGAGGGTCAGTGTGAGGGTCAGTGTTAAGAGGGGCGGGGCTGAGGGTCAGGTTCCATTCTCCATGTATTATTGTTATGCTGGTTTTGGAATGAGTGAATCCTGACCATTGTGTCCAGTTTTGCTCTTGTTGGATTTCCACACACAGCGCACTCACTGCTTCGTTAAAAATAACTGAGAGTTATAGAACATACAGTGCAGAAGGAGGCCATTCAACACATCGAGTCTGCACCGACCCACTGAAACCCTCAATTCCACCCTGTCCCCGTAACCCAATAACCCCTCCTACCCTTTTTGGACACTAAGGGCAATTTATCCTGCCCAATCCACCTAACCTGCATGTCTTTGGACTGTGGGAGGAAACCGGAGCACCCGGAGGAAACCCACGCACACAGGGGGAGAACGTCCAGACTCCGCACAGATAGTGACCCAGCCGGGAATTGAACCTGGCACCCTGGAGCTGTGAAGCGACAGTGCTAGCCACTTGTGCTACCGTGCTGCCCAAAAGCAGTGATATGCTGCTCTCAGTGAATATGAATCTCAGACAGCCATCAAAAACCCAAGTTGATAATGGGGATGAATCATTTGTTATTACTCGAAGGTGACTCCAGTGCACAGTCAATGTAGATTCCATTTGGTGGTGCAATCATGTCCGAAATGTAACTGGTGACCCACATTGATGCCCACAACACATGAACACATTTTTAAAAACACATTTGAATCACCTTCTTGAAACGCATGTAAAGAGGTAGTAGTGAGCTCACAACTCTGATCACGTTGTCACTTTGGAGCTGCTGTTGTGATATGAGGATAACTCGCATCTTTCTTGGATGCTGTGACTGTCCAGGCTGGTAAACGGTCACACAACATTTGGCAGAATTCATTAGAACTGGATTCAGCTACATTTTAATAATTAAAGCAATGAACAGATTGAGCTGTCAGTAAGATGCTGTGTTTCAAAGCAGGAGGGCCATGAATTCAGCTGTTAATCACAGCTCCTTTCCCCTCAGGAAGCGGCCTTCATTTCCGATTATTGATCTGAAATTGAAAGATGTCTCATTCGCTTCATTGTGACAGTAATTTCTTATAACAGAGCTCCCCATCACTGCAACATATCTTCCAGTGCAATCACTAGTTTGTTAAAAACATACTTATCCTGCAAGTGTGAGGGAGATTGAATAGCTTGAACTGTAAGATGTAATTTAGTTCAAGTGTTGATCTGTCCAAAAAACGAGTTCGGCAATGATAAAGATCATTCAGACAGATCAGATTACGTAGAAAATCTATCTTTATTCACACAACCACACAAACAGGCAGCACGGTAGCATCCTGGATAGCGCAATTGTTTCACAGCTCCAGGGTCCCAGGTTCGATTCCCGGCTTGGGTCACTGTCTGTGCGGAGTCTGCACATCCTCCCCGTGTGTGCGTGGGTTTCCTCCGGGTGCTCCGGTTTCCTCCCACAGTCTAAAGATGTGCAGGTTAGGTGGATTGGCCATGCTAAATTGCCTAAGTATCAAAATTGCCCTTAGTGTTGGGTGGGGTTATGGAGATAGGGTGGAGGTGTTGACCTCGGGTAGGGTGCTCTTTCCAAGAGCCGGTGCAGACTTGATGGGCCGAGTGGCCTCCTTCTGCACTGTAAATTCTATGAAACAACACTCAAGCAAATAGCACTCTGCCTGCTGGAGATAGATCACCCACTGGGGTTAGTGTGATTTCTTGCTGAGGTTAGCAAGATCTCCTGCTGGGGTTAGGAAGACCTCCTGCTGGGATCCATGTGATATCCTGCTGGGGTTAGTGGGTTCACCCACTGGGTTTCGTGTAATCTGCTGAAGGACGAGAGATCTCCTGCTGGGGCTCACAAGATCTCCTGCTGAGGTTAGTATGATCTGCTGCTGGAGTTCGAGAGATCCCCTGCTGGAGTTAGAGATCCTCTGCTGGTGTTAGTGTGATCTCCTGCTAGGGTTAGTGTGATCTCCTTCTGGGGTTAGTGTGATCTCCTGCTAGGGTTAGTGTGATCTCCTTCTGGGGTTAGTGTGATCTCCTGCTGGGGTTAGTGTGATCTCCAGCTGGGGTTAGACAGATCTCCTGCTGGGGTTAGTGTGATCTCCTGCTGGGGATAGTGTGATCTCCAGCTGGGGTTAGTGTGATCTCCTCCTGGGATTAGTGTGATCTCCTGCTGGGGTTCGTGTGATCTCCTGCTGGGGTTAGTGTGGTCTCCTGCTGGGGTTCGTGTGATCTCCTGCTGGGGATAGTGTGATCTCCTGCTGGGGTTAGTGTGATCTTCTGCTGGGGTTAGTGTGATCTCCTGCTGGGGTTAGACAGATCTCCAGCTGGGGTTAGTGTGATCTCCTCCTGGGGTTAGTGTGATCTCCTGCTGGGGTTAGTGTGATCGCCAGCTGGGGTTAGTGTGATCTCCAGCTGGGGTTAGTGTGATCTCCTGCTGGGGTTAGTGTGATCTTCTGCTGGGGTTAGTGTGATCTTCTGCTGGTGTTAGTGTGATCTTCTGCTGGGGTTAGACTGGTCACCTGCTGGGGTTAGTGTGATCTCCTGCAGGGATTAGACTGATCACCTGCTGGGGTTAGTGTGATCTCCTGCAGGGATTAGACTGATCTCCTGCTGGGGTTAGTGTGATCTCCTGCAGGGATTAGACTGATCACCTGCTGGGGTTAGTGTGATCTCCTTATGGGATTAGACAGATCTGCTGGGGTTAGTGTAATCTGCTGGGGTTAGTGTGATCTCCTGCTGGGGGTAGTGTGATCTCCTGCTGGGGTTAGTGTGATCTCCTGCTGGGGTTAGTGTGATCTCCTGCAGGGATTAGACTGATCTCCTGCTGGGGTTAGTGTGATCTCCTCCTGGGGTTAGTGTGATCTCCTGCTGAGGTTTGTGTAATCTGCTGGGGTTAGTGTGATCTCCTTCTGGGATTAGACAGATCTCCTGCTGGGGTTAGTGTAATATGCTGGGGTTAGTGTGATCTCCTGCTGGTGTTAGTGTGATCTCCTGCTGGGGTTAGTGTGATCTCCTGCTGGGTTAGTGTGATCTCCTGGGGTTAGTGTGATTTCCTGCTGGGTTAGTGTGATCTCATGGTGTTAGTGTAATCTCCTGCTGTGGTTAGTGTGATCTCCTGCTGGGCTTAGTGTGATCTCCTGCTGGGGTTAGTGTGATCTCCTGCTGGGGTTAATGTGATATCCTGCTGGGGTTAGTGTGATCGCCTGCTGGGGTTAGTGTGATCTCCTGCTGGGGTTAGTGTGATCTCCTGCTGTGGTTAGTGTGATCTCCTGCTGGTCTTAGTGTGATCTCCATCTGGGGTTAGTGTGATCTCCTGCTGGTCTTAGTGTGATCTCCTGCTGGGATTAGACTGATCTCCTGCTGGGGTTAGTGTGATCTCCTGCTGGGATTAGACTGATCTCCAGTTAGGGTTAGAATGATCTCCAAGAGTGAATTCCCCTCGGGGTCACCTTTACCCAGAGAGCAGTGAGTGTGTGTGATTCGCCAATATAGGGGTTGGGTCAGAAGATGCTGGATAAAGCATGAGGGAGAAATTAATTTAAGGATAAACTGGCAGTTACATTTTGAATGCTGAGAGGAAGCTTATGAGGACCATAAATATCGATCTAAACTTGTCATGTCACACGCCTGTTTCAGGGTTCCAAATCTGATATATGTCTGTTCCATACATATCACATGTTATGGAAAACGTGGCTGGAACATGACTTCATAGTTAACGCTATTGTATAATGACCTTTCTGTGACAGATTGCTGTTATCAATGCTGTTAACAGTGCAATGGCAGACAACTCACATTAGCAGCTGTATTACAGATTTGTAAAGTCCTGAGTGATAGCAGATTTAATGATGAGCGAATGTGTTTTTTAAGGTGTTCTTGATCTGCTGCTCAGGACTGTCGTGAGATAGCATTCGCACCTGGTGGGTAGTCCCTGCATTGAACACAGTCTTTTGGAGCTGTGATATTTCAATGATTACTGAAGTCTATCAGAGTACTCTCTATTTCAGTCAATTTCAGTCGAACTGGCTTACGGATGTGAGCTGGATCTCGTATTTAGCGACAGCCCAGGTTCAATGCTTACTACCCCTTGTTATTTTACAGTCTATCCTCCTGCCTGGATAAAAAGCAGAGTACTGTAAGTGAGACAGAGATAGACACACACCCACTCTGCCTCCAATACTGCACACATACACAGGGCAACCAGACATTCTTTGCTCACACTTTGATTAGCTCTTTGCCATAACTCATCCTGATATTGGATGAAAGAGGCTTAAGTTGAGCATGGGATCTTGTGGCTTTCTTACTTTACATAGCTTTAAATTGAGGGGTGAGAGATATAGGACAGATGTCAGAGGCAGTTTCTTTACTCAGAGAGTAGTAGGGGTGTGGAACGCCCTGCCTGCAACAGTAGTAGACTCGCCAACTTTAAGGGCATTTAAGTGGTCACTGGATAGACATATGGATGAAAATGGAATAGTGTAGGTCAGATAGGCTTCAGATGGTTTCACAGGTCGGCGCAACATCGAGGGCCGAAGGGCCCGTACTGCGCTGTAGTGTTCTATGTTCTATGTTCTAAATATCCCTCTTGGAAAGGTTACCTCTTTGCTAATTGGCTAATGAAAGAATCAGATTTGACAGGAATAACTACAAACTTCAACAAAATGATATGACCAAATGCTGAGAATCTCCCCATATCCCACCTACCCACCTTCTCCCCATATCCCACCTACCCACCTTCTCCCCATATCCCACCTACCCACCTTCTCCCCATATCCCACCTACCCACCTTCTCCCCATATCCCACCTACCCACCTTCTCCCCATATCCCACCTACCCACCTTCTCCCCATATCCCACCTACCCTCTCCCCATATCCCACCTACTCCCCATATCCCACCTACCCACCTTCTCCCCATATCCCACCTACCCACCTTCTCCCCTATCCCACCTACCCAACTGCTTCCCATATCCCACCTACCCACCTTCTCCCCATATCCCACCTACCCACCTTCTCCCCATATCCCACCTACCCACCTTCTCCCCATATCCCACGTACCCACCTTCTCCCCATATCCCACCTACCCACCTTCTCCCCATATCCCACCTACCCACCTTCTCCCCATATCCCACGTACCCACCTTCTCCCCATATCCCACGTACCCACCTTCTCCCCATATCCCACCTACCCACTTTCTCCCCATATCCCACGTACCCACCTTCTCCCCATATCCCACCTACCCACCTTCTCCCCATATCCCACCTACCCACCGTCTCTCCATATCCCTCATTCCAACCTACTCACTAAAGAGCTCATAAGGAAACCATCACAATGAGGGTGAATTTATTTACCTATATACAAGCTACACTTTACATGGCATCTCACTCCGAGTGCAGTCTCTGCTGGGAGGATAGTCCCTGAGTTGGGCCTGTTTTTAACCTCTGCCTTAAAGAGCTCCAGGTGGTTGGCTAGAGAGATTGTATTTCATGAGTCCCACAGGGAGATCAATGATTGTTTCCCCATGAGGATCATGGGGGTTATAACACCCCTTCCCCACAGAGTCCGAAAGTCCCCCATCAGCTACCACTGGCGGAGGCCTTCTGAGCTGCTTGGCCGGTGGCTGACCATCCACCTGCAGTGGACCTAGGTTGGGTGGAGAAAGCCGCTTCCTGGCTGACCACCGACGGGGAACCACAGGGACCTTGGTGGATGACACACTGTCGTCTGCTGGTGCTGATACCTCCGTGTCAATTTCGGAACCCGGGTTGTAGTACACTTCCTACCGCAGTAGATTAACAGAAGGCGAAGCTTCATTAACATCGCGTCCCTCTGTGTCAATGCGCACACTTGTGCAGCTGTCACCGGGATGGTCTGCCGCAGGTGGGGACAGGGCGCTCACGGCCAATGGCAAATGGCTGAGGGAATCCACATGGATAATGTTGGGTCGTAGTGCATCAAAGTTGCTTATAAGATAAGCGCTTCTTCATGGCCTTAATACCTCGTCCTGGGATGCGGCCCATTACCATTTCTGATCTTTCCGCAACAGCACATGCAACGAGGTCAGGTTTCCGATAAACTTACCATAATAATTTTTGAGGCCCAAGAAGGACTGAAGTTCAGTGTCATTCCACAGGATGGGAACCCCCTTTGTAGACCAGGCTTTATCCTTGACTGGTCGCAGCCCCTTACTATCCACGTGGTATCCGACGTAGGTTACTGGCTTGGCACGGGAAACACATTTGCATTGTTTTAAGTGGGCACTCACATGGGCAAAACGGCAGAGCACCTTCTGGACATTTTTGATGTACTCCTGCTCCGTGGAACCGGTGAGAAGAACGTCATCTAGCTAAATGGCTACTTTTGGCAAACCCTGTAAGATGTTCTCCATTACTCTCTGAAACATCACGGGGCTGATAAAACTCCAATTGGAAGGTGGGTGTATTCAAACAGTCTTCAGTGTGTATTTATCATGGCAAACTTCCTAGACTCTGGGTCAAGCTCCAACTGTAAGTATGCATCGCTCATGTCTAACTTCATAAATGAACAGCCCCTGGCTAATCAAGCATATAGATCCTTGACCCTGGGGGCATCGGGTAGCGGTCCTTTCGTGGAGCCCTGTTTACAGTCAGTTTGAAGTCCCCACATAGCCAGATGATTTTATCAGGTTTCATCACGGGTACCATAGGCGCAGCCCATTCCGCAAACTGCATGGGTCAAAGAATAAAAGAACAAAGAACAATACAGCACATGAACAGGTGCTTTGGCCCTCCAAGCATGCGGCGATCATGTGTTCTAGCTAGACCAACTGCCTGTATCCTCCTTTACCCCGTCTGTTCATATGCCTATCCAGATATGTCTTAAAAGTCACTAACATATCTGCCTCAGCCACCTCACTTGGCAGTGCATTCCAGGCCACCACCACCCTCTGTGTAAAAAACTTCCCCCGCACATCTCCACTGAATCTTTCCCCCCTCACCTTGAACTTGTGCCGCCTTGTAATTGTCATTTCCTCCCTGGGAAAAAGCCTCCTACTGTTCACCCTATCTATACCCCTAATAATTTTATAAACTTCTATCAGGTCGCCCCTCAGCCTCTGTCTCTCTAGGGAGAACGGTTTATTCAATCTCTCCTCATAGCTAATACCCTTCATACCAGGCAACATCCTGGTAAACCTTTTCTGTACTCTCTCCAAAGCCTCCACATCCTTCTGATAGTGCGGTGACCAGAATTGGACACAGTATTTCAATGTAACCGAACCAATGTTCTATATAATTGTAACATAATGTTTGAGCTTTTATTCTCGATACCTCGTCCTCTGAAGGCAAGCATGCCATATGCTTTCTTTACCACCATTTCCACCTCTGCTGCAACTTTTAAGGATCTGTGGACCTGCACACCTAGACTTCTCTGTGTCTCTATGCTCCTGATGGTTCTGCCATTTATTTATAGCTTCCACCTGAATTGGATCTACCAAAATGCGTCATTTCGCATTTGTCCGGGTTAAATTCCATCTGCCATTTCTCTGCCCAATTTTGCAGCATATCTATACCCTGTTGTATTCTCTGACAATCATCATCATTGTCTGCAACTTAGTATCATCCGCAAACATGCTAATCAGACCCACTACGTTTTCTTCCAAGTCATTTATATATGTTACATAGAGCACAGTGGTTAGCACAGTTGCTTCACAGCTCCAGGGTCCCAGGATAGATTCCCAGCTTGGGCCACTGTCTGTGTGGAGTCTGCACATTCTCCCCGTGTCTGCGTGAGTTTCCTCCGGGTGCTCCACTTTCCTCCCACAGTCCAAAGATGTGCAGGTTAGGCCATTCTAAATTGCCCTTAGTGTCCCAAAAGGTTAGGTGGGGTTACTGGGTTACGGAGTTAAACGGGATAGTGTGGCGGCGTGGGGCTTAAGTTGGGTGTTCTTTCCAATGGCCGTTGTAGACTCGATGGGCCATTCGGAAAAAGATCCTTCCACTGCCAACCTCTGTGTTCTCTGGCCAAGCCTGTTTTGGATCCATCCACCTGACCCCATGTGATCTAATCTTATTCCACCAGCCTGCCATGGGGAACCTTATCAAATGCTTTACTAAAGTCCATGTAACAACATCCACAGCCTTTCCCATGTCAATCATTTTTGTCACCTCCTCAAAAAATGCAATCAAGTTAGTGAAACATGACCTCCCTCGTACAAAACCATGCTATCTGTCGCTAATAAGACCATTCACTTCCAAATGTGCATAGATCCTATCCCTGAGAATCTTTTCCAACAATTTCATTATCAGTGACGTCAAGCTCACTGGCCTATAATTACCTGGATTATCCTTGCAACCCTTCTGAAATAACGGTGCAACATTGGCTATCCTCCAATCCTCTGGGATCTCACCTGTGGCCAATGAGGACACAAAGATTTCTGTCAAAGGCTCAGCGATTTAATCTCTTGCCTCCCTCAGCAATCTGGGATAGATGCCATCTGGTCCTGGGGATTTGTCTACCTTAATACTTTTTAACACACCTAACACTCCCTCCCTCGTAATAACGACCTGTTCTAAAGTGTTTACACATCCCTCTAAAACACCACCAATCAACAGGTCCCTCTCCTTTGTGAATACCGATGCAAAATACTCATTAAGGACCTCACCTACTTCCTCTGGTTCTATACATAATTTCCCTCCTTTGTCCTTGAGTTGACCAACTCTTTCTCTAGCTACCCTCTTGTTGCTAATATACGTATAAACGCCTTGGGATTCTCCTTAATCCTGTCTGCCAAGGATATTTCGTGACCCTTTTTGCCCTCCTAACTCCTAGTTTGAGCTCTTTTCTACTTTCCTTGTATTCCTCAAGTGCTTTATCGGTTTTTAGTTGTCTGTACCCCATCTTTTTTCTTATTCTCAATTTCCCTGGTCATCCATGGTCCCCACATCCTGCCTTTCCTGTCCTTCCTTTTTACCGGCACATGCCTGTCCTGCACTCCCCCAACTGCTCCTTAAAAGACTCCCACATGCCAAATATGGATTGACCTTCAAACAGCCTCTCCCAAACAACAGCCTCCAAATCCGGCCTAATCTGGTTGTAATTAGCCTTCCCCCAATAGAACATAGAACATAGAACAGTACAGCACAGAACAGGCCCTTCGGCCCTCAATGTTGTGCCGAGCCATGATCACCCTACTCAAACCCACGTATCCACCCTATACCCGTAACCCAACAACCCCCCCCTTAACCTTACTTTTATTAGGACACTACGGGCAATTTAGCATGGCCAATCCACCTAACCCGCACATCTTTGGACTGTGGGAGGAAACCGGAGCACCCGGAGGAAACCCACGCACACACGGGGAGGACGTGCAGACTCCACACAGACAGTGACTCAGCCGGGAATCGAACCTGGGACCCTGGAGCTGTGAAGCATTTATGCTAACCACCATGCTACCCTGCTGCCCCAATTTAGCACCTTAACCCTGGGACAACACTCGTCCTTTTCCATGAGTATCCGAAAGCTTACAGAATTGTGGTTACTGTTCGGCACACGTTCTCCCACTACAACGTTGATGATCTGGCCAGGCTTGTTCCCTAGTACTAGGTCCAGTATAGCCCCCTCTCTAATCGGACTATCCACATATTGTTCCAAAAAACCTTCCTGTACACACTTAACAATTCACAGTCAAAATGAGGAAAATTAAAGTCTCCCACTACAACAACCCTATTATTTCTAACTCTATCCAGAATCTGCTTACATATCTGGGGCAAAATTCTCACTTCCCAGCGGGGCGCGGGGTCCCAGCGTAGCGGAGTGGCACCAACCACTCCGGCGTCGGACCTCCCCAAAAGGTGCGGAATTCTCCGCACCTTTAGGGGCTAGGCCTGCGCCAGAGTGGCTCCCGCTCCGCCGACTGGCGGCAATGGCCTTTGGCGCCACGCTGCCCGGCATCGGGGCTGGCTGAAAGGCCTTCGCCGGTCGGCGTGAGCCCGCGCATGCGCCAGAGCATCAGCAGCTGCTGACGTCACCACCAGTGCATGCGCGGTGGAGGGGGTCTCTTCAGCCTCTGCCATGGTGGAGGCCGTGGCGACGGCGGAAGCAAAAGAGTGCCCCCATGGCACAGACCCGCTCGCCAATCGGTGGGCCCCGATCGCGGGCCAGGCCACCGTGGAGGCACCCCCCGGGGTCCGATCACCCCGTTCCCCCCCCCCCCCCAGGACCCTGGGGCCCGCTCGCGCTGCCTGCTCCCGCTGGCACAGAGGTGGTTTAAACCACATTGGCGGGAGAGGCCTGACAGCGGCGGGACAGCGGGGGGCCCATCGACCGGCGGGGCGCGATTCCCGCCCCCGCCGATTCCCAGATGGCGGAGAATTCCAGCCACGGCGGGGGCGGGATTTACGCTGGCCCCGGGCGATTCCCCGACCCTGCGGTGGGTCGGAGAATTCCGCCCCCGTTCCTCAACTTCCCATGGGCTGTTGGGTGGTCTGTAGTACTGTCATGGTGACTGCCCTCTTCCTGTTTCTGAGCTCTACCCACATTACCTTGTTACTTGATTCTATCATGGTGTCTGTCATGATATGCACTCATGCACATAATGAGATACAGACAGGCAGTGACAGACACCCAGTACAGCCAATCAACACACAGGACAGAACACAACCAATCACCAGACAGAACACTAGAGGGGGGTTTCCCACTAGAAAACACACGAGGCATCAACACTCTGCCTCTTTCCACTGGTGACAACTGTAGTGACAGTCAGGGTGTATATATCAGTTAGCACCTTTTACACGTGGCTCAGAGCTAGTCTGGTCTAGTTAGTTATAGTAAGCATGCTTAGATTAGTAGATTGACAACCCACAGCAAGCTGTGTGCACTGTTACAGAAGTTCAATAAATCGTATTGAACCAATGTCTAAATTTGGAGTTTGCTTTCCGGTCCAACTGCATCCAGTTGCAGTCCGTGTTACCCCAGGGTGAAATGAAATGAAATGAAAATCGCTTATTGTCACGAGTAGACTTCAATTAAGTTACTGTGAAAAGCCCCTAGTCGCCACATTCCAGCGTCTGTTCGGGGAGGCTGGTACAGGAATTGAACCCGTGCTGCTGACCTGCCTTGGTCTGCTTTCAAAGCAAGCGATTTAGCCCAGTGTGCTAAACCAAGGTGAATAACATGACAGTCTCCGCCCTCTGTACAGCTGTAATATGTTCTCGAACCAGTATTGCAACTCCCCACCTCTTTTACCTTCCCCCGTCTTGCCTAAAACACCTATATCCTGGAATATTTAGCTGCCAGTCCTGTCCCTTTTTCAACCAAGTCTCCGTTACAGCAACCACATTCAAGTTCCACGTGTGAATCAAGTCTTTAAGTTAATCTGTCTTACCTGTTATACTCCGTGCAGAGAAGCAGATACACTCCAGACCCCCAGCCTACCTTTCCTCTTAGCACGCCTGACCCTGGTACCAAGCTCATCCCCAGTCTCTACACTTGCTGGCTTACTGTCCTGATTCCCACCCGCTGCCAAATTAGTTTAAACCCACCCGAACCATATTAGAAAACCTCCCAGCCAGGATATTGATGTGTTATCTGTGTTGGTCTAACATCGACTGCAACTGGATGCAGTAAAACGAGAAACAGGCTTCCGACACAGGAGATGGTCCAACACTGTTTTATTGAACCTGTTGATTGCTGTACATAATCTGCTGTGGGTTGACACTCTGCTAACTTAACTGATAACCTCCTACTGGCTTGACCAGACTAGCTCTCTATCACATGGTGATGATGTTCATTGGCCTGTGCACTGTGACTATCTCTCTAGCCGTGTCCTGTGAGAGAGGGAGAGCCTTAATGCCCTGTGGGCTTTATAATGGTGGTGTCCTGTCTGGTGATTGGTCGTTCTGTTCGTGTGTGTTCATTGGTTATCCTGTGTGTCAATCACTGCCTGTCTGCATCTCATGATATACATGAGTGGATATTATGACATCTCCCACTTTTAAAATAAATGTTGGAACGTGGCTGTATATGCATGCATAACTTTGTACAAGTGGGGAATGAATGAACAAATGTATGGGAAGATATCTATTGTGCAGATACAGAGCAAACTGAACAAAATTTACAAGATTTAAGTCTATGGATTCAGTCTTTGTGGTGGGCGACGAATTCTTCTCGATCGCCGCAGAGGTGGAGGGGGGGATGCCGGCACCTGGACAGGCGGGTTGGCTGCCATCTCGGTGGCCTTGTGGACAGGCGGGCTCGCTGCCAGATTGGTGGCCTCGTGGTGCAAGATGTCCGGAGGAAGCATGATGACATGCGGAGAAGTGCAGTCGTGCGATGGGCAGGGAATGTTACGCAGCGCCCTCCTGTTTGAACATAGAACATAGAACACTACAGCGCAGTACGGGCCCTTCGGCCCTCGATGTTGCGCCGACCCGTGAAACCATCTGAAGCCTATCTGACCTACACTATTCCATTTTCATCCATATGTCTATCCAGTGACCACTTAAATGCCCTTAAATTTGGCGAGTCTACTACTGTTGCAGGCAGGGCGTTCCACACCCCTACTACTCTCTGAGTAAAGAAACTGCCTCTGACATCTGTCCTATATCTACCATCCCTCAATTTAAAGCTATGTCCCCTCGTGTTGGTCATCACCATCCGAGGAAAAAGACTCTCACTGTCCACCCGTTGCGCCGTAAAATGGAGCCATCAGCCATTTGGACAATGAAAGACCTGGGAGCAGCCTGTCTGACGACAATAGCTGGGGCTGACCAACCTCCCTCAGGCAGCTGAACGCGAACAACATCGTCTGGAGCCAGCGCAGGCAGATCCGTGGCATGAGCATCATACGTGATCTTTTGCTAGTCCCTGGATTGCTGCACCTTCTGCAGCACCGTGAGGTGGTCAAGGTCTGGAACATGGACGGCTGGAACAGTCGTCCTCGGGTTGCGGTTCATGAGCAACTGCCGGAGACAAACCAGTCGACAGAGGGATTGCCCTGTGTGCCAACAGCGCCAGGTTGAAATCCGAGGCTGAGTCTGCAGCCTTGTAAAGCGGCCGCTTGACAATATGGACCCCTTTGCGGCCTTCCCGTTTGATTGCGGATAATGGGGACTGGATGTGATGTGACTAAAATGGTCGGATCGTGCAAAGTCGGACCACTCTTGGCTGTAGAAACATGGACCGCTGTCACTCATTACTGTGAGTGGTATCCCATGCCTGGCAAACATCTCGTTGCAGGCTTTGATGACGGACTTGGACATGAGGTCCGACAGTTTCACCACTTCCGGGTAGCTGGAGAAGTAGTCAACTAGGAGCACGTAATCACGCCCATTGGCGCGAATGAGGTCTATCCCCACCTTGGACCACGGAGAGGTCACGATCTCGTGCTGTTGCGGTGTTTCCTTGGGCTGATCTGGTTGAAACTTCTGGCATGTTGTGCAGTTGAGGACCGTGTTGGCAATGTCCTGGCTGATGCCAGGCCAGTAAACTGCCTGCCAAGCTCTGCGTCGACATTTCTCAACCCCCAGGTGACCCTCATGGGTCTGTCTGAACACCATGTTTTGCATGCTTTGGGGAATGACGATTCTATCTAGTTTAACATCGCATAATGGAGGATGAGGGGTGACTTGATAGAGGTTTATAAGATGATCAGGGGAATAGATAGAGTAGACAGTCAGAGACTTTTTCCCCGGGTGGAACAAACCATTACAAGGGGGCATAAATTGAAGGTGAATGGTTGATGATATATGGGAGATGTTAGAAGTAGGTTCTTTACCCAGAGCGCAGTGGGGGCATGGAATCCACTGCCTGTAGAAGTAGTTGAGTCGGAAACTTCAGGGATCTTCAAGTGGTTATTGGATAGGTACATGGATTACGGTAGAATGATGGGGTGCAGATTAATTTGATCTCAATCGAAGAAAAAAGTTTGGCACAACCTCGTGGTCTGAAGGGCCTGTTCTGTGCTGTATTTTTCTATGTTCCATGTTCTATTTACTGAAACCTTTCCAAGACTTTGCCCACAACAGAAGTAAGGCTCACTAGTCTATAGTTACCGGGGTTGTCTCTACTCCCCTTCTTGAACAGGGGGACAATATTTGCTATCCTCCAGTCTTCTGGTACTATTCCTGTAGACAATGACTCCATAAAGATCAAAGCCAAAGGCTCAGCAATCTCCTCCCTAGCTTCCCAGAGAATCCTAGGATAAATCCCATCTGGCCCAGGGGACTTATCTATTTTCACACTTTCCAGAATTGCTAACACCTCCTCCTTATGAACCTCAAGCCCTTCTAGTCTAGTAGCCTGTATCTCAGTATTCTTCTTGACATCATTGTCTTTTTCCTGATTGAATACTGACAAAAAATATTCATTTAGCACCTCTCCTATCTCCTCGGACTCCACGCACAACATCCCACTACTGTCCTTAACTGGCCCTACTCTTACCCTAGTCATTCTTTTATTCCTGACATACCTATAGAAAGCTTTAGGGTTATCCTTGATCCTACCTGCCAAAGACTTCTCATGTCCCCTCTGGCTCTTCTTAGCTCTCTCTTTATGTCCTTCCTAGCTAACTTGTAACTCTCGAGCCCCCTAACTGAATCTTCACGTCTCATCTTTACGTAAGCCTCCTTTTTCCTCTTGACAAGTGTTTCAACTACTTTAGTAAACCACGGGTCCCTCGCTCGACCACTTCCTCCCTGCCTGACAGGTACATACTTATCAAGGACACGCAGTAGCTGTTCCTTGAACATTTCAATTGAACTGCATCCCCTGCAGTTTCCTTCCCCATCCTATGCATCCTAAATCCCTAAATCCTGCCTCATCGCATCATAATTGCCTTTCCCCCAGCTATAACTCTTGCCATCGCTAAAGTAAACATAACTGAATTGTGGTCACTATCACCAAAGTGCTCACCTACCTCCAAGTCTAGCACCTGTCCTGGTTCATTACCCAGTACCAAATCCAATACGGCCTCGCCTCTCGTTTGCCTATCTACATACTGTGTCAGGAAACCCTCCTGCACACATTGGCAAAAATGGACCCATCTAAAGTACTCGATCTATAGCGTTTCCAGCCAATATTTGGAAAGTTAAAGTCCCCCATAACAACAACCCTGTTACTTTCGCTCCTATCCAGAATCATCTTTGCAATCCTTTCCTCTACATCTCTGGAACTTTTCGGAGGCCTGCAGAAAACCCCTAACAGGGTGACCTCTCCTTTCCTGTTTCTAATCTCAGCCCATACTACCTCAGTCGACGAGTCCTCATCAAATGTCCTCTCAGCCACCGTAATGCGGTATTGTGTGAAGCAAATAATGGCATGATGGGAAAACTAGTCAAGTCTTCTTGGTTCAATTGAATTTAACCTGAGACACATACAAAATACAAAATGTTCGTCATGAACTTAGAAGCAGTCTCAATAAATAACAAGCTGAACAACTGTCTCTTCCTGTTCATAAACAAGTTTGTCCAGTTCTTAAAACAAAGACAAGATAATGATATGAGACTCCAGTCCCCTAAAGGTCAGCAAGGTGACGCCATTGTAACGATTATTACTTATGTTTTACTTTCGATCAAATTCCTGACCAAGTTGTATTCATGTTATCTTGATCCTATAATGTATAAGAATCGCCTTCTTTTCTGTAATATCGCAGACTTGAGACGGACTCAGCAGTTTGTACTGACTGCCTTCCGACTTCAAAAGTCTCAGCCGTTACTGCTAGCAGTCAGTTCTAATTCGGAAATAAAGTTCAGTTTTGCTTACCTAATGAATCATGTTTGTATTTCTCTATCACAGTCAAGACGCGGGGAAAATATAAAATACAACAGTAATACTGTTCTTGACTAACAATGCCACACCTCCCCCTCTTTTACCACCTTCCCTGAGCTTACTGAAATATCTAAACCCCGGAACTTGCAACAATCATTCCTGTCCCTGCTCCAGCCAAGTCTCTGAAATGGCCACAACATTGAAGTCCCAGGTACCAACCCATGCCGCAAGTTCACCCACCTTATTCCGGATGCTCCTGGCGTTGAAGTAGACACACTTTAAACCACCTTCCTGCCTGCCGGTACACTCCTGCAACTTTGAAACCTTACTCATGACCTCACTACTCTCAACCTCCTGGATACTGGAGCTACAATTCAGGTTCCCAACCCCCTGCTGAATTAGTTTAAACCCTCCCAAACAGCACTAGCAAATTTCCCCCGCAGGATATTGGTACCCCTCTGGTCCAGGTGTAGACCATCCCGTTTGTAGAGGTCCTACCTACCCCAGAATGAGCCCCAATTATCCAGGTATCTGAAATCCTCCCTCCTGCACCATCCCTGTAGCCACGTGTTGAACTGCTCTCTCTCCCTATTCCTCCTCGCGCCAGCACGTGGCACAGGTAACAACCCAGAGATAATACCTCTGTTTGTTCTAGCTTACCACCCTAGCTCCCTGAATTCCTGCCTTACATCCCTGTCCATTTTCCTACCTATGTCGTTGGTGCCTGACATTCAATGTGTGTGAAATCAGTGGCAGATACACTGGAATAGTCTGTCAATCATTGTGTGTGTATAAATACAGGGTCAGATACACTGTGACAGTCTGTAAGTCACTGTGTGAATCCAGGGGCGCAAACGCTGGGACTGTCTGTCAGTCACTGTGCGAATATAGGGGCAAATACACTGGGACAGTCTGACATTCAATGTGTGTGAATTCAGGGGCAGATACACTGGAATAGTCTGTCAATCAGTGTGTCTGTGTAAATACAGGGTCAGATACACTGGGACAGTGTGTGAGTTACTGTGTGTGCGTACAATTACAAGGGCAGATACACTGGGACAGTTTGACAGTCACTGTGTGTGTGAATACATGGGCAGATACAATGGGACAGTCTGACAGTCACTGTGTGTGAATTCAGGGGCAGATACACTGGGATAGTCTGTCAATCAGTGTGTCTGTGTAAATACAAGGTCAGATACACTGGGACAGTCTGCCAATCAGTGTATGTGTGTATAAATACAGGGTCAGATACACTGGTGCAGTCTATCAGTCACTGTGTGTGTGTGTGTGTGTGTGTGTGTGATACAGGGGTAAATACACTGGGATAGTGTGTCAGTCACTGTGTGTGTGAATGCAGGGCCAGATACACTGGGACAGTCTGAATCTCTGTGTGTAAATAAAGGGTCAGGTACACTGGGCATACAGGGGCAAGTAAACTGTGGCAGTCTGACAGTCACTGGATGTGAATGCAGGGGCAGGTACACTGGGACAGTCTGACAGTCACTGTGTGTGTGTGAATGCAGGGGCAGGTACACTGGGACAGTCTGACAGTCACTGTGTATGTGAATGCAGGGGCAGGTACACTGGGACAGTCTGACAGTCCCTGTCTATGTGAATGCAGGGGCAGGTACACTGGGACAGTCTGACAGTCACTGTGTGTGTGAATGCAGGGGCAGGTACACTGGGACAGTCTGACAGTCACTGTGTGTGTGAATGCAGGGGCAGGTACACTGGGACAGTCTGACAGTCACTGTGTATGTGAATGCAGGGGCAGGTACACTGGGACAGTCTGACAGTCACTGTGTGTGTGTGAATGCAGGGGCAGGTACACTGGGACAGTCTGACAGTCACTGTGTGTGTGAATGCAGGGGCAGGTACACTGGGACAGTCTGACAGTCACTGTGTGTGTGTGAATGCAGGGGCAGGTACACTGGGACAGTCTGACAGTCACTGTCTATGTGAATGCAGGGGCAGGTACACTGGGACAGTCTGACAGTCACTGGATGTGAATGCAGGGGCAGGTACACTGGGACAGTCTGACAGTCACTGTCTATGTGAATGAAATGAAATGAAAATGAAATGAAAATCGCTTATTGCCACAAGTAGGCTTCAAATGAAGTTACTGTGAAAAGCCCCTAGTCGCCACATTCCGGCGCCTGTTCGGGGAGGCTGTTACGGGAATTGAACCGTGCTGCTGGCCTGCTTGGTCTGCTTTCAAAGCCAGCGATTTAGCCCTGTGCTAAACAGCCCCCTCTGCAGGGGCAGATACACTGGGACAGTCTGACAGTCACTGTGTGTGCGTGAATACAGGGGCAAGTAAACTGTGGCAGTCTGACAGTCACTGTGTGTGCGTGAATACAGGGGCAAGTAAACTGTGGCAGTCTGACAGTCACTGTGTGTGTGAATGCAGGGCCAGATACACTGGGACAGTCTGTGAGTTAATGTTTCTGTGATTACAGAGATTGATCCACTGGTACAGTCTGTCAGTCACTGTAAATAAAGGAGCAGATACACTAGGACAGTATGTCAGTTACATAGAACATAGAACATTACAGCGCAGTACAGGCCCTTCGGCCTTCGATGTTGCGCCGTCCTGTGAAACGCCTCTAAAGTCCATCTACACTATTCCCTTATCGTCCATATGCCTTTCCAATGACCATTTGAATGCATTTAGTGTTGGCGAGTCCACTACTGTTGCAGGCAGGGCATTCCACGCCCTTACTACTCTTTGAGTGTGTGACAAAATACAAGGGCAGATACAATGGTACAATCTGTCAGTCACTGTGTGAATACAGGGGTAAATACACTGGGACAGTCTGTCAGTGTATGTTTGCGTAAATATAGGGGCAGATACACTGGGACAGTGTGACCGTCACTGTGTGTGTAAATAAAGGGGTAGATACACTGGGACAGTCTGACAGTTACTGTGTGTGTGTGTGTGTGAGTACAGGGGCAGATACACTGGGACAGTGTGACCGTCACTGTGTGTGTGTGTGTGAGTACAGGGGCAGGTACACTGGGACTGTCTGTCAGTCACTGTGTGTGTGTGTGTGTGTGTGAGTACAGGGGCAGATACACTGGGGCAGTCACCAAACACTGTGGGCAAAATTCTCCCATCGGGAAAACCGGAGTGTTTCACTCTGGCGTCGGAGGCCGTTCCTCGCCCCCTATTCTCCCACCCTCGGGGGGGGCTAGGAGCGGCGCCGAGTCATTTACGCGAGCCGGGCCCTGGCGCCGCGTGAAAGCGGCACCGCGTATAATACGCGGCCGGCGCCTCGTAAATGACGTAACCCGTGCATGCCCGGTTGCCGTCCTCCCCTCGGGCGCCCCACAACACATGGAGGATTGATCTTGCGGGGCGGCGGAGGAAAAGAGTGCGTCCTTTAGAGACGCCGGTCCGCCGATCGGTGGGAACAGATTGTGGGGCAGACCCCTACTGAGCACCCCTCTGGTGCTCGATCCACCTTCTCCACCCCCCCCCCCCCCCCCAACAGGCCGCACACGCAGCGTTCGCGCGCTGTTCACGCCGGCAGCGACCAGGTGTGGTTGGCGCCGGCGTGAACCCGTCGGATTGGGCAGGCCGCTCGGCCCATCCGGGCCGGAGAATCGGGGCTCGCCTGCTACAAATGGCGAGCGGCGATTCTCCGAGCAGCCTGTCGTGAAACTCGGCACGCCGTTTTGGGGGGGTTGGGAGAATTGCGTGCGGGTGCCAGGGCGGTGTGGCAGGAATCACCCGGCACTCTCGCGATTCTCCCACCCGGCGTGGGGGTCGGAGAATTGTGCCCTGTGTGTGTGTATACAGGGGCAGATATACTAGAACATCCAGCAGAGGGCAGCAGAGCAGAGCTACTGATCAGCTGTTCTGGGGAAATTTGCATACGTGCAGTGCGGTCAGCCTAAGTTGAAGGTGGTTTGTGGAGGGGCTGCTGTCAAGTGACAGTTAAACCCGAAACACTTTGTGAGTGTTTCCCACCCTACCTCCTCCTCTAACCAACCCCCCCACCCCACGGTGGTTGGGAAGCGGGAGCAGGGGCCTGTCGTGAAGGTGAGTGAGTGCCTTTAAATTTGCCTACCTTTCAGTGGGAGCAGGGTGTGAGGTAATATCAGGTAAGCTCTTCCTTTCTTTTTCTTTTTCTTGTTTTTTTTTAAATCTAGAGGTGATGTCAGGGAAGGCAGTACAATGCTCCTCCTGCAGAATGTTTGAGGTGAGGGACGCCGTCAGTGTCCCTGCTGATTTCATCTGTGGGAAGTGCACCCAACTCCAGCTCCTCAAAAACCGTGTTAGGGACCTGGAGCTTGAGCTGGATGAACTTTGGATCATTCGGGAGGCAGAGGGGGTCATAGATAGGAGCTTCAGGGAAGTAGTTACACCAAAGACTGGAGATAGATGGGTAACTGTAAGAGGGACTGGGAAGAAGCAGTCAGTGCAGGGACCCCCTGCGGTCGTTCCCCTGAGTAACAAGTTTTGGATACTTGTGGGGGGGGGGACTTACCAGGGGTAAGCCATGGGGTACGGGCCTCTGGCACGGAGTCTGTCCCTGTTGCTCAGAAGGGAAGGGGGGAAAGGAGTAGAACATTAGTAATTGGGGACTCAATAGTCAGGGGCACAGATAGGAGATTTTGTGGGAGCGAGAGAGACTCACGTTTGGTATGTTGCCTCCCAGGTGCAAGGGTACGTGATGTCTCGGATCGTGTTTTCCGGGTCCTAAAGGGGGAGGGGGAGCAGCCCCAAGTCGTAGTCCACATTGGCACTAACGACATTGGTAGGAAAGGGGACAAGGATGTCAGGCAGGCCTTTAGGGAGCTAGGATGGAAGCTCAGAGCGAGAACAAACAGAGTTGTTATCTCTGGGTTGTTGCCCGTGCCACGTGATAGTGAGATGAGGAATAGGGAGAGAGAGCAATTAAACACGTGGCTACAGGGATGGTGCAGGCGGGAGGGATTCAGATTTCTGGATAACTGGGGCTCTTTCTGGGGAAGGTGGGACCTCTATAGACAGGATGGTCTACATCTGAACCTGAGGGGCACCAATATCCTGGGGGGGAGATTTGTTAGTGCTCTTTGGGGGGGTTTAAACTAATTCAGCAGGGGCATGGGAACCCGGATTGTAGTTTTGGGGTACGGGAGATTGAGAGTATAGAGGTCAGGAGCACAGATTTGACTTCGCAGGAGGGTGCCAGTGTTCAGGTAGGTGGTTTGAAGTGTGTCTACTTCAATGCCAGGAGTATACGAAATAAGGTAGGGGAACTGGCAGCATGGGTTGGTACCTGGGACTTCGATGTTGTGGCCATTTCAGAGACATGGATAGAGCAGGGACAGGAATGGTTGTTGCAGGTTCCGGGGTTTAGGTGTTTTAGTAAGCTCAGAGAAGGGGGCAAAAGAGGGGGAGGTGTGGCGCTGCTAGTCAAGGACAGTATTACGGTGGCGGAAAGGATGCTAGATGGGGACTCTTCTTCCGAGGTAGTATGGGCTGAGGTTAGAAACAGGAAAGGAGAGGTCACCCTGTTGGGAGTTTTCTATAGGCCACCTAATAGTTCTAGGGATGTAGAGGAAAGGATGGCGAAGATGATTCTGGAAAAGATCGAAAGTAACAGGGTAGTTGTTATGGGAGACTTTAACTTTCCAAATATTGACTGGAAAAGATATAGTTCGAGTACATTAGATGGGTCGTTCTTTGTACAATGTGTGCAGGAGGGTTTCCTGACACAATATGTTGACAGGCCAACAAGAGGCGAGGCCACATTGGATTTGGTTTTGGGTAATGAACCAAGCCAGGTGTTAGATCTGGAGGTAGGTGAGCACTTTGGAAACAGTGACCACAATTCGGTGACCTTTACGTTAGTGATGGAAAGGGATAAGTATACCCCGCAGGGCAAGAGTTATAGCTGGGGGAAGGGCAATTATGATGCCATTAGACATGACTTAGGATGTGTAGGTTGGAGAAGTTGGGCACACTGGATATGTGGAGCTTGTTCAAGGAACAGCTATTGCATGTTCTTGATAAGTACGTACCAGTCAGGCAGGGAGGAAGGGGTCGAGCGAGGGAACCGTGGTTTACCAAAGAAGTGGAATCTCTTGTTAAGAGGAAGAAGGAGGCCTATGTGAAGATGAGGCATGAAATTTCAGTTGGGGCGCTTGATAGTTACAAGGAAGCGAGGAAGGATCTAAAGAGAGAGCTGAGACGAGCAAGGAGGGGACATGAGAAGTCTTTGGCAGGTAGGATCAAGGAAAACCCAAAAGCTTTCTATAGGTATGTCAGGAATAAAAGAATGACTAGGGTAAGAGTAGGGCCAGTCAAGGACAGTGGTGGGAAGTTGTGTGTGGAGGCTGAGGAGATAAGCGAGAAACTAAATGAATACTTTTCGTCAGTATTCACTCAAGAAAAAGATAATAATGTGGAGGAGAATGCTGAGACCCAGGCTATTAGAATAGATGGCATTGAGGTGCGTAGGGAAGAAGTGTTGGCAATTCTGGACAAGGTGAAAATAGATAAGTCCCCGGGGCCTGATGGGATTTATCCTAGGATTCTCTGGGAAGCCAGGGAAGAGATTGCTGAGCCTTTGGCTTTGATTTTTAGGTCATCATTGTCTACAGGAATAGTGCCAGAGGACTGGAAGATAGCAAATGTGGTCCCTTTGTTCAAGAAGGGAGTAGAAATAACCCCGGTAACTATAGGCCGGTGAGCCTAACGTCTGTGGTGGGTAAAGTCTTGGAGAGGATTATAAAAGATACGATTTATAATCATCTAGATAGGAATAATATGATTAGGGATAGTCAGCATGGTTTTGTGAAGGGTAGGTCATGCCTCACAAACCTTATCGAGTTCTTTGAGAAGGTGACTGAACAGGTAGACGAGGGTAGAGCAGTTGATGTGGTGTATATGGATTTCAGTAAAGCGTTTGATAAGGTTCCCCACGGTCGGCTATTGCAGAAAATACGGAGGCTGGGGATTGAGGGTGATTTAGAGATGTGGATCAGAAATTGGCTAGTTGAAAGAAGACAGAGAGTGGTAGTTGATGGGAAATGTTCAGAATGGAGTTCAGTTACGAGTGGCGTACCACAAGGATCTGTTCTGGGGCCGTTGCTGTTTGTCATTTTTATAAATGACCTAGAGGAGGGCGCAGAAGGATGGGTGAGTAAATTTGCAGACGACACTAAAGTCGGTGGAGTTGTAGACAGTGCGGAAGGATGTTGCAGGTTACAGAGGGACATAGATAAGCTGCAGAGCTGGGCTGAGAGGTGGCAAATGGAGTTTAATGTGGAGAAGTGTGAGGTGATTCACTTTGGAAAGAATAACAGGAATGCGGAATATTTGGCTAATGGTAAAATTCTTGGTTGTGTGGATGAGCAGAGGGACCTCGGTGTCCATGTACATAGATCCCTGAAAGTTGCCACCCAGGTTGATAGGGTTGTGAAGAAGGCCTATGGTGTGTTGGCCTTTATTGGTAGAGGGATTGAGTTCCGGAGCCATGAGGTCATGTTGCAGTTGTACAAAACTCTAGTACGGCCGTATTTGGAGTATTGCGTACAGTTCTGGTCGCCTCATTATAGTAAGGACGTGGAAGCTTTGGAACGGGTGCAGAGGAGATTTACCAGGATGTTGCCTGGTATGGAGGGAAAATTTTATGAGGAAAGGCTGATGGACTTGAGGTTGTTTTCGTTAGAGAGAAGAAGGTTAAGAGGTGACTTAATAGAGGCATACAAAATGATCAGAGGGTTAGATAGGGTGGACAGCGAGAGCCTTCTCCCGCGGATGGAGGTGGCTAGCACGAGGGGACATAGCCTTAAATTGAGGGGTAATAGATATAGGACAGAGGTCAGAGGTGGGTTTTTTACGCAAAGAGTGGTGAGGCCATGGAATGCCCTACCTGCAACAGTAGTGAACTCGCCAACATTGAGGGCATTTAAAATTTTATTGGATAAGCATATGGATGATAAGGGCATAGTGTAGGTTAGATGGCCTTTAGTTTTTTTCCATGTCGGTGCAACATCGAGGGCCGAAGGGCCTGTACTGCGCTGTATCGTTCTATGTTCTATGTTCTAACTGTGTGTGTGTGTATATGTGAATACAGGGCTGATACACTGGGGCAGTCGCCAGACACTGTTGTGAATACAAGAGCAATTACACTTTGACAGTCTGTCAGTCACTGTGTGTGTGAATAGAACATAGAACAAAGAACAGTACAGCACAGAACAGGCCCTTCGGCCCTCAATGTTGTGCCGAGCCATGATCACCCTACTCAAACCCACGTATCCACCCTATACCCGTAACCCAACAACCCCCCCCTTAACCTTACTTTTATTAGGACACTAAGGGCAATTTAGCATGGCCAATCCACCTAACCCGCACATCTTTGGACTGTGGGAGGAAACCGGAGCACCCGGAGGAAACCCACGCACACAGGGGGAGGACGTGCAGACTCCACACAGACAGTGACCCAGCCGGGAATCGAACCTGGGACCCTGGAGCTGTGAAGCATTTATGCTAACCACCATGCTACCCTGCTGCCCCGAATACTGGGGCAAATACACTGGGACAGTCTGTCAGTCACTGTGTGTGAATGCAGGGTGGGATACACTTGGACAGTCTGTCAGTCACCGTGTGTGTATGAATACAGGGGTACGTATACTGGAACAGTCTTTCAGTCACCGTGTGTGTGTGAATACAGGAGTACTTATACTGGAACAGTCTGTCAGTCACGCCAACCGACGCCGAAGGGCCTCCGCCGGCCGGCACGAGTTAGCGCATGCGTGGGAGCGCCATTGTGTGCAGGCGTCATCCCAGCACATGCGCAGAGGGCTTTGTCTCCGCACCGCGGCTGTAGTGGTCCGCCATTGCCGGTATAGAGTGCCCCCACGGAACAGGCCCACCCACGGATCAGTGGGCCCCGATCGCGGGCCAGGCCGCCGTGGGGGCACCTCCCGGGGCCAGATCCCCCCACGCTCCCCCAAGAACCCTGGAGGCCGCCCGCGCTGCCAGGCCCCGCCGGTAAGGGCCTACTCTAATTTACGCTGGTGGGACCGGCAAAAAAACAGACGGTCACTCGGCCCATCGCGGTCCGGCGAATCTCCAGGGGGGGCTGCTGCCAGCGGCTGGCGACCGGCGTGGCGCGATTCCCACCCCCGCCAAATCCCCGGAGAATTTGGCAGCCGGCGTGGGCGGGATTCACGCCGGCCCCGGTGATTCTCCGAACCGGCGGGGGGTCGGAGAATCCCAGGGCATTTGTTAAGTGAGGGAATTTAGTGCAGTGAGGCAAGGGGTGCTGTTGTAGTCTTTTAGAGGTGATGGAGTAGAGGAAGCAGAGAAGTCCGAGGTAACGGGCCTGAGAAATGATGTATTATTAATTAGGTAAACAGGTAGGTGTGGGATTGGTGAGTTTTACATTTTTCTTCTCTAAACTAGGGCAGCAGCTTCAATTAGAACTGGGGAACTATAAATACAACATTCAATTTATCATTTCAGAGAATAGACACAGAGATGGAACATTGGGATTTTACTGCTGGTAACTACAAAGTATTGTTCACTGACCACACAGCCTATACAATGAGTCTGGTGGTCTTCAGCCATGTTAACAGAGGTTGTGTCAGCTAATCTCGGTTCCTGCATGCAGTAAAACATAGCTCAACGTCAAACAGGTTTTCTGCATCAAAGGACATTAAAGGTTAAATCTGTTTCTCCCCACACATGCTGCCTGATCTGCTGAGTATATTGAGCATGTTTTTATTTTAGTTTCAAATTTCCAACATCTGCAGTATTTTGATTTTGGATGATGATTTTAGGTGGTGATTGATGTGTTGGGCAGGCTGAGTCTATGTGGACTGATTTGATGCAGTGTAGTGAGAGACAGGTTTCCAACACTTGATGAGATGCAACACGATTTTACTTAACATCTAACTATATTACATGCTTAACTGTGGGTTGACACTATGCTGACTTGACTGGAGACCTGAGGCTAGCCTGACCAGACTAACTGACTGGTGTTTGTTCTAGCTGCTGGTCACGAACTCTGACTGTCTCAGAGGTTGGATCCCAAGAGAGCGGGAAAACTGGTGCCCTCTGGCTTTATAGTGGTAGTGTCCTGTCTGGTGATTGGCTGCTGTGTTCTGTGTGCTCACTGGTCATCCTGTGTGTCAATCACTGCCTGTCTGCACTCCATCATATACGTGGATGTATATTATGACAGTGATGACTTACCGAGCGGTTTCCTTGACATGATAGTGCAGCTAAATATGTGGCTGAACTGGTGGTGCAGAAGGGAGGGTTTCAGAATTCTGGACCACTAGGATCTCTTCTGGGGCAGGTGGGACCTGTACAAGAAGGACGGGTTACATCTAAACTGGAGAGACACCAATATCCTGGCTGGGAGGTTTGCGATAGTGACTCAGTAGGATTTAAACTAGTATGGCCAGGGTGTGGGAACCAGAGCGTTAGCTTAGAAGGTGTAATAACTGAAGGGGGAATAGAGAACAAAAATAAGAGAATTACATCACCCTGTCTGCTCAAACTCAGTGGTTTGAAATGTATTTGTTTCAATGCCAGCCGTATAGCAGGTAAGGCAGATGAACTTATTAGTACTTGGAATTATGATGTTATGGCGATCACAGAAACATGGTTAAAGGAAGGGCAGGATTGGCAGCTGATTATTGAAGGGTACGGATGCTTCAGGAGAGATAGAAAGGGATGTAAAAGGGTCGCATTACTGGTCAAGGAGAATATTATGGCCATACTGTGGGAGGACACCTCGGAGGGCTCATAGAATGAGGCATTCTAGGTAGAGCTCAGGAACAGGAAGGGGGCAATCACAATATTGGCTGTTTATTACAGGCCCCCCAACTGCCAGCGAGAGATAGAGGAGCAGATAGACAGAGAGATTTTGGATAGGTGCAAAAATAACAGGGTTGTTGTGGTGGGGGATTTTAATTTCCCCAATATTGACTGGGACTCACTTAGTGTTAGGGGCCTGGATGGGTGTAAGGTGAGGTTGTAAGGTGTATCCAGGAAGCCTTCTTGATGCAATATGTAGACAGTCCAACTAGGGAAGGGGCAGTACTGGACCTGGTATTGGGGAATGAACATGGACAGGTGGTTGAGGTTTCAGTAGGGGAACATTTTGAGAGCAGTGACCACAATTCTGTTAGTTTTAGGGTACTTTTGGACAAGGATGAGGGTAACCCTCGCGTTAAGGTGCTAAATTGGGGAAAGGCAAATTCCAATAGCATTAGACAGGAATTGAAGAATTTGGATTGGGTGCGGCTGTTGGTTAATAAAACAACATTGGACATGTGGGAATCTTTCAAGCGACAGTTGATTAGGTTTCAGGAAAGTCATGTTCCTGAGAGAGTGAAGGATAAGTATGGGAAGTTTAAGGAACCTTGGATAACGAGGAATATTGTGAACCACGTCAAAAAGAAAAAGGAGTCTTTTGTACGGTCTAGAAGGGTGGGAACAGTCAAACCCCTTGAGAAGTATAAAGAAAGTAGGAAGGTACTGAAGCAGGAAATTAGGAGGGCTAGGAGGGGTCATGGAAAGTTCTTAGCAAGTAGGATTAAAGTGAATCCCAAAGCTTTTTATTCATATGTCAAAAGCAAGAGGGTGGCCAGGGAATGGATTGGACCACTTGAGGACAGTGGGGGGAATCTGTGTGTTGAGCCAGAGGAAATGGGCGAGGTGCTAAATGAATACTTTGCATCAGTGTTCACTAAAGAAAGGAACTTTGTGGAAGATGATTCTTGGATAGGGTGTGCGGATAGTCTGGATCATGTTGACATCAAAAAGGAGGAGGTATTGGGTCTTTTAAAAGACATTAAGGTAGATAAGTCTACTGAGGGAAGCAAGGGAGGAAATTGCCCGGGTCTTAACTGACATCTTTGTATCCTCATTGGCTACAGGAGAGATGTCAGAGGACTGGAGAATAGCTAATGTTGTACCGCTGTTTAAGGAAGGTAGCAGGGATAATCCTGGAAACTATATACCGGTGAGCCTCACGTCGGTAGTAGATAAATTATTGGAGAGAATTGTCAGTGACAGGATTTATATCCATTTGGAAACAAATGGACGCATAAGCGATAGACAGCATGGTTTTGTGAAGGGGAGGTCGTGCCTCACTAACTTGATCGAGTTTTTTGAGGAGGTGACAAAGATGATTGATGAGGGGAGGGTGGTGATTGTATTTACATAGACTTCACAAGGTACCTCATGGCAGACTGGTACAAAAGATGAAGAAATCACATGGGATCAGAGGTGAGGTGGTAAGATGGATACAGAACTGGCTCAGTCACAGAAGGTAAAGGGTAGCAGTAGAAGGGTGTTTTTCTGAATGGAAGATTGTGACTAGTGATGTTCCACAGGGATCGGTGGTTGGGCCTCTGTTGTTTGTGGTGCACATAAACGATTTGGAGGAAAATGTAGCCAGTCTGATTAGTAAGTTCACGGATAACACCAAGGTTGGTTGAGTGGCAGATAGTGTTGAGGACTAACGGAGGATACAGCAGGACATAGATAGGTTGGAGACTTGGGCAGAGAAATGGCAAATGGAGTTTAATTCTGACAAATGTGAGGAAATGCATTTTGATAGGTCGAACGTAAAGGGGAAATATAACGTAAATGGTAAAACTCTGAGGAATATAGAAAGTCAGAGAGATCTGGGCGTACAGGTCCACAGATCTTTGAAGGTGGCAACACAAGTGGATAAAGTCCAATGTTTGCCTTCATTGGACGGGGTATCGAGCATACAAACTGGCAAGTCATGCTACAATTGTATTGAATCATGGGAAGGCCGCACTTGGAATATTGCGCACAATTCTGGTCGTCACACTACCAGAAGGATGTGGAGGCTTTGGAGAGGGTGCAGAGGAGTTTACCAGGATGTTGCCTGGTCTGGAGGGTGCTAGCTATGTGGAGAGGCTGAATAGACTCGGACTGTTTTCATTAGAAAGACGGAGGTTGAGCGGTGCCCTGACAGAGGTGTACAAGATTATGAGGGGCATGGATAGAGTGGATGGGCAGGGACTCTTTCGATTACGTTTACTTTAGCGATGGAAAGGGATAGGTATAAACCACAGGGCAAGAGTTATTGCTGGGGGAAAGGCAATTATGATGCGATGAGGCAAGACTTAGGATGCATCGCCTGGAGAGTAAAACTACAGGGGATGGACACAATGGAAATGTGGAGCATGTTCAAGGAACAGCTACTGCGTGTCCTTGATAAGTATGTACCTGTTAGGCAGGGAGGAAGTGGTCGAGTGAAGGAACCATGGGTTACTAAAGCAGTTGAATCATTTGTCAAGAGGAAGAAGGAGGCTTATGTGTAGATGAGACGTGATGGTTCAGTTGGGTCGCTTGAGAGTTACAAGTTAGCTAGGAAGGCTCCAAAGAGAGAGCTAAGAAGAGCCAAGCGAGGACATGAGAAGTCTTTGGAAGGGAGGATCAAGGATAACCCTAAAGCTTTCTATAGGTATGTCAGGAATAAAAGAATGACTAAGGTAAGAGTAGGGCCAGTCAAGGACAGTAGTGGGAAGTTGTGCGTAGAGTCCGAGGAGATAGGAGAGGTGCTAAATGAGTATTTTTCATCAGTATTCACACAGGAAAAAGACAATGTTGTCGGGGAGACTACTGAGATACAGGCTACTAGACTAGAAGGGCTTGAGGTTCATAAGGAGGAGGTGTTAGCGATTCTGGAAAGTGTGAAAATAGATAGGTCCCCTGGGCCGGATGGGATTTATCCTAGGATTCTCTGGGAAGCTAGGGAGGAGATTGCTGAGCCTTTGGCTTTGATCTTTAAGTCATCTTTGTCTACAGGCATAGTGCCAGAGGACTGGAGGATAGCAAGTGTTGTCCCCTTGTACAAGAAGGGGAGTAGAGATAACCCCAGTAACTATAGGCCAGTGAGCCTTACTTCTGTTGTGGGAAAAGTCTTGGAAAGGTTTATAAGAGATAGGATGTATAATCATCTGCAAAGGAATAATTTGATTAAAGATAGTCAACATGGTTTTGTGAAAGGTAGGTCGTGCCTCACAAACCTCATTGAGTTCTTCGAGAAGGTGACCAAACAGGTGGATGAGGGTAAAGCAGTTGATGTGGTGTATATGGATTTCAGTAAAGCATTTGATAAGGTTCCCCATGGTAGGCTATTGCAGAAAATACAGAGGCATGGGATTCAGGGTGATTTAGCAGTTTGGATCAGAAATTGGCTAGTTGATAGAAGACAAAGAGTGGTGGTTGATGGGAAATGCTCTGACTGGTGTCCAGTTACTAGTGGTGTGCCACAAGGATCTGTTTTGGGGCCGTTGCTGTTTGTCATTTTTATAAATGACCTGGAGGAGGGCGTAGAAGGATGGGTGAGTAAATTTGCAGATGACACTAAAGTCGGTGGAGTTATGGACAGTGCAGAAGGATGTTACAAGTTACAGAGGGACATAGATAAGCTGCAGAGCTGGGCTGACAGGTGGCAAATGGAGTTTAATGCAGAAAAGTGTGAGGTGATTAATTTTGGAAGGAATAACAGAAAGGCAGAGTACTGGGCTAATGGTAAGATTCTTGGTAGTGTGGATGAGCAGAGAGATCTCGGTGTCCATGTCCATAGATCCCTGAAAGTTGCCACCCAGGTTGAGAGGGTTGTTAAGAAGGCGTACGGTGTGTTAGCTTTTATTGGTAGAGGAATTGCGTTTCGGAGCCATGAGGTCATGTTGCAGTTGTACAAAACTCTGATGCGGCCGCATTTGGAGTATTGTGTGCAGTTCTGGTCGCCACATTAGAGGAAGGATGTGGAAGCATTGGAAAGGGTACAGAGGAGATTTACAAGAATGTTGCCTGGTATGGAGGGAAGATCATATGAGGAATGGCTGAAGGACTTGAGGCTGTTTTCGTTAGAGAAAAGAAGGTTAAGAGGTGACTTAATTGAGGCATACAAGATGATCAGAGGATTAGATAGGGTGGACAGTGAGAGCCTTTTTCCTCGGATGGTGATGTCCAGCACGAGGGGACTTAGCTTTAAATTGAGGGGAGATAGATATAGGACAGATGTCAGAGGTAGGTTCTTTACTCAGAGAGTAGTAAGGGCATGGAATGCCCTGCCTGCAACAGTAGTGGACTCGCCAACACTAAACGCATTCAAATGGTCATTGGATAGGCATATGGACGATAAGGGAATAGTGTAGAGGGACTTTAGAGGGGTTTCACAGGATGGCGCAACATCGTGGGCCGAAGGACCTGTACTGCGCTGTATTGTTCTATGTTCTATGTTCTAGGGTGGAGGAGTCAGTCACCAGGGGGCATAGGTTTAAGGTCCATTGGGCAAAGTTTAGAGGAGATGTGTGAGGCATATTTTTTACGCAGAGGGTAGTGAATGCCTGGAACGTATTGCCAGGGAAGGTTGTGGAATCAGATACATTAACGGCATACAAAAGGCATCTTGACAAACACATGGATAGGATGGGTATAGAGGGATACAGTACAAGGAAGTGCTGAGGGTTTTGGCAAAGGTTGGTATCATGACCGGTACAGGCTTGGAGGGCCGAAGGGCCTGTTCCTGTGCTGTATTGTTCTTTGTTCTTTGATGGCAGGTCTGGAGCCAAAGGCTCTATCTGAGGGGCTGACTGAAGGGTGGTGAGGAAAAGCTGGAGAGAGCAGTTTTGAGGCTTTAGCCACTGACTGGGGAACCAGTGAGAGGAAGTTGAGCGAATGTCAGACTTTTAGAGATCCCTGAGTCTCAGAGCACTGAGATACTGTCCAGAGTCTGAGCGGAAAGTAACCCGATTTACAGGATCAAGGGGAACTAGCAACACGAATGCTACCAATACTCTGGCTCTCATCGCCGTTCCTTTGCTGCTCTTGAAGTTCAGTTTTTAAGACCAAAACCATTTTTGTAGGTATGGGTGATAGGAGATAAAAGGGAAGGTTCAGGATCACAACCAGCCCACCACTCCTGCTAAATGCAAGGTTCCTATTGTTTAACAAACTTGTTTGTTTGTTATGCTACCCTGGGCAAGTGCACAATCAATTCTAGTCCCACGTGCCCCAGAATCACAACACAAGTGAATTAACCAGTAATTCTTAAAATCGTACCTACAGTCCTTGACTGCCTAATAATTACAGTCATCCGGTTTGTAAGTTCAAACACAATTACTGTTTATTCATCACATGGACTGTAATGAAACATGCAATAAATACAACTGATTAACGACAAGCTAATACCTTTCACTTTCCCACCCTCTGCCCACACACGCAAGATTTCCAACACAGCAGGATGGAAAGGGGTAGAAAATAAGAAGAAAAGGGGTAAAAAATAAGAAGAAGAAAGGTCAAAGGTAGAGAATCTTTGCTTCAGATGGTGGTTCTTTCGCACACTTTCTTCACAATAAGCTTTCTGATTAAAGTCTGTGATTTATATCTGGTAATTGGGGCTTCTTTATAGTTTAATTCATTCAGGCTCCCTGTAGTTTAGAAAATGCATTACTCACAGTCAGCAGGCTTTCTGGAGGCAGCTTATATCACACCAAACTGGGCCCTCAGCTTGAAGTTCACATTCAGTCCTCTATATTTCTGGAGACACTTTATTTCAGATCATATTTTGCTTCCAGCTCATGCTTTGACTTCAGACCTCTACAGTCTCAAGCGAACAGCACCTCGAGGCTTGCTGGAGACTGAGTCAGCCCTCATCGTAGTCTTCTGCAGAGGATTAACTGGATCTTCTTGGAGAGAGTTAGTTGGATCTCTTCAGTGGGCTGTTAGAATCCAAACTAAAACCAAACTCAAGCCTGGCGACTCTGAAAACATATCAGTGGATCAGATCCAATCACTGCCTGTTATCGGGCAGAACACAGCCTTTGTGGCCAATTCATTGCCCACCGGCCAACCAATCAAACTAAGTCCTTGCTGAAGCCACCCAGGCTATGATCACTAGTTTAAACTGGCCCGACCTTCCTGATTCTTCTGTTTGAATTAAAGGTATAGGTTTCTTACAGGCTGTTTGTCTTAAAGTCACAGATCCATTAATCATCCATAGCATCTAAAATGAGACACAAAAAATAAAACAAAAGGGAAAATAAGGGAGGAAACAGGAAGGACCCTAACACACTGCTGATGCAAGAGAGCAAGTTGGGTTCTCTACAGTTTCTCTGTGCTCTGGAGTGTTGAACAATGGTGATCCATTGCAAGAAGTTTGTTTCTTTAAGATGAATCTATTGATGTCTCTGGTGACAGTGGTATACATGATCATTGAGCTTTGGGACCTTGGGGCATTTTGTGTGATTTTTGCTGCTTTACATTTGTAAATGTGAATAAGTTAGGCCCACGCTGCTGATCACTGCTTTTATTGGACAGTTCTCCCTTTTAGTAGTTTATTTATCTTCTGTGAGAGCCTAATAAAAATCAGGGTTCATACAATCCCTACAGTGCAGAAAGATACTGTTCAGCCCATCAATTCTGTACCGGCCCTCCGAAAGAGCACTCTGCCCAGGCTCAAGCCCGGCGCCCCATCCCTTATCCCCATAACGTCACCCAACCTTTGGAAACTATGGAGCAATTTTACATGACCAATCCCCCTGACCTCCACATCTTTGAGCTGTGGGAGGAAACCTGAGCACTTGGAGGAAACCCACGCAGACACGGGAGAATGTGCAAACTCCGCACAGACAGTTAATTGGTGAACAACCAAAGCTGAGTAACTGTGGGGATCCTGACACTATCCCCGTGACTTAAATAGCACTGGGAAAGGTGGCTTCATGGGTGGCTTGCAAATTATTCAGGATTGCGTGGTTGGATTTTAATTTATTTATTCTTCAGATGTGAGATCCATGGGGTTAACCTACCCACTGTCATCCAGCTGGCAGGGTACTGCTCTCAACTGTTTTTTAAATCTATTTATTCAGCCGCATTCTCTTTCTTAAACAGTCCCTTGGGATGGAGGATGAATTGCTTCCACTCTGGTTAAATGGGTTTTGAGATGCCCTTTGCATGATCCGGAGACTGCCAAGGGTGGGCAGGTGGTGCCTAAAAGGTTGGTGAGGTGGATGATTGGCATGTTTGTGCACTCCCTCCAACACTTCAACTTCAAATCTGCACATTCCCAATGAGGGGTCCCAAAGTGTTTGCTGCCTTCCGAGTGAACCTTCTCTGCTTGTCACAAACAAGGGAACTCCCATGGGCGGTATAGTGGTTAGCACTGCTGCCTCACAGTGCCAGGGACCAGGGTTCAATTCCAGCCTTGGCTGACTGTGGATTTTGGGATCAAGGTGGCATTAGTCTTCAGTGCCCAGATGGTAATTACAGAGAGGGGTCAAGGGGGCATTAATGCTCAGTGCCCAGATGGTAATTACAGAGAGGGGTTAAGGGGGCATTAATGCTCAGTGCCCAGATGGTAATTACAGAGAGGGGTCAAGGGGGCATTAATGCTCAGTGCCCAGATGGTAATTACAGAGAGGGGTTAAGGGGGCATTAATGCTCAGTGCCCAGATGGTAATTACAGAGAGGGGTCAAGGGGGCATTAATGCTCATTGCCCAGATGGTAATTACAGAGAGGGGTCAAGGGGGCATTAATGTTCAGTGCCCAGATGGTAATTACAGAGAGGGGTCAAGGGGGCATTAATGCTCATTGCCCAGATGGTAATTACAGAGAGGGGTCAAGGGGGCATTAATGCTCAGTGCCCAGATGGTAATTACAGAGAGGGGTCAAGGGGGCATTAATGCTCAGTGCCCAGATGGTAATTACAGAGAGGGGTTAAGGGGGCATTAATGCTCAGTGCCCAGATGGTAATTACAGAGAGGGGTCAAGGGGGCATTAATGTTCAGTGCCCAGATGGTAATTACAGAGAGGGGTCAAGGGGGCATTAATGCTCATTGCCCAGATGGTAATTACAGAGAGGGGTCAAGGGGGCATTAATGCTCAGTGCCCAGATGGTAATTACAGAGAGGGGTCAAGGGGGCATTAATGCTCAGTGCCCAGATGGTAATTACAGAGAGGGGTTAAGGGGGCATTAATGCTCAGTGCCCAGATGGTAATTACAGAGAGGGGTTAAGGGGGCATTAATGCTCAGTGCCCAGATGGTAATTACAGAGAGGGGTTAAGGGGGCATTAATGCTCAGTGCCCAGATGGTAATTACAGAGAGGGGTTAAGGG
The DNA here is from genome assembly GCF_902713615.1 of Scyliorhinus canicula. Taxonomy (NCBI): domain Eukaryota; kingdom Metazoa; phylum Chordata; class Chondrichthyes; order Carcharhiniformes; family Scyliorhinidae; genus Scyliorhinus; species Scyliorhinus canicula. The sequence goes on along the minus strand of NC_052149.1, from coordinate 133,982,574 downwards.
GGCATTAATGTTCAGTGCCCAGATGGTACCCTGATGCATTCTCAAATGTGTCTAATCTTCAATCTCATTGTGATGATGAAAATTTACCTAATAGAATCACTGAACACAAACAAGCCACTTCATCACCTCTAACTCTACAACTGTCTTCATAGTCTTTACAAAGAGTTATCTCATTTCCTATGCGAAGAGTTGATGACATTTTATTCAACAACATCTTGAAGAAATGAACTACTCATCCTCGAGATGGTTAAGATTAGTACCAAATTAGCATAAACCTGCTTGTAAGACTGTAACAAATCAATCTAATTTTATGCAACTTACACCCCCCCCCCCAAATGTCCATCCCCTTTCAAATTTTTAATATTTTTACTTGTTATAAAATATATTATTTGATGATATTTGATATCGGTTCTACCCAGACATCTCTATCCGTATCAACTGTAATTGATTTCCTTTTGATCAGTTTATTCGTATTGGCCTGAATTTTATGCTCCCTTACTGGCAGGTTTGTATGTGGGAGGGTGGGGAGACTCTCCGCAACTTGACACTGGGGAAGGAATGGCCTCAGATGGGCCAATTATTGAACCCCCCCCCCCCCCCCGGCCAGGCCTCATCCCTATCACCTCAATCCCCCAACGTCCATCCCCTACCCTCACCAAAATCTACCCGGTCCTGGACTCCCGGGACTTAAACCCTGGGGACTCCTTGCTAATTGATTAGCAGCTCTCTGAGGTGGGATATCCTCCTGAGGGCGCGGCATAAGCACCGTTTGAAGCTTCGAAGGTGAAATGGCTGCAGGGCCAGGCAGCGTTGGTGAGGTGGAAATTCCTGCCAACTTTGAACTGTGGTGTGGGAATCCCTGCCACCCGAAACATCCTGGTCATAATCTTTGGTTCTCTGAATGATTACTGCATTAATCTTATCGCTGAGCAGTCCTCACCCTCCTGTTAGCTCTTCATGGAAATCATATACTCTCCTTGTTCTAGTATAGCATCATTCTGACTTTAATCAATCCCTTGAATGCTTGCGCAAGGTTTAATCATGTCCCCACATTGTCTTTGTGTCAACTAATTTAAATCTCTTCCTGATTTGTGTTTGATGAAGTTATGTACCATTATTCTTAACTCATTAACAAAGAACAAAGAAAATTACAGCACAGGAACAGGCCCTTTGGCCCTCCCAGCCTGCGCCGATCCAGGTCCTTTATCTAAACCTGTCTCCTATTTTCCAAGGTCTACTTCCCTCTGTTCCCGCCCGTTCATATACCCGTCTAGATACCTCTTAAATGATGCTATCGTGCCCGTCTCTACCACCTCCGCTGGTAAAGCGTTCCAGGCACCCACTACCCTCTGCGTAAAAAACTTTCCACGCACATCTCCCTTAAACTTTCCCCCGAGTTTGATTAGATAAATAGGATACAGAGATTTGGCTTAACAGAATCAGGATATTGTCAAATGGCAGTTCATTATAGAAAGCTCCACGTGTACGCAGGATGACATGTTGATTTGCAGGTGCTTTCCGAAGATGAGTGCACTTGGCCTGTTTTTCTCTCCAGACCTTGTCGTCTCCAACTTTGCAGTTTCAGCTGGGCCGGAGCTAACAGATTCACTAATAAATGCACCGTCACTGTCACCTTAAAAGAAACATGTTTAACCAGCAAATAGTCTCATGGTACAGCTACAAAGATTCAACAATAACTCAATGATATTTATTTGCTCATGCTGCCTTGGAAAATTCCCAAATCAGGCCGAGTAAAGAGCAAAGATTTGCATCCTTCGAGCGAGAATTTGTTGACAGACAAATTGGGCATGAACTGTCTCTGTGGGTGGAATTCATCCAAGCCCCCAGCAGCAGGTTGAATGGCAGGAGAGGTTTGGGTGGGAGGGAGAGAATTTGGCAGGAGACCTGTTTTACGCTGGCATGAATTTCCCATCGGATTTTCCTTTGGTGCCCACCATGACAGATCGACAAACCCGATGGAGATTGGCATGAAACTGATTTGCATTCCACACTGCTGCCTCACAGCGCCAGGTGCCTGGGTTCAATTCCGGCTTTGGGTGACTATAGAACATAGAACATAGAACAGTACAGCACAGAACAGGCCCTTCGGCCCTCAATGTTGTGCCGAGCCATGATCACCCTACTCAAACCCATGTATCCACCCTATACCCGTAACCCAACAACCCCCCCCCCTTAACCTTACTTTTTTTAGGACACTACGGGCAATTTAGCATGGCCAATCCACCTAACCCGCACATCTTTGGACTGTGGGAGGAAACCGAAGCACCCGGAGGAAACCCACGCACACAGGGGGAGGACGTGCAGACTCCACACAGACAGTGACCCAGCCGGGAATCGAACCTGGGACCCTGGAGCTGTGAAGCATTTATGCTAACCACCATGCTACCCTGCTGCCCCTATCTGTGTGGAATTTTCTCGTGCTCCATGTGTTTCCTCTGGGTGCTCCAGATTCCTCCCACTATCCAAAGACGTGCGGGTTAGGTGGGATTATGGGGACAGGACTTAGGTAGGGCATTCCATAAACGGCTCGGTGCAGGCTCAATGGGCCAAATGGCCTCCTTCTGCACTATTGGGATTCTATGAATTCTAATGGATGCAGATGAAGACCCGATCTTGGATAGTAACATTAGTCACTTGTTTAAATATGTACGGAAATTTCCAAACATTGATTCAAAGAACCATAGAGTGCCTACAGTACAAAGGAAGTAATTTGGGCCATCGAGTGTGCACGGACCCTCTGAAAGAGCACCCTACCTAGGCCTACTCCACCGCCCTATCCCCGTAACCCCACCTAACCTGCACATCTTTTGGACACTAAGGGGTAATTTAGTATGGCCAATCCACCTCATCTGCCCATCTTTGCAATGTGGGAGGAAACCCAGGCAGACATGAGAGCAAAAGACCTCTTGATGAAAATCTGATTTGAAAAAAAAATAGAAGCCATGAGTTTATTGAGTGTATTGTTATGACTCTGAAAAGCTATGTAATATCAGCCTGTTGGGAAATAAGTGATTTTGTTTGTTTATCTTATTGAATAAAATACCCAGCAGTGTTCATTACCCATTTCTCACACTGCAGCCAAGGACCCAGAATCTCTTGATATGGTGGTGCATAATCTTAATTGAACTTTATTAATTCCTTGTATATAACGAGGTTTTTTGTTTACGCTTTAATCGTATTCATATTATCCAATATGAACAGAATAATTCAAGTTCCATTAATTCCATTCAACATTAATTCCTTATCCTTTCATTCCCTTAAACGTTATTTTTTATTTGACATTAATAGGGTGGCACGATGGCACAGTGGTTAGCACTGCTGCCTCACAGCACCAGCGACCGGGATCAATTCCAGCTTTGGGTGGCTGTTGTGTGGAGTTTGCAGATTCTCCCCGTGCCTGTGTGGGTTTCCTCCGGGTGCTCTAGTTTCAAAGAACACAGAAAAGTACAGCACAAGAACAGGCCTTTCGGCCGTCCAGGCCTGAGCCCATCATGGTGCCCTAACTAAAAAACAAACCTTCTAACCTTACTCGGTTGCTATCCCTCTATTTCCTCTCTGTTCATGTATCCATTCAGATGCATCTTAAATGTTGCAAATGTGCCTGCTTCCATGACATAGTCTGGCAGCGCATTCCAGGCACCCACCACTCTCTGTGTGAAAAGCTTACCCTGCACATCTCCCTTTGACGTTCCCCCTCTCACCTTGAACCTGTGCCCCCTTGTAATTGACACTTCCACCCTTGGAAAAAGCCTCTGACTGTCCACCCTGTCTATGCCTCTCATAATTTTGTAGACCGCTATCAGGGCCGGGTTTCTCCCCTACCCGGCGGGGGGGGGGGGGGGTCCCGGCGTGTCGGAGTGGCGTGAACCACTCCGGCGTCGGGCCGCTCCATAGGTGCAGAAGACACCGCACCTTTAGGGGCCAAGCACTCACATTGAGGGGCTAGGCCCGCGCTGGAGTGGTTCCCACTCCGCCGGCAGGCGTGAACGGCCTTTGGCGCCACGCCAGCCAGGGCCGAAAGGAGTTCGCCGGTCGGCGTAAGTCCGCGCATGCGCCGGAGCGTCAGTGGCTGCTGACGTCATACCGGCGCATGCACAAGGGAGGCGGGCTCTTCCGCCTCCGCCATGGTGAAGACCAAGGCGAAGGCGGAAGAAAAAGAGTGCCCCCCATGGCACAGACCCGCCCTCCGAACGGTGGGACCCAATCGCGGGCCAGGACACCGTGGGGGCACCCCCCGGGGTCAGATCACCCTGCGACCTCCCCAGGATCCCGGAGCCCGCCCGCGCCGCCAATCCCGCCGGTCAGGTAGGTGGTTTAATCCACGTCGGCGGGAGAGGCCTGTCAGCGGCGGGACTTCGGCCCATCGCGGGCCGGAGAATCACCGCGGGGGGCCCGCCGACCGGCGTAGCGCGATTCCCACCTCTGCTGAATCTCAGGGGGGAGGAGAATTCGGGACACGGCGGGGCGGGATTGACGCCGGCCCTGGGCGATTCTCCGACCCGGCGGGGGTCGGAGAATCCCGCCCCTTGTCTCCCCTCAGTTTCCGTCTTTCCAGTGAAAACAATCCTAGTTTATTCAACCTCTCCTTATAGCCAACTCTCGAGACCAGGCAACATCCTGGTGTACCTTCCTTCCATTCTCTCCTAAGCTTCCATGTCCTTCTGATAACGTGGTGACCAGAACTGTATGCTAAACTCCAAATGCGGCCTTACCAAGGTTTCCACCCACAGTCCAAAGATGTGCAGGTTAGGTGGACTGATCACACTAAATTGACCCTTAGTGTCCAAAGATGTGCAGGTTAGGTAGACTGGCCATGCTAAATTACCCCATAGTGTCCAGGGATGTGACTATTAGCTGGGGTTACGGAGATAGGGCAGAGGAGTTGGCCGAGGTACGGTACTCTTTCGGAGGGTGGTTGCAGACTTGCTGGGCCGAATGACCTCCTTCTGCACTGACAAAATTAATAGTCTTTATTATTGTCACAAACAGGCTTGCATTAATACTGCAATAAAGTAAAAATTCCCTAGTCGCCACATTCCAGCAACTGTTCAAATCCATTGAGGGAGAATTCAGAATGCCCAATTCATCTCACAAGCACATCTTCGGGACAAGTGGGAGGAAACCGGAGCACCCGGAGGAAACCCAAGCAGACACAGGGAGAACGTGCAGACTCCATCACAGACATGATTCAAGCCGGGATTCAAAACTGGGTCGCTGTGAAGCAACCGTGCTATCCACTCTGCTACCGTGTATCTTATGATTCTCTGAATCTGACATTCATTCTTCACATTTACAATAGTCAGGCTTCCATCAAGGCCATAATAAATGTTTAGATTTTTTGCAATTGAATAATTGGTCAAACACTCAGTCTGTGCATCCTGGAGCTGCGTGGCAGAGAAAAACATGTAAGAGGAAAATTACACAAAGGCAAATGCTCCCGACTGCGTTATAGATCCATAGATACATTGAAGATAGGAGCAGAAGGAGGCCTTTTGGCCCTTCGAGCCTGCTCTGCCATTCATCACGATCATGGCTGATCATCCTGCTTAATCCTAATCCTGCTTTCTCCCCATAGCCTTTGATCCCATTCTCCCCAAGTGCTATATCCAGCCGCCTCTTGAACATATTCAACATCAGCTATTTCCTGTGGCAATGAATTCCACAGGCTCACCACTCTTTGTGTGAAGAAATGTCTCCTTATCTCTGTCTGAAGTGGGTTACCCTGAATCCTCAGACTGTGGGCAGCACGGTAGCGCAAGTGGTTAGCACAGTTGCTTCACAGCGCCAGGGTCCCAGGTTCGATTCCCAGCTCGGGTCATTGTCTGTGTGGAGTCTTCACGTTTTCCCCGTGTCTGCGTGGGTTTCCTCCGGGTGCTCCGGTTTCCTCCCCCAGTCCAAAAACGTGCAGGTTAGGTGGATTGGCCATGCTGAATTGCCCTTAGTGACCAAAAAGGTTAGGAGGGGTTATTGGGTTACGGGCATAGGGTGAAAGTGAGGGCTTAAGTGGGTCGGTGCAGACTCGATGGGCTGAATGGCCTCCTGCACTGTATGTTCTATGTTCTCTGTAACCCCTGGTTCTGGACACAGCCATCATTGGTAACATCTTCCCTGCATCTACCCTGCCTAGTCCTGTTAGAATTTTATAAGTCTCTATGAGATCCCTCATCAATCTTCTGAACTCCAGCGAGAACAATCCTAACCCAGTCAATCTCCTCATATGATAGTCCCGCCATCCCTGGAATCAGTCTGGTAAAGCTTCGCTGCACTCCCTCAAGAGCAAGAACATCCTTCCTCAGGGAAGGAGACCAAAACTGCACACAATACTCCAGGTGTGGCCTCACCAAGGCCCTGTACAATTGCAGCAAGATATCCCTGCTTCTGTACTTGAAACCTCTCGCAATGGAGGCCAACATACCATTAGCCTTCTTTACCGCCTGCTGCACCTGCATTCAACGACTGGTGCAAAAGGACATCCAGGTCCCACTGCACACTTCCCTCTCCCAATTCACAACCATTCACGTAGTAATCTGCCTTCCTGTTTTTGCTTCCAAAGTGAATAACCTCACATTTATCCAAATTATACTTCATCTGCCATTGATTTGCCCACTCGCCCAACCTGCCAGATATCATAGATACCATAGATATCATAGAATTTACAGTGCAGAAGGAGGCCCTTCGGCCCATCGAGTCTGCACTGGCTCTTGGAAAGAGCACCCTCCCCAAGGTCAACACCTCCACCTTATCCCCATAACCCAGTAGCCCACCCAACACTAAGGGCAATTTTTGACACTAAGGGCAATTTATCATGGCCAACCCACCTAACCTGCACATCTTTGGACATCTTGCTGTAGGATGAATGAAATGAAAAATGAATGAAAATGAAATGAAAATCGCTTATTGCCACGAGTAGGCTTCAATGAAGTTACTGTGAAAAGCCCCTAGTCGCCACATTCCGGCGCCTGTCCGGAGAGGCTGGTACGGGAATCGAACTGTGCTGCTGGCCTGCTTGGTCTGCTTTAAAAGTCAGCGATTTAGCCCAGTGTGCTAAACCAGCCCCTCCAGATCCCTGCATCCTCGTCATAATTCACCCTCCCACCTAACTTAGTAACATCTGCACACTTTGAGATGTTACAGTTTGTTCCCTCACCCAAATCATTAATATATATTGTGAATAGCTGGGGTCCCAGCACCGATCACTGTGGTACCCCATTAGTTACTGCCTGCCAATTTGAAAAGGAGCCATTAATCCCTATTCTTTGTTTCCTCTCTGCCAACGAAGAGGCGGCAACTCGGTTTGAGTCTGTCTTTTACACACCTTTCTAGTGCTGCCATCTAGTGATCACTTAGCCGTTATGTCTATACATTAACCCCTTGTATACATACAGATATGCAGATCACTACAGACACAGTAATTGAGGTGGGACTGAACTGAACACAGTAATCGAGGTGGGTCTGAACGGGGCACAATATCTGAGGTGGGACTGAACTGGACACAGTCATCGAGGTGGACCTGAACTGGACACAGTACTTGAGGTGGACCTGAACTGAAAATGAAAAATGAAAATCGCTTATTGTCACGAGTAGGCTTCAATGAAGTTACTGTGAAAAGCCCCTAGTCGCCACATTCCGCCACCTGTCCGGGAGTCGAACCGTGCTGCTGGCCTGCTTGGTCTGCTTTAAAAGCCAGCGATTTAGCCAAGTGAGCTAAACCAGCCCACAGCACTCTAGGTTACCCTGAAACAAAGAGCATTTTATATTTGAATTGGTCAGCCTTGCTATTTGTTTGTTTGCCCAGCTCATTTGCAGTGTTGAGTAAACAGATCCTGTGAGATGTGGTTCTGTTTTTCTGGGGGCTCATTATCCAGAACTCTGAATTTTATAGTCAATAGAGACGTTTAAACCACCTGCGATCTCGGTTTGTAAAGATACACCAGCGAAATCCTCTTCCAAATCTGCAGGGATTGCTAATACAAAGCAATTTGTCTTCCTCAGTCGTCGTAACACCCCGGAGAGCAGGAAAGTTTACTGATGCTTATCTGACCCAGTTCCTTGCATACTTCTGACAACTCCTGTTCCCATTTTCTCATTTCTCCTTTTTGATTTTTCAGTTGGAACAGAGTAAGTGGATGGTGAGTTGGGGAGGCGTGGGGGGCGGGGGGGGGGGGGGGGGGGGTGGGGTGGGGGGGGGGGGGGGTGGGGGGGTGTGTGTGTGTGGCTGAGCGACCTTATAGACTGTAACCTATGTCCAAAAGCAGAACTCCAACCCTGATTGGGCAGATTCCTCATGTTTTCGCCAAGTGAGCTACCGTCCGCAAACAAACCCTCACGCTGTCAAACCATGAAATCCAATCTTTTTATCCATAAGACACTAAAATGTTCAAAGGAAATGAAAGAAATAAAGCACATATTGTTTCGAATGCCTGTGTGTTTTTTCTTGAATTGTTCTGAGGAATGTTCGAGAGATTAATTGTTAATTCTTGGTGACACCATTCTAATTCCGGAATTTTCCAACCTAAATATCAGTGGCTGACGTTCAAGCTGTGTGTAACCCTCTACACCAACCAGCAAACAGCCCCATCTCCATGACCCAGAGAGAGGGTGAAGACTACTGGCAGTATGTGATGTAAGATTGTGAGTGGATTAATCACTCGGTGTATCTGGATTTTAATAGGAACTGTTTCTGGTACATAGTCAATGTGAATCTGATGCTGATTGGACATCTCATGGCAACAATACAAACAAGCTTCATATGACCCTCTGCAATCAGTTGCAGCTTTTCCCGAAAGCAGCCATTCCAGCGGATAGACATGGCCGGAATTCTCCAGATGGGCGGGATTCTCCGTCAGCTGCGTTTTCTTGGGCAGCCGCCCTCACCAGCAGCGGGTCTCTCCATTCGCACCAATGGGATTTCCCACTGTGGCCCTCCCACGCCGCCGTGAAGCCCTTGGGCATGGGTGCGCTGTCTTTCCTCTTATACTCAAATCATAGAACATAGAACATTACAGCGCAGTACGGACCCTTCGGCCCTCGATGTTGCGCCGACCCGTGAAACCATCTGAAGCCTATCTGACCAACACTATTCCACTTTCATCCATATGTCTATCCAGTGACCACTTAAATGCCCTTAAATTTGGCGAGTCTACTACTGTTGCAGGCAGGGCGTACCACACCACTACTACTCTCTGAGTAAAGAAACTGCCTCTGACATCTGTCCGATATCTACCACCCCTCAATTTAAAGCTATGTCCCCTTCATCACCATCCGAGGAAAAAGACTCTCACTGTCCACCCTATCTAACCCTCTGACTATCTTATATGTCTCTATTAAGTCACCTCTCAGCCTTCTCCTCTCTAATGAAAACAACCTCAAGTCCCTGAGCCTTTCCTCGTAAGACCTTCCCTCCATACCAGGCAACATCCTAGTAAATCTCCTCTGAACCCTTTCCAAAGCTTCCACATCCTTCCTATAATGTGGTGACCAGAACTGCACGCAGTACTCCAGGTGCGGCCGCACCAGAGTTTTGGACAGCTGCAGCATGACCTTGTGGCTCCGAAACTCAATCCCCCTGCTTATAAAGGCTAGCACACCATATGCCTTCTTACAGCCCTATTAACCTGGGTGGCAACTTTCAGGGATTTATGTACCTGGATGCCGAGATCTCTCTGTTCGTCTACACAACCAAGAATCTTGCCAAAAGCCCAGTACTCTGCATTCCTGTTACTCCTTCCAAAGTGAACCACCTCACAGTTTTCCACATTAAACTCAATCTGCCACCTCACAGCCCAGCTCTGCAGCTTATCTATGTCCCTCTGTAACCTATACCATTCTTCAGCACTATCCACAACTCCACCGACCTTTGTGTCATCTGCAAATTTACTAACCCATCCTTGTACACCCTCTTCCAGGTCATTTGTAAAAATGACAAACAGCAGTGGCCCCAAAACAGATCCTTGCGGTACACCACTAGTAACTGAACTCCAGGATGAACATTTGCCATCAACCACCACCCTCTGTCTTCTTTCAACTAGCCAATTACTGATCCAAACCGCTAAATTACCTTCAATCCCATACGTCCGTATTTTCTGCAATAGCCTACCGTGGGGAACCTTATCAAACGCCTTACTGAAATCCATATACACCACATCAACCGCTTTACCCTCATCCACCTGTTTGGTCACCTTCTCAAAAAACTCAGTAAGGTTTGTGAGGCATGACCTACCCTTCACAAAACCGTGTTGAGTATCGCTAATCAACTTGTTCTTTTCAAGATGATATAAACCCTCTCTCTTATAACCTTTTCCAACATTTTACCCACAACCGAAGTAAGGCTCTCAGGTCTATAATTACCAGGGTTGTCTCTACTCCCCTTCTTGAACAAGGGGACAACATTTGCTATCCTCCAGTCTTCCGGCACTATTCCTGTCGACAAAGACGACATAAACATCAAGGACAAAGGCTCTTCAATCTCCTCCCTGGCTTCCCAGAGAATCCTAGGATAAATCCCATCTTGCCCAGTGGACTTATCCCCCTCTTCCTTCTAAATTCCAATGAGTACAGTCCCAGTCTCCTCATAATCCAACCCCTTCAGCTCTGGGATTAACCTAGTGAATCTCCTCTGCACACCCTCCAGCGCCAGTACGTCCTTTCTCAGGTAAGGAGACCAAAACTGAACACAATACTCCAGGTGTGGCCTCACTAACACCTTAGACAATTGCAGCATAACCTCCCTAGTCTTAAACTCCATCCCTCTATCAATGAATTTGCAATGTGTTACTCTCCGCATGTGTGGTTGTCCTCATCTAACATTGACTCGCAACCACCTTGCAGAAGGCAATGAGGGTTAAACTGCTCAGTCGGATTGATTTCCAATAAAACAAAATCAGAGAAGTGTAAATACACAACACAATAAGATAGGGACAGAAGTGGGGAAATTCAGGCCCTTCAGCTGTGCCACCATTCAATTCAAACATCTATATCTTGCGTCTTGTAACAAATCTATGACCCTCAGTTTTGAAAGGAATTTATCATGGCCAATCCACCTAACCTGCATATTTTGAACTGTGAGAGGAAATTCCAAGATGCCACCGGAGCATGGCGACTCTCTGCGAGCTCTCTCCCACAGATCCTCATCTCATATAACTGTACTAGCTTTCAAAAATTTTATTCTAACACTAACATTATCTCTAACCTTTTATGTCAATGTTTTTATTTTGTTTGCTTACCATATGTCCTCTGTTTTTCATGTATGGAACAATCTGTTTGGATTGTACGCAGGTTTAGCTCACAGAGCTAATCGCTGGCTTTTAAAGTAGACCAAGGCAGGCCAGCAGCACGGTTCGATTCTACCAGCCTCCCCGAACAGGCGCCGGAATGTGGCGACTAGGGGCTTTTTACAGTAACTTCATTGAAGCCTACTCGTGGCAATAAGTGATTTTCATTTCATTTTTCATTTCATCTTGTATCTTGGTACACGTCAATAAATCCAAATCCAATCCAATTCCAAACCAGAACACCTGGAGGAAACCCACACAGACACGGAGAGAACGTGTAAACTCCACAGAGACAGTGACCCAAGGCCAGAATTGAACGCTGGTCCCTGGCGCAGTGAGGCAGCAGTGCTAACCACTGTGCCACCGTGCTGCCCCAATTCCAATCTCCAATTGCCTGTCTAAAGTTTCAATGTTTTTTTTTACTGTGTTCCAGATCTCAGCAGCCCTCTCCTACTTCTTTTAGCAATTTTTTTAAATCTGTGAATTCTGATTAGTGACCTACTTGTCAGAGGAAGCAGTTTCTTCCTGTTTGCTCCAGTAAAACCCTTCATCATTATGAAAACTTCTATGGACTCACTCTTCAGCTTTATCCACTCAGGGGGTAACTCCTTCTCCAAACTCTCTGCAAAACTGAAGATTCTTCCCTGGTACCCTCTGGTAAAATGGCTCTGTACCTTCTCCAAGTTCCCGATCTCCTTTTTTAGTTGGGGTGTCTGGCCCTGTAAACTGCAGTTGGCGCTTAAACAATGATTCATAAAATCTTTTGACGGGATTCTCTGTTGCTGAGACTAAGTGATGATGGCAACACAGAATTTGTGGGCTTTCATGACAGCAAAACTGCACCAGACCTGGACCGATTCTGCTACTGTGGAAGGGGCTAGCACCGGCACCACGTGGAACACAATCAATTCCAGTGGAAAACGGTGCGGGATTCGCCGGGTCTGTGATTGACACCGGGGAGGCTGACAAGCTGCAGCCACACATACACACTTCACTCCCCACACATACACACATTCCAGCCAAAAAGATGGCACTCGTTGTGCTGGAGCGCGCCCATACAACTGATGGGTCGGCTGGGACCAGAAGCCACGGGGAACACCAAAATGACCCGTGGCCGTAAGTTCACAGTGGGCTGTCAGCGGCGTGCACAGCTGCATGGCCGTGTTGCATGCCTGTCCACACCGACCCCACAACCCACCTCCTGGCCATGCCCCGCTACTCCCCCCCCCCCCCCCCCCACTCCCCGGCCCTGGCGAGCTCACGACTGTCAGCAAACTATGGCAATGTTGGACACTTTCCGTACCCCCTCTCTTTCGCTCAGCAGCCACCACACCGGTTTCACAATTTTTAAAAGCTCAAGTCTACAAAATTATGAGGGGCATAGACAGAGTGGATAGTCAGAGGCATTTCCCCAGGGTAGAGGGGTCAATTACTAGGGGGCATAGGTTTAAGGTGCGAGGGGCAAGGCTTAGACGAGATGTACGAGGCACGTTTTTTACACAGAGGTTAGTGTGTGCCTGGAACTCGCTGCCGGAGGAGGTGGTGGAAGCAGGGACGATAGTGACGTTCAAGGGGCATCTTGATAAATACATGAATAGGATGGGAATAGAGGGATACGGACCCAGGAAGTGCAGAAGATTTTAATTTAGACGGACAGCATGGTCGGCACGGGCTTGAAGGGCCAAAGGGCCTGTTCCTGTGCTGTACTTTTCTTTGAGGAAAGAGCAGTGCTCTGAAAGCTCCTTTGAGGAAGGAGCAGTGCTCCGAAAGCTAGTGTTTGAAACAAACATGTTGGACTTCAACCTGGTGCTGTAAGACTTCTTACTGTGCTGACCCCAGTCCAACGTCGGCATCTCCACATCATACTTTTCTTTGTTCTTTGTTAAGTGAACCTGTTAAGTGAACCGTGCCATCAGGGCCCATCGAAGGCGGAGCCTCACGGAGGCCCCGGAGAATACCGGGTCGGGCCCGTTAATGACATGCAAACGGTGTTTACTGTACGTGCGTTCCGGACTGCCTTCATGCCACTGTCGAGGTGACAGAGAATTGCAATTTGACATCAAATTGGCGCCCATCACGATTTTGGCGTCGGAACCTATTCTCCAGCCAATCGCGTTTCAGCGCCGGCAGATGGAGAATCATGCCCTTTGTTTTGTATTCAATGCCAGTGTTGGAGTGCCAAGTGTTCCAAACACTTTCTAAACCAACTTATCAACTTGCCCTCCTACCATATTCAATAATCTATCATCCCTGGGTCTGTATTCTCTTTTACCCATCTCAAAATAGTATCTGTTAACTGATTATCTTACTGATTAGCCTTCTTATCCAAATTATTCCTTCCAAACGCAGCTTATCTCACACATCCACACTAAATTGTACATCCAGAAGTATGTACATGCAAAGCACATGGGTTTCCATGTCAGGTCTCTCATACTTAAAGACCATGGGCAGGATTCTCGGTCTCCGACACCGTCAGCCGGTGAATCTACGTTGGTGCCAAAATCAGGGGGGCCGCCGCTTTTTGCGATACTCCGCTCCCTCCCAAATGGCATACTCTGGGAGTATACCGCACGCCGTACGGATGGCCTCAGGACATTACCTGAGGCCCTCCCCCCAGTTCTCCGACCCTAATGGAATGGGTTCCCGATGCTATTTGTTTTTGGGAACTCAGCATGGCGGCTGCGGACTGAGTCCAGTGCCGCCACTGTTGGGGAAGAGCCGATCCGCGGGCAGAGGCAGCTTTGGCAGGGGCTTGGGGCACTGGTGGGGGGGTGGTCTGGGGGTGGAAAGCCTGGCCAAAGAGGGGCACTATTTGGCAGGCCGGGTCCGCCCGCGACCGACGCCATGTTGCGCGGCAGAGCCGCTGCAGGTCGATGCTGTGGTCATGCGCAGCCACGGAGCCGGCAATTCTCCAGCCATATACACAGCTACAGCTGGGTGCTCTACACTGCGTGCCTGCTGGACCCCAACAGACCGGGCATCAGTGGCTATTTTTGCGCCGTTTATTTCGGTCGTAAAAAGCCACCTTTCCCACGCTGACGTCAGCACTTGGTATCAGAATCGGAAAATCCTGCCTAATTTATTCAGAAAAGTACAATCAGTGTTGGATATTTACTTTCACTTCTTAATTCTGAGCTATCATTTGGATTTGGGCCAATCAATGTTTTGCAGACAGAGAAATTCATATTTCAAACGGCAGCCTTTGAAATTGTATTTATTACAACTACCGGGAGTGTGAGGTACAGACTACTACAGTATGCGACAGAACAAGTGACTACAGCGGGAGTTTCAACAGGTTCCTGACATGAGACATTGCTGAGATCGGCTGAATCACAGATTTGGGGCAAGTTTGATGAGGGAGCGAGGAAAAGAAAAAAAGAGGGAGCAACCAAGAGTGAGAAGAATAGATGGACAGGTAGAGAAAAACATCAAGGCAAGTAGGAGCACAGAGAGACAGGAATGGAGACACAATGTGAGAGACAGGAGCACAGAGAGAGGGAGAGAGTGACAGCCACAGAGAGAGAGTCAGAGAAAGAGAAAGTGTGAACGAGACAGAAAGAAAGCAAAATAGAGAGAGAGAGTGAGGGACACGCATCAGAAGATGAGAGAGATGGACAGAGAGAGGAATCGAAAGGTGACGCGAGCGACACACAAATTGAGAGGAAATCCAGGCTTGTGGAGAATCTGAGCAGGACCCTGTGCAATTTAGGATCCGAAAGGAAGGACAAAGTTGTGGAGACAGGCAGAGGGGACAGAGAGAGAGAGAGAGATGGAGAAACACAGAGACAGAAAGTGAGTGAGGGAAATAGTACAAGCTGACTACAGAGAGAGAGAAGTGAAGAATAAGAGAGGGAGTGAAAACAAGGCAGAGAGAGAGAGATTGTGTGAAAAAGATACAGTGAGGAGGGAGAAGAATAATATTGGTAGCAGTTTAGAGAGAGGGTGATGCAAGTTGGAAGAGGTCTGTGGGATTATACACGGCAGCTTGCCATGACTAAAAAGAAGTGTCTCCCAGTGAAGAGCTTGGAAGAATGGTGAATATTAAAGGGGAGTCAGAGGGGCTACAGACTCTGGGAATTGTGGTGGTGGTGTGTACATCATTGAAGCTTCTGCACTTTCTTGGACTTATCGATTTCTCTGACAGTAAGTGAGTCTCTCACTTGTTTCCTTGCCTTTCTCAGCCCATTTTTAGGAATGAGTTTAACAAAGCATGCAATCGTTTTACAAAAAGCTGCGCTCACCTTTCTCAGGGTTCTCCAGCAGTTTTATTCATTTTTCTGTGAGTTGTTTTGAGCTGGAGGTGTTGCTATGTGAAGGGGCTGTATCTCCACGGTGCTGACTGTGGGCTAGATTCTCCTCCGACTGCCGACGTCAAAATCGCATTCGCCGATTGGCCGGAGAATCCCTTTTTACGCTGAAATAGGGTGAGGTGCCGTTTTCCGGATGCTCCGGCCCCTCAAAAAATCCTCGAGGAGTACACCCCACGCTGTTGGGATGGTATCGGGATGTCACCTGAGGCCCTCTACCCATGCTCTGCCCCCAATGGGCCAACCTCCCGACGGCGTCGGTCGCATGTCCTCTCAATTTCCGGGAGCCTCGCGTGGCGGCTGCGGACTGTATCCAGTGTCGCCACAGTCGGGGGGGGGGGGGGGGGAGCCATTCCGCTGTTAGCTGGGGTTTTGGCAGGGGCTGTGGTGACTGGTGGGGGGATGGTCCGAGGTTGGCGAGGGGGTGGTTACAGGGAGGCACTATCAGGCAGGCCTGGACTGCGCACGGCCATACCATGATGTGTGGTGTGACCGCCTCCGTGCTAATGCGTGGCCACGGACGCGGCCATTCTGTGTCCGTATCTGCAAGTAAAGCCAGGAGCTTTACGTGGCACGGCTCCTAGCCCCCCACCAGACAGAGCAGCGGCGTGGGGGAGCGCTGACGTTTTGGTCGTAAGACCAGACGCTTCCTCCGAACATAGCCGCAAAATTGGAGAATCCAGCCCTGTATCTCCGTCTGAGAGGCCAGGGTGCAGCACACCTGTGTCCGTACAAGATTCTCTTTCAGTACATAGAGAAATCAGCATCATTTTCGTTTCCTGCAAGTTAATAAGAAAATAAAATGCAGCACTTTACGGAACTTGGACAGATTTAACCAATGTCCCATTTATACAGTTGGGGTTACAGTTGGGGATTACAGTTGGGGTTGACAGTTGGGGGTTACAGTTGGGGGTTACAGTTGGGGGTTACAGTTGGGGGTTACAGTTGGGGATTACAGTTGGGGGTTACAGTTGGGGGTTACAGTTGGGGTTACAGTTAGGGATTACAGTTGGGGTTACAGTTGGGGGTTCCAGTTGGTGTTACAGTTGGTGGCTACAGTTGGGGTTACAGTTGGGGGTTCCAGTTGATGTTACAGTAGGGGTTACAGTTGGGGTTACAGTTGGGGGTTACAGTTGAGGTTACAGTTGGGGGTGACAGTTGGGGGTTCCAGTTGACGTTACACTTGAGGTTACAGGTGGGGGATACAGTTGGGGGTTACAGTTGGGGGTTCCAGTTGGGCTTACAGTTGGGGGTTACAGTTGGGGCTACAGTTGGGGGTTACAGTTGGGGTTCCAGTTGGGGGTTACAGTTGGGGTTCCAGTTGGGGGTTACAGTTGGGGTTACAGTCGGGGTTACAGCTGAGGTTACAGTTGGGGTGACAGTTGAGGTTGCAGGAGGGGTTACAGTTGGGGTTACAGTTGGTGGCTACAGTTGGGGTTATAGTTGGGTTTACAGTTGGGGTGACAGTTGAGGTTACAGTAGGGGTTACAGTTGATGTTACAGTTGGGTTTCCAGTTGGGGATTACAGTTGGAGTTACAGTTGTGGGTTACAGTTGGGGTTACAGTTGGGGGTTACAGTTGGGGTTACAGTTGGGGTTACAGTTGTGGGTTACAGTTGTGGGTTACAGTTGGGGGTTACACTTTGGGGTTTCAGTTGGGGGTTACAGTTGGGGTTACAGTTGGGGATTACAGTTGGGGTTACAGTTGGAGGTTACAGTTGGGGTTACAGTTGGGGATTACAGTTGGGGTTACAGTTGGAGGTGACAGTTGGGGTAACAGTTGGGGGTTACAGTTGGAGGTTACAGTTGGGGTTACAGTTGGGGATTACAGTTGGGGTTACAGTTGGAGGTTACAGTTGGGGTAACAGTTGGGGGTTACAGTTGGGGTTACAGTTGGGGTTACAGTTGGGGTTACAGTAGGGGTTACAGTTGGGGTTACAGTTGGGGGTTACAGTTGGGGGTTACAGTTGGGGTTACAGTTGGGAGTTACAGTTGGGGTTACAGTTGGGGGTTACAGTTAAGGTTACAGTTGGTGTTACAGTTGCGGGTTACAGTTGATGTTACAGTTGGGTTTCCAGTAGGGGATTACAGTTGGGGATTACAGTTGGGGTTACAGTTGGGGTTACAGTTGGGGGTTACAGTTGGGGTTACAGTTGGGGTTACAGTTGTGGGTTACAGTTGGGGGTTACACTTTGGGGTTATAGTTAGGGGTTACAGTTGGGGCTTCCAATTGGGGTTACAGTTGGGGGTTACAGCTGGGGTTACAGTTAGGGTTACAGTTGGGGGTTACAGTTGGCGGTTCGAGTTGGGGGTTCCAGTTGGGGTTTCAGTTGGGGTTACAGTTGGGGTTACAGTTGGGGTTACAGTTGGGGGTTACAGTTGGCGGTTTCAGTTGTAGGTTCGAGTTGGGGTTACAGTTGGGGTTACAGTTGGGGGTTACAGTTGGGGTTACAGTTGGGGGTTCCAGTTGGTGGCTACAGTTGGGGTTACAGTTGATGTTACAGTTGGGGTTACAGTTGGGGTTACAGTTGGGGTTACAGTTGGGGTTACAGTTGGAGTTACAGTTGTGGGTTACAGTTGGGGTTTCAGTTGGGGGTTACAGTTGGGGGTTACAGTTGGGGGTTACAGTTGGGGGATACAGTTGGAGGTTACAGTTGGGGTTACAGTTGGGATTACAGTTGGGGGTTACAGTTAGGGGTTACAGTTAGGGTTACAGTTGGGGGTTACAGTTGGGGGTTACCGTTGGGGTTACAGTTGGGATTACAGTTGGGGGTTACAGTTGGGGTTACAGTTGGGTTACAGTTGGGGGTTACAGTTGGCGGTTCCAGTTGTGGCTTCGAGTTGAGGTTACAGTTGGGGTTACAGTTGGAGGTTACAGTTGGGGGTTACAGTTGGGGTTACAGTTGGGGGTTCCAGTTGGTGTTACAGTTGGTAGCTACAGTTGGGGTTACAGTTGGGGGTTACAGTTGAGGGTTCCAGTTGATGTTACAGTCGGGGTTACAGTTGGGGTTACAGTTGGGGGTTACAGCTGGGGTTACAGTTTGGGGTTCCAGTTGATGTCACAGTTGGGGTTCCAGTTGAGGTTACAGTTGAGGTTACAGGTGGGGGATACAGTTGGGGGTTACAGTTGGGGTTACAGTTGGGGTTTCCAGCTGGGGGTGACAGTTGGGGTTACAGTTGGGGGTTACAGTTGGGGTTACAGTTGGGGGTTTCCAGTTGGGGTTCCAGTTGGGGGTTACATTTGGGGGTTACAGTTGGGATTACAGTTGGGGGTTCCAGTTGGGGTTACAGTTGGGGGTTACAGCTGGGGTTACAGTTGGGGTTACAGTTGGGGGTTACAGTTGGCGGTTCGAGGTGGGGTTACAGTTGGGGTTACAGTTCGGGGTTCCAGTTGGGGTTTCAGTTGGGGGTTACAGTTGGGGTTACAGTTGGGGGTTACAGTTGGGGTTACAGTTGGGGGTTACAGTTGGGGTTACAGTTGGGGGTTCCAGTTGGTGTTACAGTTGGTAGCTACAGTTGGGGTTACAGTTGGGGTAACAGTTGGGGTTACAGTTGTGGGTTACAGTTGAGTCTCCAGTTTGGGGGTTCCAGTTGGGGTTACAGTTGGGGGTTACAGTTGGGGGTTACAGTTGGGGGTTACAGTTGGGGTTGCAGTTGGGGGTTCCAGTTGGGGTTGCAGTTGGGGGTTACAGTTGGGGTTACAGTTGAGGTTACAGTTGGGAGTTACAGTTGGGGTTTCAGACAGGGATTACAGTTGGGGTTACAGTTGGAGGTTACAGTTGGGGTTACAGTTGGGGGTTACATTTGGTGTTACAGTTGGGTTGACAGTTGGGGTTACAGGTGGGGTTAGAGTTGGGTGTTACAGTTGTGGTTCCAGTTGGGGATTACAGTTGGGGTTCCAGTTTGGGGTTTCAGTTGGGGTTACAGTTGGGGTTACAGTTTGGGGTTTCAGTTGGGGGTTACAGTTGGGGGTTACAGTTCGGGTTACAGTTGGGGGTTATGTTGGGGTTACAGTTGGAGGTTACAGTTGGGGTTACAGTTGGGGTTACAGTTGGGGGTTACAGTTGGGGGTTACAGTTGGGGGTTACAGTTGGGGGTTACAGTTCGGGTTACAGTTGGGGGTTATGTTGGGGTTACAGTTGGGGTTACAGTTGGGGTTACAGTTGGGGTTACAGTTGGGGGTTCCAGTTGGGGTTACAGTTGGGGTTGCAGTTGGGGGTTCCAGTTGGGGTTACAGTTGGGGTTCCAGTTGAGGTTACAATTGGGGTTCAGTTGGGGGTTCCAGTTGGGGTTACAGTTGGGGTTTCCAGTAGGGGTTTCCAGTTGGGGATTACAGTTGGGGTTACAGTTGGGGTTACAGTTGGGGTTCCAGTTGGGGATTACAGTTGGGGTTACAGTTGGGGTTACAGTTGGGGGTTACAGTTGGGGTTACAGTTGGGGGTTACAGTTGGGGGTTACAGTTGGGGTTACAGTTGGGGTTACAGTTGGGGTTACAGTTGGGGTTACAGTTGGGGGTTACAGTTGGGGTTACAGTTGGGGGTGACAGTTGGCGGTTCCAGTTGTGGGTTCGAGTTGGGGTTACAGTTGGGTTTACAGTTGGAGGTAACAGTTGGGGGTTCCAGTTGGTGTTACAGTTGGTGGCTACAGTTGGGGTTACAGTTGATGTTACAGTTGGGGTTACAGTTGAGGGTTCCAGTTGATGTTACAGTCGGGGTTACAGTTGGGGTTACAGTTGGAGGTTCCAGCTGGGTTTACAGTTGGGGGTTACAGTTGGGAGTTCCAGTTGATGTCACAGTTGGGGTTCCAGTTGAGGTTACAGTTGAGGTTACAGGTGGGGGATACAGTTGGGGGTTACAGTTGGGGGTTACAGTTGGGGTTACAGTTGAGGGTTGCAGTTGTGATTGCAGTTGTGGGTTACAGTTGGGGTTACAGTTGGGGTTTCCAGTTGAGGGTGACAGTTGGGGTTACAATTGGGGGTTACAGTTGGGGTTACAGTTGGGGGTTACAGTTGGTGTTACAGTTGGGGTTACAGTTGGGGGTTCCAGTTGGGTTACAGTTGGTGGCTACAGTTCGGTGTTACAGTTGATGTTACAGTTGGGGTTACAGTTGGGGTTACAGTTGGGGGTTACAGCTGGGGTTACAGCTGGGGTTACAGTTGGGGGTTCCAGTTGATGTCACAGTTGGGGTTCCAGTTGAGGTTACAGTTGAGGTTACAGTTGAGGTTACAGGTGGGGGATACAGTTGGGGGTTACAGTTGGGGTTACAGTGGAGGGTTACAGTTGTGATTACAGTTGGGGTTACAGTTGGGGTTACAGTTGATGTTACAGTTGTGGTTACAGTTGGGGGGTTCCAGTTGGTGTTACAGTTGGTGGCTACAGTTGGGGTTACAGTTGATGTTACAGTTGGGGTTACAGTTGAGGGTTCCAGTTGAGGGTTCCAGTTGATGTTACAGTTGGGGTTACAGTTGAGGGTTCCTGTTGATGTTACAGTTGGGGTTACAGTTGGGGTTACAGTTGGGGGTTACAGCTGGGGTTACAGCTGGGGTTACAGTTGGGGGTTCCAGTTGATGTCACAGTTGGGGTTCCAGTTGAGGTTACAGTTGAGGTTACAGTTGAGGTTACAGGTGGGGGATACAGTTGGGGGTTACAGTTAGGGTTACAGTTGAGGGTTACAGTTGTGATTACAGTTGGGGTTACAGTTGGGGTTACAGTTGGGGTTCCAGTTGGGGATTACAGTTGGGGTTACAGTTGGGGTTACAGTTGGAGTTACAGTTGTGGGTTACAGTTGGGGTTTCAGTTGGGGTTTACAGTTGGGGGATACAGTTGGAGGTTACAGTTGGGGTTACAGTTGGGATTACAGTTGGGGGTTACAGTTAGGGGTTACAGTTAGGGTTACAGTTGGGGGTTACAGTTGGGGGTTACCGTTGGGGTTACAGTTGGGGTTACAGTTGGGGGTTACAGTTGGGGTTACAGTTGGGTTACAGTTGTGGGTTACAGTTGTGGGTTCGAGTTGGGGTTACAGTTGGGGTTACAGTTGGAGGTTACAGTTGGGGGTTACAGTTGGGGTTACAGTTGGGGGTTACAGTTGGGGTTTGAAACAGGGATTACAGTTGGGGTTACAGTTGGAGGTTACAGTTGGGGTTACAGTTGGGGGTTACATTTGGTGTTACAGTTGGGTTGACAGTTGGGGTTACAGGTGGGGTTAGAGTTGGGTGTTACAGTTGTGGTTCCAGTTGGCGATTACAGTTGGGGGTTCCAGTTTGGGGTTTCAGTTGGGGTTACAGTTGGGGGTTACAGTTGGGGTTACAGTTTGGGGTTTCAGTTGGGGGTTACAGTTGGGGGTTACAGTTCGGGTTGCAGTTGGGGTTACAGTTGGAGGTTACAGTTGGGGTTACAGTTGGGGTTACAGTTGGGGGTTACAGTTGGGGTTTACAGTTGGGGGTTACAGTTTGGGGTTACAGTTGGGGGTTACAGTTCGGGTTACAGTTGGGGGTTATGTTGGGGTTACAGTTGGGGTTACAGTTGGGGTTACAGTTGGGGTTACAGTTGGGGGTTCCAGTTGGGGTTGCAGTTGGGGGTTCCAGTTGGGGTTACAGTTGGGGTTCCAGTTGAGGTTACAATTGGGGTTCAGTTGGGGGTTCCAGTTGGGGTTACAGTTGGGGTTTCCAGTAGGGGTTTCCAGTTGGGGATTACAGTTGGGGTTACAGTTGGGGTTACAGTTGGGGTTCCAGTTGGGGATTACAGTTGGGGTTACAGTTGGGGTTACAGTTGGAGTTACAGTTGTGGGTTACAGTTGGGGGTTACAGTTGGGGGTTACAGTTGGGGTTACAGTTGGGGTTACAGTTGGGGGTTACAGTTGGCGGTTCCAGTTGTGGGTTCGAGTTGGGGTTACAGTTGGTGGCTACAGTTGGGGTTACAGTTGATGTTACAGTTGGGGTTACAGTTGAGGGTTCCAGTTGATGTTACAGTCGGGGTTACAGTTGGGGTTACAGTTGGAGGTTACAGCTGGGGTTACAGTTGGGGGTTACAGTTGGGGGTTCCAGTTGATGTCACAGTTGGGGTTCCAGTTGAGGTTACAGTTCAGGTTACAGGTGGGGGATACAGTTGGGGGTTACAGTTGGGGGTTACAGTTGGGGTTACAGTTGGGGGTTGCAGTTGTGATTGCAGTTGTGGGTTACAGTTGGGGTTACAGTTGGGGTTTCCAGTTGGGGGTGACAGTTGGGGTTACAATTGGGGGTTACAGTTGGGGTTACAGTTGGGGGTTACAGTTGGGGTTACAGTTGGGGTTCCAGTTGGGGGGTTCCAGTTGGTGTTACAGTTGGTGGCTACAGTTGGGGTTACAGTTGATGTTACAGTTGGGGTTACAGTTGAGGGTTCCAGTTGAGGGTTCCAGTTGATGTTACAGTTGGGGTTACAGTTGAGGGTTCCTGTTGATGTTACAGTTGGGGTTACAGTTGGGGTTACAGTTGGGGGTTACAGCTGGGGTTACAGCTGGGGTTACAGTTGGGGGTTCCAGTTGATGTCACAGTTGGGGTTCCAGTTGAGGTTACAGTTGAGGTTACAGTTGAGGTTACAGGTGGGGGATACAGTTGGGGGTTACAGTTGGGGTTACAGTTGAGGGTTACAGTTGTGATTACAGTTGTGGGTTACAGTTGGGGTTACAGTTGGGGTTTCCAGTAGGGGTTTCCAGTTGGGGATTACAGTTGGGGTTACAGTTGGGGTTACAGTTGGGGTTCCAGTTGGGGATTACAGTTGGGGTTACAGTTGGGGTTACAGTTGGAGTTACAGTTGTGGGTTACAGTTGGGGTTTCAGTTGGGGGATACAGTTGGAGGTTACAGTTGGAGTTACAGTTGGGATTACAGTTGGGGGTTACAGTTAGGGTTACAGTTGGGGGTTACAGTTGGGGGTTACCGTTGGGGTTACAGTTGGGGTTACAGTTGGGGGTTACAGTTGGGGTTACAGTTGGGTTACAGTTGGGGGTTACAGTTGGCGGTTCCAGTTGTGGGTTCGAGTTGGGGTTACAGTTGGGGTTACAGTTGGAGGTTACAGTTGGGGGTTACAGTTGGGGTTACAGTTGGGGGTTCCAGTTGGGGGTTACAGTTGGGGTTACAGTCGGGGTTACAGTTGGGGTTACAGTTGGGGGTTACAGCTAGGGTTACAGTTGGGGGTTCCAGTTGATGTCACAGTTGGGGTTCCAGTTGAGGTTACAGTTGAGGTTACAGGTGGGGGATACAGTTGGGGGTTACAGTTGGGGTTACAGTTGGGGTTTCCAGCTGGGGGTGACAGTTGGGGTTACAGTTGGGGGTTACAGTTGGGGTTACAGTTGGGGGTTTCCAGTTGGGGTTCCAGTTGGGGTTTACAGTTGGGGGTTACAGTTGGGATTACAGTTGGGGGTTCCAGTTGGGGTTACAGTTGGGGGTTACAGCTGGGGTTACAGTTGGGGTTACAGTTGGGGGTTACAGTTGGCGGTTCGAGGTGGGGTTACAGTTGGGGTTACAGTTGGGGGTTCCAGTTGGGGTTTCAGTTGGGGGTTACAGTTGGGGTTACAGTTGGGGGTTACAGTTGGGGTTACAGTTGGGGGTTACAGTTGGGGTTACAGTTGGGGGTTACAGTTGGGGTTACAGTTGGGGGTTCCAGTTGGTGTTACAGTTGGTAGCTACAGTTGGGGTTACAGTTGGGGTAACAGTTGGGGTTACAGTTGTGGGTTACAGTTGAGTCTCCAGTTTGGGGGTTCCAGTTGGGGTTACAGTTGGGGGTTACAGTTGGGGGTTACAGTTGGGGGTTACAGTTGGGGTTCCAGTTGAGGTTACAATTGGGGTTCAGTTGGGGGTTCCAGTTAGGGGTTCCAGTTGGGGTTGCAGTTGGGGTTGCAGTTGGGGGTTACAGTTGGGGTTACAGTTGAGGTTACAGTTGGGAGTTACAGTTGGGGTTTCAGGCAGGGATTAAAGTTGGGGTTACAGTTGGAGGTTACAGTTGGGGTTACAGTTGTGGGTTACATTTGTTGTTACAGTTGGGTTGACAGTTGGGGTTACAGGTGGGGTTAGAGTTGGGTGTTACAGTTGTGGTTCCAGTTGGGGATTACAGTTGGGGTTACAGTTTGGGGTTTCAGTTGGGGGTTACAGTTGGGGGTTACAGTTCGGGTTACAGTTGGGGGTTATGTTGGGGTTACAGTTGGAGGTTACAGTTGGGGTTACAGTTGGGGTTCCAGTTGGGGGTTACAGTTGGGGGTTACAGTTGGGGGTTACAGTTGGGGGTTACAGTTCGGTTTACAGTTGGGGGTTATGTTGGGGTTACAGTTGGGGTTACAGTTGGGGTTACAGTTGGGGTTACAGTTGGGGGTTCCAGTTGGGGTTGCAGTTGGGGGTTCCAGTTGGGGTTACAGTTGGGGTTCCAGTTGAGGTTACAATTGGGGTTCAGTTGGGGGTTCCAGTTGGGGTTGCAGTTGGGGGTTACAGTTGGGGTTACAGTTGAGGTTACAGTTGGGAGTTACAGTTGGGGTTTCAGACAGGGATTACAGTTGGGGTTACAATTGGAGGTTACAGTTGGGGTTACAGTTCGGGGTTACAGTTGGGGGTTACATTTGGTGTTACAGTTGGGTTGACAGTTGGGGTTACAGGTGGGGTTAGAGTTGGGTGTTACAGTTGTGGTTCCAGTTGGGGATTACAGTTGGTGTTACAGTTTGGGGTTTCAGTTGGGGGTTACAGTTGGGGGTTATCGTTCGGGTTACAGTTGGGGGTTATGTTGGGGTTACAGTTGGAGGTTACAGTTGGGGTTACAGTTGGGGTTACAGTTGGGGGTTACAGTTGGGGGTTACAGTTGGGGGTTACAGTTGGGGGTTACAGTTGGCCTTACAGTTGGGGGTTACAGTTGGCGGTTCCAGTTGTGGGTTACAGTTGGGGGTTATAGTTGGGGGTTACAGTTGGGGGTTACAGTTCGGGTTACAGTTGGGGGTGATGTTGGGGTTACAGTTGGAGGTTACAGTTGGGGTTACAGTTGTGGGTTACAGTTGGGGTTACAGTTGGGGTTTCCAGTAGGGGTTTCCAGTTGGGGGTTACAGTTGGTGGCTACAGTTGGGGTTACAGTTGGGGGTCACAGTTGGGGGTTACAGTTGGGGTTACAGTTGGGGTTCCAGTTGTGGGTTACAGTTGGGGTTACAGTTGGGGGTTACAGTTGGGGGTTACAGTTGGGGGTTACACTTTGGGGTTTCATTTGGGGGTTACAGTTGGGGTTACAGTTGGGGGTTACAGTTGGCGGTTCGAGTTGGGGGTTCCAGTTGGGGTTTCAGTTGGGGTTACAGTTGGGGTTACAGTTGGGGTTACAGTTGGGGTTACAGTTGGGGGTTACAGTTGGCGGTTCGAGGTGGGGTTACAGTTGGGGTTCCAGTTGGGGTTTCAGTTGGGGGTTACAGTTGGGGTTACAGTTGGGGTTTACTGTTGGGGTTACAGTTGGGGGTTGCAGTGAGTCTCCAGTTTGGGGGTTCCAGTTGGGGTTACAGTTGGGGGTTACAGTTGGGGGTTACAGTTGGGGGTTCCAGTTAGTGTTACAGTTGGTAGCTACAGTTGGGGTTACAGTTGGGGTAACAGTTGGGGTTACAGTTGTGGGTTACAGTTGGGGGTTCCAGTTGGGGGTTCCAGTTGGGGGTTACAGTTGGGGTTACAGTTGGGTGTTACAGTTGGGGGTTACAGTTGGGGGTTTCAGTTGGGGTTGCAGTTGGGGGTTCCAGTTGGGGTTGCAGTTGGGGGTTCCAGTTGGGGTTGCAGTTGGGGGTTACAGTTGGGGTTACAGTTGAGGTTACAGTTGGGAGTTACAGTTGGGGTTTCAGACAGGGATTACAGTTGGGGTTACAGTTGGAGGTTACAGTTGGGGTTACAGTTGGGGGTTACATTTGGTGTTACAGTTGGGTTGACAGTTGGGGTTACAGGTGGGGTTAGAGTTGGGTGTTACAGTTTTGGTTCCAGTTGGGGATTACAGTTGGGGGTTACAGTTTGGGGTTTCAGTTGGGGTTACAGTTGGGGGTTACAGTTGGGGTTACAGTTTGGGGTTTCAGTTGGGGGTTACAGTTGGGGGTTACAGTTCGGGTTACAGTGGGGGGTTATGTTGGGGTTACAGTTGGAGGTTACAGTTGGGGTTACAGTTGGGGTTACAGTTGGGGTTACAGTTGGGGGTTACAGTTGGGGGTTACAGTTGGGGGTTACAGTTGGGGGTTACAGTTGGGGTTACAGTTGGCGGTTCCAGTTGTGGGTTCCAGTTGGGGTTAAAGTTGGGGTTACAGTTGGGGGTTCCAGTTGGGGTTACAGTTGGGGGTTACAGTTGGGGTTACAGTTGGGGGTTACAGTTGGGGGTTTCAGTTGGGGTTGCAGTTGGGGGTTCCAGTTGGGGTTGCAGTTGGGGGTTCCAGTTGGGGTTGCAGTTGGGGGTTACAGTTGGGGTTACAGTTGAGGTTACAGTTGGGAGTTACAGTTGGGGTTTCAGACAGGGATTACAGTTGGGGTTACAGTTGGAGGTTACAGTTGGGGTTACAGTTGGGGGTTACATTTGGTGTTACAGTTGGGTTGACAGTTGGGGTTACAGGTGGGGTTAGAGTTGGGTGTTACAGTTGTGGTTCCAGTTGGGGATTACAGTTGGGGGTTACAGTTTGGGGTTTCAGTTGGGGTTACAGTTGGGGGTTACAGTTGGGGTTACAGTTGGGGTTTCAGTTGGGGGTTACAGTTGGGGGTTACAGTTCGGGTTACAGTTGGGGGTTATGTTGGGGTTACAGTTGGAGGTTACAGTTGGGGTTACAGTTGGGGTTACAGTTGGGGTTACAGTTGGGGGTTACAGTTGGGGGTTACAGTCGGGGTTACAGTTGGCGGTTCCAGTTGTGGGTTCCAGTTGGGGTTAAAGTTGTGGTTACAGTTGGGGGTTCCAGTTGGGGTTACAGTTGGGGGTTACAGTTGGGGTTTACAGTTGGGGTTACAGTTGGGGTTACAGTTGGGGTTACAGTTGGGGGTTACAGTTGGGGTTACAGTTGGGGGTTCCAGTTGGGGTTACAGTTGGGGGTTCCAGTTGGTGTTACAGTTGGTGGCTACAGTTGGGGTTACAGTTGGGGTTCCAGTTTGAGGTTCCACTTGAGGTTACTGTTGGGGTTACAGTTGGGGGTTCCAGTTGGGGTTACAGTTGGGGGTTCCAGTTGGTGTTACAGTTGGGGTAACAGTTGGGGTTACAGTTGTGGGTTACAGTTGGGGGTTCCAGTTGGGGGTTCCAGTTGGGGGTTACAGTTGGGGTTACAGTTGGGTGTTACAGTTGGGGGTTACAGTTGGGGGTTTCAGTTGGGGTTGCAGTTGGGGGTTCCAGTTGGGGTTGCAGTTGGGGGTTCCAGTTGGGGTTGCAGTTGGGGGTTACAGTTGGGGTTACAGTTGAGGTTACAGTTGGGAGTTACAGTTGGGGTTTCAGACAGGGATTACAGTTGGGGTTACAGTTGGAGGTTACAGTTGGGGTTACAGTTGGGGGTTACATTTGGTGTTACAGTTGGGTTGACAGTTGGGGTTACAGGTGGGGTTAGAGTTGGGTGTTACAGTTTTGGTTCCAGTTGGGGATTACAGTTGGGGGGTTACAGTTTGGGGTTTCAGTTGGGGTTACAGTTGGGGGTTACAGTTGGGGTTACAGTTTGGGGTTTCAGTTGGGGGTTACAGTTGGGGGTTACAGTTCGGGTTACAGTGGGGGGTTATGTTGGGGTTACAGTTGGAGATTACAGTTGGGGTTACAGTTGGGGTTACAGTTGGGGTTACAGTTGGGGGTTACAGTTGGGGGTTACAGTTGGGGGTTACAGTTGGGGGTTACAGTTGGGGTTACAGTTGGCGGTTCCAGTTGTGGGTTCCAGTTGGGGTTAAAGTTGGGGTTACAGTTGGGGGTTCCAGTTGGGGTTACAGTTGGGGGTTACAGTTGGGGTTACAGTTGGGGGTTACAGTTGGGGGTTTCAGTTGGGGTTGCAGTTGGGGGTTCCAGTTGGGGTTGCAGTTGGGGGTTCCAGTTGGGGTTGCAGTTGGGGGTTACAGTTGGGGTTACAGTTGAGGTTACAGTTGGGAGTTACAGTTGGGGTTTCAGACAGGGATTACAGTTGGGGTTACAGTTGGAGGTTACAGTTGGGGTTACAGTTGGGGGTTACATTTGGTGTTACAGTTGGGTTGACAGTTGGGGTTACAGGTGGGGTTAGAGTTGGGTGTTACAGTTGTGGTTCCAGTTGGGGATTACAGTTGGGGGTTACAGTTTGGGGTTTCAGTTGGGGTTACAGTTGGGGGTTACAGTTGGGGTTACAGTTGGGGTTTCAGTTGGGGGTTACAGTTGGGGGTTACAGTTCGGGTTACAGTTGGGGGTTATGTTGGGGTTACAGTTGGAGGTTACAGTTGGGGTTACAGTTGGGGTTACAGTTGGGGTTACAGTTGGGGGTTACAGTTGGGGGTTACAGTTGGGGTTACAGTTGGCGGTTCCAGTTGTGGGTTCCAGTTGGGGTTAAAGTTGGGGTTACAGTTGGGGGTTCCAGTTGGGGTTACAGTTGGGGGTTACAGTTGGGGTTTACAGTTGGGGTTACAGTTGGGGTTACAGTTGGGGTTACAGTTGGGGGTTACAGTTGGGGTTACAGTTGGGGGTTCCAGTTGGGGTTACAGTTGGGGGTTCCAGTTGGTGTTACAGTTGGTGGCTACAGTTGGGGTTACAGTTGGGGTTCCAGTTTGAGGTTCCACTTGAGGTTACTGTTGGGGTTTCAGTTGAGGGTTCCAGTTGGGGTTACAGTTGGGGTTACAGACAGGGATTACAGTTGGGGTTACAGTTGGAGGTTACAGTTGGGGTTACAGTTGGGGTTACAGTTGGGGTTACAGATAGGGATTACAGTTAGCGGTTACATTTAGGGGTTACAGTTGGGGTTACAGTTGGGATTATTGTTGAGGTTACAGTTAGGGTCACAGTTGGGGTTACAGTTGGGGGTTACCATTGGGGTTACAGTTGGGCGTTCCAGTTGTGGTTACAGTTGGGGTTACAGTTGGGGTTACAGATAGGGATTACAATTCGAGGTTTCAGTTGGGGTTTACAGTTGGAGGTTACAGTTGGGGTTACAGTTGGGGTTTCCAGTTGATGTTACAGTTGGTGTTACAGTTGGGGTTACAGCTGTGGTTACAGTTGGTTACAGTTGGGGTTACCAGTTGATGTTAAAGTTGGGGTTCCTGTTGAGGTTACAGTTGAGGTTACAGTTGGGGTTCCAGTTGGAGTTACAGTTGGAGGTTACAGTTGGGGGTTACAGTTGGAGTTACAGTTGGGGGTTACAGTTGGGGTTACAGTTGGGGGTTCCAGTTGGGGGCTGTGATGTGTCCCTGCTGTAAATGCCCTGTAAAACCGCTGAGAGTAATGGTGTCCGTGGTGGGCCATGTGTCTCGCTGAAACATTGTGGAGGAATTTATCGTGGTACGGGACCCTCCTGTGTCCCAAAGAAATTCCACGGGGTGTTCCCGGACTGTGCCTGCCACTACCGGTCTACCGGATTTGTCCCAAAGTGTGTCGCAGACCCAAGTTGGGGAATCTGAACACCGTCAATCGGTGCCGTTCATATCTGGGTTATCAGAACGGGCGCTAATGCTGTGAATTGGCTTTGCCCTATTCCGATTTAGGGTGCCTGTCTGCTGGTTTCTCTGCTGTTTCTGGGGCGCATTGCACTCCCGTGCAATTATAACACTCCTGGGGTTTGGTTTGCTGTGGGCCGTTCGTACCCTCATTGACCCATGCAGGGTTCAGGTGCGTCCTAACTGGATGCATGTCTGCCTGTTCTTCCTCTGCTCTACTATACACTGTTTTTCCCTGCATGGACTGCTCCCAAGCACGGGACAATCTTTTCAAAACCCATTTCTCGTTGTGGGCCTCGTCTGAGTGGTTGTAGTTTGCGCAAGCTCTCTGTCCTGCCTCTGTCGCCTCTGACAAATGAGCGCATGCTAACTCTATGAACACCGCAGTGTAATGAATCCAGAAGCATCCAGCAAACGCTGTGGGGTGCTCTGTCCTCTTCTGCCTACACTTGTTTAGGCCTTCTACGGGGCCTCCTTTGTTATAGCCTATCGTGTCTTGGATCGCTGTGTGCTTTTCTTGGAGCATGCCTCCTCCTACATTTTGTGGGTCGGGAAGGGCTGCCACGACTGAAGGGTCGAGTCTTAAAACTGTGAACTTCACTTGCTCCTTCTCATCCAGGCCGTACATGGTCGCCTGCTGTTTTACTCTTGCAAAGAACTGGTGGGGGTCCGATATGGGTAGGAAGGGTGTAATCTTCTCACACGCGTCCCTGAATTGAGTGACGGTTAATGGGGTGGTGTACAGGAAATCTGGGTCTCCGTCTGTTGTGGCCCTGCGCTGTGTGGTTACAGGATTCATAGGGGTGTGTTCTGTCTGTGCAGTCGGGGCTGGGGTGCTTTTTGTTTCTGGGGTTTTTCCTGTGCACATGTGCCATGTACATATCTGTGGGCAGTCTCACTTAACTCCTGCCAGTTGGGGCCATTTTCTTGGTCTAATTGGGGTCCAAACGTGCTCTGGAACCCATTCTGAACTGAAAGCAGGGATTGCAATTCTGCAATTTGCTTCCGGCACTTTGCGTGGTCTACCGAGCTCTGCCTTTGTTCCGTCGTGGAAGTGTGGAGTGCTCGTAGGGCTGCTTTTAAATCATTGCACTGCTTCTGCAACTGCTCAACCTGTTGTTCGGTTTCCTGTCTTACCAAGACCGCGCGTTGCGTGTCTTGGTAGGCCTTATCATATTGGGTCTGAAAGCTACTCAAATGGGCAAGACAAGATTGGTGTGCCCGCTTGGTCCTCGCCGCTAACTGTTCTCTCAGTTCCCTGTTCTCCTTCTCAAATTCGCTCACATCTCCTTCACTATTCCTGTCTCTCTCCTCAATCTCTCTATGGAGCGTCCTAACGACCTCCTTTGTGCCTCGCAATTGTGCCAAGCAGGACACGATTGCCATCGGCTTGCGAGCTTTCCCTAAGCTCTGCTTGTGAATCTCTGACAGGTTCTCCCACCAAGTATGCCCTCTACTTCCGGGACCTGTTTCATCGTTCGCGCAGAATTCGCTCCAAAGGGGCCAACCTTTCCCTTTGAGGTACTTTCTGATTTCCTCTTTCCATACGGGACATTGTCCTACTCTACTGGTCACTGTGACCTCGAATTCTTGCGAGTTCATAAGGCGTTCCATTGCCTTCATTGACATTTTCTCTCTATCTCTGGGGTCTACTGAATTTGGAACAGGGGGTGATAAAGTGGTGATGTAAACACGGGTACGGCTTACGCTAATTTCCGGCCTACAAAACTCCCGACAGTTTTACGCAACAAAATCTCTTAGGTTAACTTATCCCTGTTAGTACGCATGCAAGTACCATACTTCCTAATCTTGATGGTTTGATCAGTATTGGTCTTACACTTGTGGTTTTTCTGTTTCCAATTGGATTCTAATTCAAATTTTGGGTTCTCTCGGAGTGACAAGGCCACTTCTAGGTTGAGTCCCAGCGGAGTCGCCAGTAAATATTGCTCTGTTTATCTGGTTCTAAATACAGCGGTCAATATGGTCGCCTTCCTTAGTCCTAATTATGTTTGCTCTAGAGTTGCCAGGTATCTTCCGATACCTGCAAGGTTCAAACCCGAATACTGATCAAAGAGCCAAAACACCAGTTAGTTAGTTCAAAGTCAATAATATTTATTTACACACACAGTAATATCTACTCATGCACAAAATGCCATAAACTAAACTATCTCTAACCCTAACGCCTATACTTAACTTCGGGTGCCCACTCAGTCAGAGGAACAATGGCCGTTGTTCGGATCTGAGGCTGTTGGGTTCAAAGAGGTAACAGGAGAACAGCTTAGGTCGTCTGTCTGATGGCGAGCGTTGACCTTGGACTTACATGCTTCTGGTGCAGCTGGTGGACGGGTCTCTCCGCTTCGACGGCTGAGTCCAAGACAGCGATTCTCTCTCGGGGGCTTCATCTTGTACCCAAAGGGGGCTCCGCGCGCTTTTGGGCGGGCCTTGAACTTGGCCCCAATTAATTGGACCGCATCTTGATCATCGGTATCGATCTCGACCAATAAAGGAGTGGGTGCTCTGATGGCGTGTCTTTGGTGGCCGTTGGCCTTGCTTTGTTTGTGTCTTTCTGGTGCCGGGGTGTCTCCCTTAGTATCGGTTACTTGAATGCTATTCCTTTGTTCCCGGAGATGGGCCATCAATATGCTAATTGACCTACAGTTTCAGTCTCGTCTGGGAGTTGCCTTCTCAATACGCATCCAGGCTGTGTACCTGTCTGCTTTCTTAGCACTGTCCTATAGTCTTTGCAAACAACCATTTTGTGTTCCAGAAGTGGCCATCCCAGATGGCTACAATCCCAAGGAGAGGGAAACATGCTAAGGGGAGGACAAGGCATCCATGGCTGATGAGAGATGTCAAGGACAGCATAAAGCCTAAAGAAAAAGGATACAAAGTGGTGAGGATTAGTGGGAAACCAGAGGATTGGGAAGCCTTTAAATCAAGCAGAGGACAACTAAAAAAGCAATAAGGGCAGGAGAAAATGAAGTATGAGTGCAAGTTAGCTAGTAATATAAAGGAAGATAGGAAGAGATTTTTTCAATATATAAAAGGTAAGAGAGAGGCACAAATTGACATTGGACGACTAGAAAACATGGCTGGAGAAGTAATAATAGGAAACAAAGAAATGGCAGATGAACTGAATAGTTACTTTGCATCAGTCTTCATGGTGCACGACACCAGTGGGATGCCAGAGCTCCAGGAGAATCAGGGGTCAGAGGTAAGTGTAGTGACCATTACTAAGGAGAAGGTTTTGGGGAAACTGCAATGTATGAAGGTGGATAAGTTGACTGGACCAGATGGACTACACCCCAGGGTCATAAAAGAGATAGCTGAGGAAATTGTGGAGGTGTTAGTGATGATCTTTCAGGAATCACTGGAGGCAGGAAGGGTCCTAGAGGACTGGAAGGTGGCTAATGTAACACCACTGTTTAAGAAGGGAGGGAGGCAGAAGATGGGAAATTATAGGCCGGTTAGCCTGACTTCGGTCATTGGTAAGATTTTAGAGTCTGTTATTAAAGATGAGATCGCGAAGCACTTGGAAGTGAATGGTAAAATAGGACTGAGTCAGCACGGCTTTGTCAAAGGGAGGTTGTGTCTGACAAATCTGTTAGAGTTCTTTGAGGAAGTAACAAGCAAGTTAGACAAAGGAGAACCAGTGGACGTGATTTATTTAGTTTGCCAGAAGGCCTTTGACATAGGTGCTGCATAGGAGACTGTTAAATAATTTAAGAGCTCATGGTGTTCAGGGTAAGATCCTGGCATCGATAGAGGATTGGCTGACTGGCAGAAGGCAAAGAGTGGGGATAAAGGGGTCTTTTTCAGGATAGCAGCCACTGACTAGTGGTGTGTCGCAGGGGTCTGTGCTGGGACTACAACTTTTTATAATATACATTAATGATCTGGAAGAAGGTACTGAAGGCACTGTTGCTAAGTTTGCAGATGATACAAAGATCTGGAGAGACAGGTAGTATTGAGGAAGCAAGGGGGCTGCAGAAGGACTTGGACAGGCTAGGGGAGTGGGCAATGAAGTGGCAAATGGAATACAATGTGGAAAAGTGTGAGGTTATGCACTTTGGAAGGAGGAATTTAGGCATAGACTATTTTCTAAATGGGGAAATGCTTCGGAGAGCAGAAGCACAAAGGACTTGGGAGACCTTGTTCACGAGTCTTTTAAGGTTAACGTGCAGATTCAGTCGGCAGTTAAGAAGGCAAATGCCATGTTAGCATTCATGTCAAGAGGGCTAGAATACAGGGATGTACTTCTGAGGCTGTATAAGGCTCTGGTTAGACCCCATTTAGAGTATTGTGAGCAGTTTTGTGCTCCATATCTAAGGAACAATGTGCTGGCCTTGGAAAGGGTCCCGAGGAGGTTCACAAGAATGATCCCTGGAATAAAGAACTTGTCGTATGAGGAACGGTTGAGGACTCTGGGTCTGTACTCGTTGGAGTTTAGAAGGATGAGAGGGGATCTTATTGAAACGTACAAGATACTGCGTGGCCTGGACAGAGTGGACTTGGAGAGGATGTTCCCACTTGTATGAAAAACTAGAACCAGAGGACACCATCTCAGACTAAAGGAACGATCCTTTAAAACAGAGATGAGGAGGAATTTCTTCAGCCAGAGGGTGGTGAATCTGTGGAACTCTTTGCCGCAGAAGGCTGTGGAGGCCAATTCACTGAGTGTCTTTAAAACAGTGATAGATAGGTTCTTGATTAATAAGGGGATCAGGGGTTATGGAGAGAAGGCAGAATGGGGATGAGAAAATATGACCCATGATTTAATGGCGGAGCAGACTCGATGGGCCAAGTGGCCTAATTCTGCTCCTATGTCTTATGGTCTTATTACACAGCAGTAGAAAAGCTTTTTTGGAAGCAGAAGTCTCTGACAGAATTCACAGAGCTTTAAGGCAGAATGTATGTTTTTCAGCAAGGAGACGTAGTATACTATAAGAGAGACAATTTTAATGAATGGAAAGGCCCAGGGAAGATCTTAGGTATAGATGACAAAACAATGTTTGCAGAACTATTCTGTTTACGCCACCTAGTGGCCAGATGCTAGAATTGTAATCTATACATACAGGCACTAATGTTTATATACAGTTTGGTTATTATATCATATGAACAGATGATAGTTCACATATCATCACAACTTATTTTCCTCAACTAATGGCCTGTGGTGAAAGATCTTTCTGCAGTAATTTCAATCTGTCGGAGGTTCCAGTCCAGCGCCACCTGCAGGAAGAACCAGTTTAAAACCTATTTGAAATCCTCAGGTGAAAGATACTCATTTTTTTTTGTTTATGTTTTTATTGAGGTTTTCGTACACAAAACAAATATAAATATGAACAAACCGTGGGAGTTAAAGAAGAGAATGTATAAGAAGTAAAACGAGAACTATTTGCAGATAGATTGGTTTTGACTATTGACAGAAGTACATCACAGTTTCCCTTTCCTTTTCCTTGCAGTGTTTGCCGTGGTGATTGTGGTCCCATGTGTTTCGCTTCCCACCTATTTTCCCTTTGCAGTCTGCAGTCTCTCTGCAGTCGCTGCCCAGCGGTGATATTGCAGCTTTTGGAGGGCTGAACCCCTCATGGATCTCGTTCTCTGTAGTACTCTCTTTGGGATCCTTGCATTCTATCCCCCCCCCCCCCCCCCCCCCCCTCCCCCTCCCATACAAATACCACAATCAGTTTGTCCAGTGAGTTGAAAAAGGCCTTGAGGATGTAAATCAGGATGGATCTAAACAGTCTCATGGGAATGTCACTTTAAGAAATGTTTGTCTGCTCAGGTGGCTGCAGTGATGTCAGAGTGTGGGTGGAGCTGAGCTCTGGCTCTGCTTTTTAGTTTCTCTTTGAGGAAAGCTTGGGTGTGTCAGTGTTTTTTTAATTTCTGTTTGGTTTTGGAGGAGTTGCAATCACAGTAGGATGTGTGTGAATCTCTGCAAGCTTATGAATGTTCATTTTGTGATTTCAACATGGTAACTGTTCTCAATAGTGAAGTTACGCCTGATGTCTTTCTGTACAAAGGGTTCTGTT
This sequence comes from Scyliorhinus canicula, assembly GCF_902713615.1. Classification (NCBI taxonomy): domain Eukaryota; kingdom Metazoa; phylum Chordata; class Chondrichthyes; order Carcharhiniformes; family Scyliorhinidae; genus Scyliorhinus; species Scyliorhinus canicula. The sequence continues at coordinate 133,946,357 of NC_052149.1, read as the reverse complement.
TTCTTATGATGTTAAAAGGAAAGTTTAAGGATCACTTAGAGTGTTGTATTCTTTGGGGGTGTATTTGAATTGATGATTGCTAAGATGTTCACTGTATGTTTTAAAAAGGTTAACTGAGTTCATAGAATAAACATTGTTTTGCTTCAAAAATTACTTTTAAATTTCTGCTGAATCACACCTGGAGAGTGGGCCTTTGTGCTCCCCATACCACAATCTAGTAAAAGTTGTGGGGTCAGGTGAACTCCATAATGCACTTTGGGGTTCTCTAAACCCTGGCCCATAACAACAGGGAGAGGAACCTGGGCAGTACGTTCATTTTGATCGTCTGTACTCTCCCTGCCAGGGAGAGTGGGAGTGTATTCCACCTCTGCAGGTCCTTTTTAACTTCCTCCGTCAGACTGGTCAGGTTCCACTTGTGGATCCCTGTCCAGTCGTGAGTGATTTGGATTCCTAGATAGCAGAATTTAAACGACAGCCCCTCCAGCTCTGCCCCTCCCCCTTGCGGGTTCACCAGGAAGATCTCGCTTTTGCTCAGGTTAAGTTTGTAGCCCAAGAAGGTTACTAAGTTTTAAGAGCGCCATGATTCCTTCTATGCTGCTTCACGGGTCCGAGATGTAGCGAAGGTCATCTGCATAGAGTGAGTCTCTGTGCTCTGTATCTCCTGTCCGGAGATACAGAGGATCCCTTAGAAAGGATCCCTTTCTAATTCTTTGCCCACCCTCAGCGTATTCGTTAATGGCTGGATCGCTAGGGCGAACAGCAGCGTGGTAACAGACATACCTGCCTCATGCTTCTATGCAGCTGGAAGTACTTAGAGCTGGTGGCATTTGTCCTTAAGCTAGCTGTGGAAATGGACAGGAGTTTCACATAGGCAGTGAACTCTGTTCCAAGCCCGAACCGCTCCAGTACCTCTATGAGCTACTTCCATTCGACTCTGTCGAAGGCCTTTTCAGCGTCCAGGGAGATGATTGCCTCAGGTGTTCTCTCAGGTGTACAGCTCCAGATAGAAGGTCTCAAAGGCCTTGTTGACCTTGTCCAGTTCCGCTGTACCTAATCTGTACTATTTCCCTGGTGGCTGCCTGCTTTCTCAGCTAGTGAGCCAGCAGACGGCTAGCCTTGTTTCAGTGTCCGTGCAGAGTCTCCCATGCTTGGCGGAGTTGGTGCACAGCTTTGCTAATGGAGAGCAGGTCAAAGTCCATATTAGCTCTTTCCTCTCCACCAGGAGCTCTATGTTGGGGCCTCGGAATATCGCCGGTCTGCTTCCAGCATGGAGTCGATTAGCTGTTGCCTGGCTGCCCTCTTTTCCCTATCTCTCAGTGTTTTAAAAGCAATAATTTCCCCCCTGATCACAGCCTTCAGCACCTCCCAGATCTTGGAAGGGGAGACCTCCCCGTTCTGGTTGTTAGTAATGTCTATGGCCTATGATAATTTCTCCCAAAGCCTTGTCCGACAGGAGGGCCCGGCCCGTCTCTAACCTCATATCTATATAATGTGGATCATGGTTAGAGATTACGATCGCGGAATATTCCGCCCTTACTAGCCCTGGAAGTACCGATTTTCCGATGACAATAATAATAACCTTTTATTGTCGCAAGTATGAAGTTACAAGTATGAAAAGCCCCTCGTCGCCACATTCCGGCGCCTGTTCGGGTAAACTGAATTGAACCCATGCTGTTGGCCTTGTTCTGCACCACAAACCAGCTGTCTAGCCCACTGAGCTAAACCAGCGCTAGAGACGTTAATCCGTGATTAGACGTTATATACTTGGGAGAAGAGGGAGAACTTCTCCCCTGGGTAGGTGAATCGCTCTGGGTCCACTGCCTCTATCTGCTCCATGAATAGGCTGAGTTCCTTCACCATGTTGGAGACCTTTCCCATTTTGGGATTTGACCTGTCTGACCTGTCTGTCCTTGGGTCCTGTACACAGTTAAAGTCCCCCCCCCCATGAACAGTAGGTGCGTATCGTTGTTGGGGATTTCCGCCATGGTCTTCTTTATAAACTCCCGTGTCATCCCAGTTGTGTGCGTACACGTTCACCAGGACTACTGGTGCCCCGTCCAGGATACCGCTGACCATGCCATCCCATCCCTTTTCGTCCATCACCGTCTTTGTCGCCATGAATATCGTCCTCTTATTTAGCAAAATGGCTATCTGCAGCGGTCCGTCTCCCTCAGGTGCGAACGTGCTTGCCTGTACCTATGTCTGGTGGCTCAGTGTCGACTCAGACATAGAAAATTCGGCCCAGTGCTGTGGCTCATGCCAAGAGAACCAGAAAGCCCTGCCAGCTGCACCAATACACCCTTGGGAATGGCTGGGAAAACCATGGGCCCACGCTCACATAGACTTCGCCGGTCCGTTTCAGGGAGCAACATTCCTCATGATGGTGGATTCCCACTCAAAGCGGTTCGAGGTTCACAAGGTGCAGACCGTGACCTGAAAGACAACATAGACAGGTTGTGACACACATTCAGCAAGCCATTGCATCCCCAGCATGCTGGTGTCAGATAACAGGGCCGTGTTCATCAGCAAGGAGTTCGAAGCATTTATGGTCGCAAGTACAGACCACCCTGTACCATCTAGCATCAAACAGCTGAGAGAACAGTCTAAACTTTCAAGAGGGCGATGAAAAACTGATCACAGTATCTTGGGAGATGTGACTGGCCTGGTTTCCATTTGGCCACTGGACGACCCCCAGGCCACAATGGGTGGTAGCTTTGCGCAGGTCAGGGAGACACAGCCTGAGTGAGTGAGACACATCTAGAGTGGGAATTGGAACTAGGTAATTTGGTGCAGTGAGGTAATTCGGTGCAGGGTGGGAGAAGGTGCTTTTCCCCTACGGTTTTGTTCTCTTTCTTCTGGCCTGTAACTTTTAATCTGCAGGGAGAGAACCAGAGAGCATCTGAGAACCTGGGAAGGTAGGTGATTTTTATTTTTATTTTTGTTCCCTTTTCAAATTGTGTGGGAGGTGGGGGGGAGGGGAACTGAAGTGACATCACAGTAAAGCTCTGACCTGATTGGCTGGTTGGGAATCTACACTAAATTTAAAAATTAAGCATTGTTAAACTAATTAAACATAATTACTTAATTACTTAATTATAATTTAGAGGGGTATCTAAGACAGAGATCGGAGAGTGCTGTATTTAGCTTTCACCTTTATAGTGGAAATCTAGTGCTAGGAAACATATAGTTAACAGTAACTTTTTTTTTAAATTTAAATTTAATTTACTAATTAATTGACGTAATGTCAATTAGACGGGTGCAGTGCTCTGACTGTGAGATGTGGCTTCATCAGCAGTAAGTGCACCCAACTGGAGCTCCTTACAGACCGCATGGTTCGGTTGGAGCAGCAGTTGGATGCACTTAGGAGCATGCAGGTGGCGGAAAGCATCATAGATAGCAGTTATATAAATGTGGTCACACCCAAGGTGCAAGCAGAGAAATGGGTGACCACCAGAAGGGTCAGACAGTCAGTGCAGGAATCCCCTGTGGTTGTCCCCCTCTCGAATAGGGGGATAGCCTATTAGGGGAAAACAGCAGCAGCCAGAGCAGTGGCACCACGGCTGGCTCTGATGTTCAGAAGGGAGGGTCAAAGCACAGAAGAGCAATAGTCACAGGGGATTCTATAGTCAGAGGCACAGATAGGCACTTCTGTGGACGTGAAAGAGACTCCAGGATGGTATGTTGCCTCCCTGGTGCCAGGGTCCAGGATGTCTCCGAACGGGTCACGGGCATCCTGAAGGGGGAGGGCAAACAGGCAGAGGTCGTTGTACATATTGGTACTAATGGCATAGGCAGGAAGGGGCATGAGGTCCTGCAGCAGGAGTTCAGGGAGCTAGGCAGAAAGTTAAAAGACAGGACCTCTAGGGTTGTAGTCTCGGGATTACTCCCTGTGCCATGTGCCAGTGAGGCTAGAAATAGGAAGATAGAGCAGCTAAACACGTGGCTAAACAGCTGGTGTAGAACATAGAACATAGAACATAGAACAGTACAGCACAGAACAGGCCCTTCGGCCCTCAATGTTGTGCCGAGCAATGATCACCCTACTTAAACCCACGTAACCCGTATACCCGTAACCCAACAATCCCCCCATTAACCTTACACTACGGGCAATTTAGCATGGCCAATCCACCTAACCCGCACATCTTTGGACTGTGGGAGGAAACCGGAGCACCCGGAGGAAACCCACGCACACACGGGGAGGACGTGCAGACTTCCACACAGACAGTGACCCAGCCGGGAATCGAACCTGGGACCCTGGAGCTGTGAAGCATTGATGCTAACCACCATGCTACCGTGAGGCCCCAAAAGGAGGGAGGGTTTTCATTATCTAGACCACTGGGAGCCCTTCCGGGGCAGGTCTGACCTGTATAATTAGGAAGGGTTGCATCTAAACTGGAGAGGCATAAATATCCTGGCCACGAGGTTTGCTAGTGTCACATGGGAGGGTTTAAACTAGTATGGCAGGGGGGTGGGTACCGGAGCAATAGGTCAGAAGGTGAAAGCATTGAGGGAGAACTAGGGAATAGGGCCAGTATGGCTCTGAGGCAGAGCAGACAGGGAGATGTTGCTGAACCCAGCGGGTCTGGTGGCCTAAAGTGCATATGTTTTAATGCAAGAAGTATTACGGGTACTGCTATCTATGATGCTTTCCGCCACCTGCATGCTCCTAAGTGCATCCAACTGCTGCTCCAACCGAACCATGCGGTCTGTAAGGAGCTTTACTGTGATGTCACTTCAGATGAACTTCGAGCTTGGATTAGTACTTGGAACTATGATGTTGTTGCCATTACAGAGACCTGGTTGAGGGAAGGACAGGATTGGCAGCTAAATTTTCCAGGATTTGGATGTTTCAGGCAGGATAGAGGGGGATGGAAAAGGGGTGGCGGAGTTGCGCTATTGGTTAGGGAGAATATCACAGCTGTACTACGGGAGGACACCTCAGAGGGCAGCGAGGCTATATGGGTAGAGATCAGAAATAAGAAGGGTGCAGTCACAATGTTGGGGGTTTACTACAGGCCTCCCAACAGCCAGCAGGAGATAGTGGAGCAGATTGGTAGACAGATTTTGGTAAGAGTAAAAACAACAGCCTTGTTGTGATGGGAGACTTCAACTTCCCCAATATTGACTGGGATTCACTTAGTGCTAGGGGCCTGGACGGGGCAGAGTTTGTAAGGAGCATCCAGGAGGGCTTCTTAAAGCAATATGTAGACAATCCAACTAGGGAAAGGGCTCGACTGGACCTGGTATTGGGGAATGAGCCCGGCCAGTTGGTAGAAGTTTCAGTAGGGGAGCATTTTGGGAACAGTGACCACAATTCAGTAAGTTTTAAAGTGCTGGTGGACAAGGATAAGAGTGGTCCTCGGGTGAATGTGCTAAATTGGGGGAAGGCTAATTATAACAATATTAGGTGGGAACTGAAGAACCTAGATTGGGGGCGGATGTTTGAGGGTAAATCAACACCTGACATGTGGGAGGCTTTCAAATGTCAGTTGAAAGGAATTCAGGACCGGCATGTTCCTGTGCAGAAGAAGGATAAATACGGCAAATTTTGGGAACCTTGGATAACGAGATATATTATAGGCCTCATCAAAAAGAAAAAGGAGGCAGTTGCCAAGGCTAGATGGCTGGAAACAGACAAAGCCTGTGTGGAATATAAGGAACGTAGGAAGGAACTTAAGCAAGGAGGGCTAGAAGGGGTCACGAGAAGTAATTGGCAAATAGGGTTAAGGAAAATCCCAAGGCTTTCTCACGTACATAAAAAGCAAGAGGGTAGCCAGGGAAAGGATTGGCCCACTGAAGGATAGGCAAGGGAATCTATGTGTGGAGCCAGAGGAAATGGGCGAGGTACTAAATGAATACTTTGCATCAGTATTCACCAAAGAGAAGGAATTGGTGGATGTTGAGTCTGGAGAAGGGTGTGTAGATAGCCTGGGTTACATTGAGATCCACAATGACGAGGTGTTGGGCATCTTAAAAAATAATAAGGTGGATAAGGCCGGATGGGATCTACCCCAGAATACTGAAGGAGGTGAGAGAGGAAATTGCTGAGGCCTTGACAGAAATGTTTGGATCCTTACTGTCTTCAGGTGATGTCTCGGAGGACTGGAGAATAGCCAATGTTGTTCCTTTGTTTAAGAAGGGTAGCAAGGATAATCCAGGGAACTACAGGCCGGCCTTACATCATGCTTGCCTTCATTGGCCTACAAAAGTATGAGGGGCATTGACAGAGTGGATAGTCCATGGCTTTTTCCCAGGGTAGAGGGGTCAATTACTAGGGGGCATTGGTTTAAGGTGCGAGGGGCAAGGTTTAGAGGAGATGTAAGGTTGGGGGGGGGGGGGGTTGTTGGGTTACGGGTATAGGGTGGATACGTAGGTTTGAGTAGGGTGATCATTGCTCGGCACAACATCGAGGGCTGAAGGGCCTGTTCTATGCTGTACTGTTCTATTTTCTATGTACGAAGCACGTTTTTTACACAGAGGGTAGTGGGTACCTGGAACTCGCAGCCGGAGGAGGTGGTGGAAGCAGGAACGATAGTGACATTTAAGGGTGATCTTGACAAATACATGAATAGGATGGGAATAGAGGGATATGGACCCAGATTTTAGTTTTGACGGGCAGCATGGTCGGCATAGGCTTGTCGGGCCGAAGGGTCTGTTCCTGTGCTGTACCTTTCTTTGTTCTTTGTTCTTTGGGTGTGGAACCAGCAGAGATGCTGATGGGACATCTGCAGAGCCTGAACTCTCCCAGTAATTGGGAGCAGATAGACCACACAGTATAACAACCCTAGCCTGGGTGCAGGTCAGGGAGGCTGGCTCTTCGGGGACAGGAGTTATTGGGTGTAATTCTCCGAAATGGAGACAGTGTCTGCGCCGTTGTGAACACCGTCGCGTTTCACGACGGCATGAAACGGGCTTGGGCACTGTCGATTCTGGCCCCCACGGGGGTGCCAACACGGCGCTGGAGCAGTGCATGCTGCTCCAGCCTCCCTTCCCGGCGCCAACTGGGTGCCACGCCAACCTGCACATGCACAGTGGCGCCGCGACAACACGCTCATGTGCGGGGGAGTTCCTCAACGCGCCGGCCCCGACGCAACATGGCACAGGGGTTCCGAGGCCGACCGCGTAACAAAATAGGGCCGGGGCTGGACAGGCTGGCCTGCTGATTGGCGGACCCCGATCGCGGGCCAGACTCCATCGGAGCCTCCCCCCGGTGAACGCGTGCCCCTTCCCCCCACCCCCCACAGGCCACCCCCACCCTGCGCGCAGGTGTGGACGGCGCCAGCGGGACTCTTCCTTTTCCGCGTGGCTGCTCGGCCCATCAAGGGCCTGCCGCGACCGGTGCAGCGCCAAACACGCCGCCACAAATGGCGCCCATTCTCCGCTCCTCGGAGAATTTTGTGCCGGCGTCGGGGCGGCGTGGTGTGGTTGCGGCGATTCTCCGGCCCAGCGCTGGGCTCGGAGAATCCCGCCCATAGTCTTTCGTAGTTTTTAATACATCACAATAAACCTGCCATTCATTTCTGCCCTACCTTGTGTTCCTGCGTCTCTCCCGTTTGGGTTCTGCAGTCGGGCAGTGGGCTGGGTGGTACCCTGACTCTGCAGTTGATGTCCAAATTCCTCTAAGTGCAGCCTCTATGTCGGGAATCTCTCCAAGGTCAAAGGATAACAGCAAAGTGCCGTTGAATAGTGTGATGTTTAATGGCGCTGCAGGCTTTGAGAAATACCCTGCAGTGCCCGCCATTCAGCTGACATTAACCCAAGTCAGCTGAATAGGGGCCAGTGTTTCTGACGGGAAGTACACCATTCTGAGGAATCGTGGACAAGTCAAATGATCTAAGCTATTAGCTGGATCAGGAAGAGTCTCTTTAGTCTGTGTTAGTATGAGGAGAGCATGGATATTTAAGGTGCTTATCAGTAATAAATATACTCAACTGAACACATTTGCAAATATATACCTGTGGAAATATTACACCTATTGCCATGCCTAAAGGATTGGCCCTGGGAGGAAAGTTTCCAATGTATTTATATGAAGTGAAGCAGAAATAGTCAGAGCATGCTGTTTTGAGAGAAGTGTTGAGTACAATGATGTCGGTGATGAAGTTCAATCACACGTATATACATCAGGGTGAAGAAATTAGATTAGTAAAACAGCACAGAGTGAGAGACACTGTTTAACGGGTTGATGATCTCTCACAAAGTGAGAGTTACAAGGTAATAAATGTAAACAGGTAATGTCAAAATCCAAACCAGATTAAAAATGGCCCTCAGCAGAGTATTTGCAGGACACAGAGGAGATATTGGGTGGAATGTTCTCATTTATTAAAGCATTGCATTGCCCGCCAGCTCCACTGTCAGCTTCTCCCACCATAATGTTTTGAAACTTAGTTTAAAGAAATGCTGGAGGAGAGTCCCATGATGTCACGCCGGTGGGGGTGGAGAGAGGTGGGTTCAATTAGGGTCCACCCGACCAGCAGCCTTGTTCTTGAGAAGAGCAGTGGCGGAGGGCGGTGCCTGGGCACTACCAGGACTATCCGGTCATGGCCGCCCCTCCCTCTCCCCGGGGGCTATATGTACCTGTGCGCCCCAGGTGGAGTGCATTTGGCATTTTGCTGTTTTATATAACATGTTGTAAACCCTATAAATGTGGTCATTTCATTTCATTTCTTGCTGGCCGGGAGGAGGGATGATACAGTGGTGAGGCCCGCTTGAGGTCATGACGGGAACTCCATTACTTCATTGGCGAAGAGTGTGAACAATCGAGCGGCGAAATCTCGTGTGAAAGCCGTTCTGGGTCACCCCCTTGATTCTGAACACAGAACTCCCCGCACACACACATTGACTTGATTCAGGAACCCGGCATAATAAAAGCAAAATCCTGCTGCTGCTGGAAATCTGAATTAAAACGCAAAGTACTGAAAAATCTAAAGCGGGTCTGGTCGCATTAAAAAAGAGAGAAAGAGAGTTAACATTTTGAACTCAATATGACTGTCCTCAGCGCAAGGATGACGCGATGAAGTAGATTGTACAAGATGTTTTTTCACCACATTCAACAATTGTTCTTGCTGGATTTCTCTCTTATAATTTACCTGACAGTTTTTGTCTGCTTGTTTTTTCAGACAAGGCTGAAGATGAGTTGGAAATGGCCACCGTCTGCCACCGGCCTGAGGGGTTACGGCAACTTCAGGCCCAAACCAACTTCACCAAGAGGGAGCTCCAGGTGCTGTACAGGGGCTTTAAGAATGTAAGATTCTGTCTTTCGATCTCATTCACAGAGCTCTCACTGAACCTTTATTATTTTGTTTGGACTCAGATAAGAAAAGCCACAACGGACTCTTGTTACAGGTCACAATGTTTGGCATTGCTGCACTGAAGCAGATTAGGGTATAGGATCAGAGGTTATGGCGAGTACTGGAGAGTTGTGGATATGGTTTTGAGTTAGGAAGGAGTGTGATGTAATATTAAAAGTTTATTACTGGCCAATAAATTGTGAACGCCAGATTGAGGAGGCAGTCTGTATACTGTTCAGATATATTCACAAGAACAAATAGTCAGCAGGGCTTGAACCATACAAAATTAGACTGGAATAAATTTCAATCATGTGCAGAGTGGGGCCACCTTTACAAATGTATTCAGAACTGTGACCAAGATCATTTTCTACTCCAACACAGGGTGCTGCAGTCCTTAAATTGGTGATGGGAATTGAAGTGGGGACCAGTTCGCAAATAGTTGACCACCAGTTAGTCATGTTCAATGTCAGAATAGACCAGGATAAGGAAAATTGAAAAGCTGTGAGTAAAGTACTGACCAGAACTACAAACTCAGAAAATAGTGTCAGACATTAGGTGTGATTCTGTTATTGAATAGCACCTGCTAAATAATCTTAGTTGTGCTTAGAGTTACATTAACAATTAATTGAAGATTATCAGTTGGGTTCACAGTGTGGCTCACCCATGCTAGAAGCTACATATATTCGCACACAAAATAAACGAAGCTCGGATGACAGTCATTCCCTAGTTCATTCCCAATGGCAATGATTTGACCATGCAAACATATGAGCAAAGAGATGGAGTAGGCCATTCAGCCCACTCTGCCATTTGATAAACTCATGGATGATCTGATAGAAACCCAAATCTACACCCCCCTACCTCTGATAACCTATTACCCGCTTACTTACCAAAAATCTACCCACAGCTGCCTTACAAATATTCAAAGATTCAAAAATATTCAAACACAAAATATACAAACATTCATGGGGGCTGTATACAAACGACCAAACTGTAATGGAAATGTTGAGAATAGAGCTAGGCAGGAAATCAGAGATGCATTTAATAAATTAACTTTAATGAGCAGCTTAAATCTGCATATGGACTGGGTGAGTCAAATTAGTCACAATACAATAGAGGAGGAATTTCTGGAGTGCATACAGGATGGTTTTCTGGACCAATACATTGAGGAACCAACAAGGGAACAGGCCATCTTGGACTGGGTATTGTGTAATGAGAAAGTTGGCAATCAGGTTGTGAGAGAACCCTTGGGGATGAGTGACCATGATGTGATGGAATTTTTTAGTAATGTGAATAGTAAGACCATTATACATAGGAGCAGAATTAGGCCACTTGGCCCATCGAGTCCGCTCCGCCATTCAATCATGGCTGATATTTTCTCATCCCCATTCTCCTGCCTTCTTCCCATAACTCCTGATCCCCTTATTAATCAAGAACCTATCTATCTCTGTCTTAAAGACACTCAGCAAAGACACTACGGCAAAGAGTTCCACAGATTCACCACACTCTGGCTGACGAAATTCTTCCTCATCCTTTAGTCTCAGATAGTGAGGCAGTTGATTCTGAGACCAGAGTCCTGAACCTCAATAACGGTAACAATGATGGTATGAGACATGAGTTAGCTATGACAGACTGGGAAACATTACTGAAAGGAAGGACAGTGGACAGGCAATGGCAGGCATTCTAGGAACAAATAGGTGAACTCCAAAAGTTATTTATTCTTATTTGACGCAAGAGTAGCAAGGGAACTGTGGCCAAACCATGGCCTACAAGGGAAATTAGAGATAGCATTAGATTCAAAGAAGAAGCATGCAAATTAGCAAAAACAGCAACAGACCTGAGGATTGGGAACAGATTAAAATTCAGCAAAAGCGGACCAAGGGATTGATTACAAAAGCAGGGAGGTCATGTTGGAGTTGTATAGAACTCTGGTGAGGTTACAGCTGGAGTACTGTCTGCAATTCTGGTCGTCAAATTATAGGAAGGATGTGATTGTACTGGAGGAGGTACAGAGGCAATTCACCAGGATGTTTCCTGGAATGGAAGAGAGGTTGGATAGGCTCAGGTTGTTTTCGCTGGATCAGAGAAGACTGAGGGGTAACCTGATCGAGTTCTACAAGACTATGAGGGGCATGGACAGGATGGATAGGGAACAGCTGCTCCCTTAGTTGAACGGTCACATCATCCTGTCTCCAACTTTTGAAGGAGGTGTCCATTGTTGCGGGGGTGAATCTGTGGTTGTTGCAGATAGGGCCATGGTGGACATTTCATTTCAACTGAAGTGCTGCCATATTTGGTACCATGCTCAAGCATGGCTACTACCACTGGGCTATTTGTGTATCTGGTCAGGGGGGATGGGATGCGGTTGCGACCAGCGCTCGAAGGGCCGTCCTAGCACAGGAACTCTCTTCCAGCCTCACCACTCCGCTCCCGGTTCACTGACCCAACTCCGTACTCTTAGAACATAGAACATAGAACAGTACAGCACAGAACAGGCCCTTCGGCCCTCGATGTTGTGCCGAGCAATGATCACCCTACTCAAACCCACGTAACCCGTATACCCGTAACCTAACAATCCCCCCATTAACCTTACACTACGGGCAATTTAGCATGGCATGTGTCTTAGTGCAATCGACTTTGGTCAGGGTAGTTACCTGTCAGAGAAAATCAGCATCCATTATCCTGGCCAATGTTCATTCCTTTCCATTCTGTCCAGGTAACGCAAACACAAAATTCTATAAGATTGGGCCTGGTCTAATTCTGTCCTTAACTCCACTTCCTGCCGACTTCCGAACCCTTGACTCCCTTGTCAATCAGAAAAATGTCTACCTTAGGCTCCAGTGCTTTCTATGGAAGATAATTTCACAGACTAATAATACTCCGAGAGTACAAATTCTTCCTTGACACTGGGCACGTTACTCCAGCCTCGTTACGCTCTCACTCAAGCGAAATGAGGCCGATGAATAGCGGGAGAGGCTGAAAACGGGAACCACGTTAGGCACCAAACAGTTAGCGATGCTCCCATAGACAAAATCGGGATCTCACCAGAGCGTGGCAAGAAACCAATTATCACCACTGACAATTAACGAGAGCCACCCCATATCCAACAGCCTCCCGTCATTCAACGGTCTCCCCAGTAAATGGTGACACCGATTGTGCTCCTTTTGGAAAACGTGAGCCTGGCGGAAGGGCTTCTGTAGGGAACCACGGAGGTGAGTAGCCAAAGAGCTGGGGGCGCTGGACTTGGCACCACAGTGTTCGGTGGAGGGTGCTGGGGTGGCCAGGGGTGGCCACCATCCCCACTCCATGGGACAGGTCTGGGTCGGCACCCAGTGCCCACTCCTCCCGCTCGGTGCCCATAGGGCCCAGGGGTTCACCTTGGGACAGAGGGGCAGCTGGTTCGAGCCCCGGATGCCCCGCATCATCTGGCTCCGCCAGCCCTGGCAGCTTCCCATGGTCCGCACTATTGTGTTGACAGCCGAGGCGATGCTCCTTAGTGATTGGGACAAGCTCCGCAGCACCTTGGCCATTCCCATCTGAGAGCGGGACATAGAACATGCAGTGCAGACAGAGGCCATTCATCCCATCGAGTCTGCACCGACCCATTTAAGTCCTCACTTCCACCCTGTCCCCATAACCTAATAACCTCTCCGAACCTTTTTAGACACTAAGGGCAATTTATCATGGACAATGCACCTAACCTGCACTTCTTTAGACTGTGGGAGGAAACCAGAGCACCCGGAGGAAACCCACATAGGCACGGGGGGAACGTGCAGACTCCGCACAGACAGTGACCCAACGGGGAATTGAACCTGGGACCCTGGCGCTGTGAAACCACAGTGCTATCCACTTGTGCTAACGACATGTCCCACAAAACCACATCAAGGTCAGCCTGGTACTGCGCCACCTCCCCCAGTGAGTCGGACATTCTGCTGAGACCCTCAGCCATGGCTGTCACCGACTGCGCGATGCCTTGGACACCTTTACTAAAGGTCCCAACGTCATGCACCAGGCTCTTCACTGCGGTCACCACCTTATCAGTGTTGGCCTCGGTGCCACGCATTGTCGGCGACAGCTTAAGCGCCTGTAGCCTCTGGGACTCCTCCAAGCGCCCATAGATCTGCTGGAGTGACGCTGACATTTCCCTCTGAATGTCCTGGCTGCACCGGGAGAGCGTTTTCTGAGGCGACACAGAGGGAGCATCGTTAGCCACACGTGCGGTTCACAGTGGTGGGAGGGATGGTGTGAAGGGTGGGTTGGGAGTTTGAAGGGGGAGGGCAATGGAGGGAGGATTGGGGGTCACGTGGAGAGTTGGGCGGTGGATGCTCCCGTGGGGGCAGATAGGGCGGGGGGTGGTGGTGGGGGGGGGGGGGGGGGGGGGGTAGCGGTTGGTGTCTCCTCATTCATGCTGGTGGTATAGGTTATTGATTTTTTTCCCGCATTGGAGGCCAGTCCTCCTGGTCACACTCACGGTGCTCACAGCTGCTGCCCTGTGGCTGACCCTCCTGGAGCCACGGGGGAACAAGACCACCCTCCTGGCCTCCACGGCATCCAGCTGCCTCCCAGGTCACGTCCCCGAATCTTGGGGCTGGTCTCCTCGGCGCCATTGTTGCAAGCTGCCTGGGATTGGCTGAGCATGTGCTGCTTGGCCTTGTTAGCGGGCGGGGGGCTGGCAATCTGGCTGCCAGAAAATGAGCTGGCGAGCCTTCATCTGCGGTGAGAAGCCTGTGACACCCCTTCAGTGGAAAAATTAACATTGAATAGTGTTACTGGCCTCACTGGGCCAAGTGCCTGGGAAGGTTGTGGCAATTCCTGCTTGCTACAACATTTAGAAACCTTTCCGGAGAATCGCATCCACTGTCTTAAGTGGGGGATCCTTAAATTATGAACTGCATCCCATAGTTCTATGTTGCCCATATGGGTAGATACATAGATACATAGAAGATAGGAGCAGGAGGAGGCCTTTTGGCCTTTCGAGCCCATTCATCATGATCAAGGCTGATCATCCATTTCAATAGCCTAATCCTGCTTTCTCCCCATAGCCTTTGATCCCATTCTCCCCAAGCGCCATATCTAGCTGTCTCTTGAATATATTCAATGTTTTCATAGAATTTACAGTGCAGAAGGAAGCCATTCGGCCCATCAAGTCTGCACCGGCTCTTGGAAAGAGCACCCTACCCAAGGTCAACACCTCCACCCAAACCCCATAACCCAGTAACCCACCCAATACTAAGGGCAATTTTGGCCACTAAGGGCAATTTATCATGGCCAATCCACCTAACCTGCACATCTTTGGATTGTGGGAGGAAACCGGAGCACCCGGAGGAAACCCACGCACACACGGGGAGGATGTGCAGACTCCGCACAGACAGTGACCCAAGCCGGAATCGAACCTGGGACCCTGGAGCTGTGAAACAATTGCGCTATCCACAATGCTACCATGCTGCCCCGTTTAGCATCAACTACTTCCTGTGGTAATGAATTCCACAGGCTCACCACTCTTTGTGTGAAGGAATGTCTCCTTATCTCTGTCCAAAATGGTTTCCCCTGAATCCTCAGACTGTGACCCCTGGTTCTGGACACACCCATCGTTGGTAGCATCTTCCCTGCATCTACCCTGTCTCACAAAGGTCCTATATAATTGCAGCAACACATCCCTGCTTCAAAATCCTTCGTAATGAAGGCCAATATGCCATTAGTCTTCTTTATCGCCTGCTGCACCTGCATGCTTACCTTCAGAGAATGGTGCACAAGGACACCCAGGTCCCACTTCACACTCCCCTCTCCCAATTTACAACCATTCAGGTAGTAATCTACCTTCCTGTTTTTGCTTCCAAAGTGAATAACCTCACACTTATCCAAATTATACAGCATCTGCCATTGATTTGCCCACTCGCCTAACCTGTCCAGATCTTGCTGTAGGATCCCTGCATCCTCGTCACAATTCACCCTCCCACCTAACTTGGTATCATCTGCAAATTTTGTTCCCTCATCCAAATCATTAATATATATTGTGAATAGCTGGGGTCCCAGCTCCGATCCCTGTGGTACTCCACTAGTTACTGCCTGTCAATTTGAAAAAGACCCATTAATCCCTAGTCTTTGTTTCCTCTCTGCCAACCAGTTTTTTATCCACATCAACACATTTCCCCCAATCCCATGCGCTTTAATTTTGCACAATAATCTCTCATGCGGGACTTTGTCAAACGCCTTCTGAAAGTCCAAATATACCACATCGACTGGCTCCCCCTTGTCAACTGTAATGGTTACAACGTGAAAGAATTCCAACAGATTTGTTAAGCATGATTTTCCCTTCATAAACAAACTTTCAGTATTTCCAAACAAAATCCCCTCAGTCTAATGATGTGTGTTATCTGAATAAATGTACACAGCATTAGGTTCTGTTTTTTAGATTAAATTCATTGTTGGTTCTGTGTGTTTGAGTTTGCATTCAGTGCTGGTTTATGTTTTTGAGTTTATATTCAATTATTTCAATGTGATTTTCACTCAAAACATTTGACATTAATCCTTCTACCTTGTCTTCTCCTCGTCATTTCTCTATGCTTTTTCTTCCAGGAGTGCCCCAGTGGTGTTGTCAATGAGGAGACTTTCAAGCAGATTTACTCTCAGTTCTTTCCACAGGGTGGTGAGTGACTGACATTCCATAAAATCATTTGAATACCTGAAATAACTTTGAATCTCTTCCCTTTGTTTCATAACGTCCTCCTTAATCTATGAATTGTTTAATGAAAAACACCAATGTCTATCTTCTGCCATCCTTGATGCAGTGAAAATGGAGTTATTGGCTAATCAGAGCACCCAACCTCCTTTCAATGGGTCTGAACAGACCCAAACACGAGGTGAAGCATCCCCCAGTTAAGGGATGCTTTGGGAACCACTGCTCCTAACTCAACCGTCTTTCCCAAGCATGATTCTGCATCTGCCAACTGTCATCTCTCAAATTACTCTGATACTATTTCTCAAAGTGCTTTTCTGTTATAACGCCCACGGAGTTCAAGGAATAAGGTCAGCCTGGTTCCCTGTGACCCCCATGGAATATGAACATCCCCTTAACAAGCGGAGCTGTCACTAATATCAGAACCCTGAGCTGGGTAGAGGTTGAAGCGGGAGACCCTTCGGGGAGAGAAAAGTTTGAATTTGATTGTATTACTAAATGTTGTTCATCGTTTCCTGCCTGCTGTTTCCTGCCTGCTGTTTCCTGCCTGCTGTTTCCTGCCTGCTGTTTCCTGCCTGCTGTGTCCTGCCTGCTGTGTCCTGCCTGCTGTTTCCTGCCTGCTGTTTCCTGCCTCCTGTTTCCTGCCTGCTGTTTCATGCCTACTGTTTCCTGCCTGCTGTTTCCTGCCTGCTGTGTCCTGCCTGCTGTTTCCTGCCTGCTGTTTCCTGCCTGCTGTTTCCTGCCTGCTGTTTCCTGCCTGCTGTGTCCTGCCTGCTGTGTCCTGCCTGCTGTGTCCTGCCTGCTGTTTCCTGCCTCCTGTTTCCTGCCTCCTGTTTCCTGCCTGCTGTTTCATGCCTCCTGTTTCCTGCCTGCTGTTTCATGCCTGCTGTTTCCTGCCTGCTGTTTCATGCCTGCTGTTTCCTGCCTGCTGTTTCCTGCCTGCTGTTTCCTGCCTGCTGCTTTGGCGGATTCAACACTGACGATGAGGATAAAGTGGAGCTACCATCGGTGCCAAATTCTACGCACAAGACCCACTTCGTCTAAGCCTCAGGAGGCCTCCAATCCACCAGTTGAAATGCTGCACATTGAGAAGCTGGAATTGTTTAATGCAGGTACCAATGACTGGGCACAATATGTTGAACGTATGGAATATTTTTTCGCACCAGCAGGATTATCGGGGTTGAAAGACAGACCGTGATACTATCAACAGCTTGTGGGGTGCCTACCTATAGCCACATCAGAAGCCTAACCCACCCTGATATGTCGGATTCGTGATCGTTCGCCGCTTTAGTCGCCCTGGTTAGGGAGCATTTTGACCCCAAGCCACCACTGATCATCTGGTGGTTCCGGTACTACATGGCCACTCAGGCCGAATCTACTAGTGACTTCCTGGCCTGATTAAGAAAATTGGCTGAAACTTGAGTTCAGCGCAACACTCAATAACTACACGACTGTTCAGTATGTGGAATCCGCGACACAGCTACACAGAAAAAAAGTTTGGCTGAAACTAAACTGGATCTACAGCATGCGGTAAAGATATCTATCTCCTGTGAGAGCACAGAACAAGGGGTGCTGTAACTCCAGGGAATGGCGGTGCTGAGCTTGGGCCGCCAAAACGTACTTCGCTCAAACCCAAACCTCAGACAGTGGAACGACTACCGCAGAGACACTGTCACCACCCCCGGGGCTCGAAGCGCTGCCAAACATTTCCCCCAACCAAGACGACCCAGAGTACGGGTACTGACCAGCAGCCGCTGGACACAGAGAACATGAGGGCCGACGACACCGCGAGGGACCAGACTCACTACGTGGAGGACGATGACAGCTCCTACCAACAGCTACACTGCGTGGCATCATAGAATCATAGGATCATAGAGAAATACAGCACAGGACAGGCCCTTCGGCCCACGATGTTGTGCTGAACTTTTGTCCTAGGTTAAACATTGATCATAGAATTTTGGACACTATGGGCAATTTATCATGGCTAATCCACCCAACCTGCACATCTTTGGACTGTGGGAGGAAACCGGAGCACCCGGAGGAAACCCACGCACACAGGGGGAGGATGTGCAGACTCCGCACAGACAGTGACCCAAGCCGGGAATCGAACCTGGGACCCTGGAGCTGTGAAGCAATTGTGCTATCCACAATGCTACCGTGCTGCCCTTAAAACATCACTGCAGGTCACCGTGATTGAGGTTTCCCTGCACGTATATGACCATTCAATTCGGTTGGAGCTCAATACCGGAGTGGTGGTATCTGTGATCAGCCGGCGCACTTTCAATCAAATTAGCTCTGTCCTCCAAACATTGAGTCTTTGAGCCACCAACGCCCACCGTGCCACTTACACGGGGGAGCACCTGGTGATCGCGGGCACCCCAACGGTCCTGCTTGAATAGGGGCAGCTGTCAGCTAACTGGCCTCTGGTGATGGTGAATGGCAGCGGGCCAGGTTTGCTGGGTCGGGACTGGTTGTGCCACCTACGTTTGGATTGGCAGCGGGTTTGCCAAATGAACCCATATGGTCCCAAAGGAGGATGTGGCCCACATCAGCACAACCCCATGGCACAGTCACGCTACTTTGTTGCTTGACCGGTCCCTCCTGAAATGAAATGAAATCGCTTATTGTCACGAGTAGGCTTCAATGAAGTTACTGTGAAAAGCCCCTAGTCGCCACATTCCGGCGCCTGTCCGGGGAGGCTGGTACGGGAATCGAACCATGCTGCTGGCCTGCTTGGTCTGCTTTATAAGCCAGCGATTTAGCCTTGTGAGCTAAACCAGCCCCTCCTGCAGTGCAGCCTAAAGTGGACGCCAAGTTGTACCGTCTTGAGGGCCTGGAAATCATATGGCCCATCCAATTTGCCGATTAGGCGGTGCCGGTCACACCAGTCATGAAGCCTGATGGTTCCATACGCCTATATGACGATGATAAAATAATGGGAAACTACGTCTCTCGACTGGACCGCCAGGCCTTCCCTCGAATTGAAGATTTATATGCTAAGCTCAATGGAGGCAGATACTTTACCAAACTTGACATGAGCCATGTGTACTGTCAGCTGATTTTGGCCCTAGAATCCCGGAGGTTTGTGACCATAAGCACGCATCGTACATTGTGTGAATATATCCGACATCCACTTGGGGATTTCTCAGTGTGCGCCAACCTCCAGAGAGTGTTGGAAAACATCCTGCCCCACCCCAAGGCTCCCACCCTTGGCAGTACACCTGGATGATGTTTTGATTAAGGGCTCATCTGATGGGGAACATTTGGTTAATCTGGCCGAAGTCCTCCGTTGCTTTCAGGAGGCTGATATTCGCTTCCGGGGGGAGAAGTGTGTTTTCAATGCGGCTGAGGTCACATACCTAGGCTAGCAAGTGGACCGCCATGGGCTGCATCCCGTGGTGGAGAAGGTACAGGCCATCCTGCAGGTCCCTGTAGCCAGCAAGCCACTGGATCACCATTTTGGGACCAGAATTCCCCATGCTGATGCACTGAGCTGCCTTCACTTCCCCAACAGGCCACCAGCACGGAAATGAGATCATCGCAGTTCTCCATTTTATAGGTTACCTGCCAGTCACTAATCTCACATCCGAGGCTGGACTCAGACAGACCCACAGTTGTCCTGTATCAAATACATCATGCTGTATGGAGTCCAGCACCATGCTTTGAAGGCAATTTGAAGGTGTACACTTCCAAAGTACAGGAATTACGTATCAAAAACGGTGTTATCTGGTGGGGAGCATGAGTAATAGTTCCAGATGGACCACCCCATCCCACCCGGCATCAAATGGACTAGCAGAACGGGCAGTTCAGATATTTAAACTAAGGCTGGAGAAGCAGATCTACATAACTGTGGTGGCGCCTGACACAGTCCACAGTCGCCATGCCGGGTTCACGAAAGAGCACACGTGTCCCGCACCGTTGGGAACTCGGTCCTTCGGGAGCACAGCATTGGGAGAGAGCCTTCAAGTAACATCCTGAGGCCATCCCAACAGCTTGCAGCGTACTCCTCGATGACGCTGTTGTGGAGGGAGCGGGCCATCTGAAAACGAGCGCCACCCCCGATTCAGTCATAAACAGGGATTCTCCGCCTGATTGCCGATCACAAATTCCCGCCCATTGACGGAAAGATCTACTGCGTGCAGGACAGAATTGAGGAGGGTGCAGACAGGCATGTGCCATTGTTCAACTGGGCCCCTGGTAATCTGGTGCATGTCTGGAATTTCAGCGAAGGGGCCACATGGATCCCTGGCATCGTGTTGCCGCAGACTGGGCCAGTTTTGGAAAGGTACGGGCAAAGGCTGTGAGTCCAATCGGCACATGGACCATCTCCGCTGCCAAATTGCGACATGCCAGACCCAGTCACAGAGCCCTGGTCCAGAAGCTTCCACCGCCTTTGTTCCACCATTGTTGGCGCTTCCTCCACTCCCCTGGTGGTGCCAGTCGTCGGCAGTCAAAACACCAAGGTTGAAGGCGCCGAGATGCCGAACAAAGTCTCCCCTAGCTCTGATTCAGAATAGGACATGTATATTTTGCCCAGCCACATGCCCATTGTGTGAGGTCCCACGACCGAGCCAGACCTGCCAGCGCTGCCGAGGTGCTCCTTGCGGAATGGCCGCTCCCTGGTCAGGTATACCAGGGACCACGCCTCCAGGGACCACGCGGAAGATGCCTGAACGCTATCCTAAGAAGCAGAATGAACCTTGGTGTCAGCCCACTGATATGGATTTCACCCCGGATTTTGGGGGTGAGGTCCAAGAATAAAAACAATCCGATTTCCCGGTGAACTCCACAGAATATGACCGTCCCCGGTAATAGCGGGAGTCCTCACTATTATAAAGACATTGACCGAGGGGTGCAGGTCAGGTAGGGAGACCCTTCGGGGGAGAAGTGTTTGATTGCATTGCGAATAAACCTTGTTCGTTGTTTTCTACCTACCTTCCGTCAAACCAGTGCCGCCCCGATTTGGGCATGGGAAGGGATTGTCTGCCCAATCACCGATTATGATATCGGCATCGGGCGACGGACAATCCCACCCCTGTATGCATGGGGGGGTTTTGGTGCCTTTGATTTAAATTGGAGACCAGACTTAACATAGAACATAGAACATAGAACAGTACAGCACAGAACAGGCCCTTCGGCCCTCGATGTTGTGCCGAGCAATGATCACCCTACTCAAACCCACGTATCCACCCTGTACCCGTAACCCAACAACCCCCCTTAACCTTACTTTTTAGGACACTACGGGCAATTTATCATGGCCAATCCACCTAACCCGCACATCTTCGGACTGTGGGAGGAAACCGGAGCACCCGGAGGAAACCCACGAACACACGGGGAGGACGTGCAGACTCCGCACAGACAGTGACCCAGCCGGGAATCGAACCTGGGACCCTGGAGCTGTGAAGCATTTATGCTAACCACCATGCTACCGTGCTGCCCTTTGCCTTGGCCTTCACCATGGCGGAGGCGGAAGAGACCCCCTCCCCTGCGCATGCTCCGGCGCATGCGCGGACTTACGCCGGCCGGCGAAGTCCTTTCCGCCCTGGCTGGCGTGGCACCAAAGGCTGTTCACGCCAGCCGGCGGAGCGAGGACAACTCCGGCGCGGGCCTAGCCCCTCAATGTGAGGGCTTTGCCCCTAAAGGTGCGGAGACTTCCGCACCTTTGGGGCGGCCCGACGCCGGAGTGGTTCACGACACTCCAACACGCCACCCCCCCCCCCCCCCCCCCCCCCCCCCCCCCCCCGGCCCGGTAGGGGAGAATCCCAGGCAATATTATATACAGAATTGCTTTATGCATATTATCACAAACTGCACACTGCCTGATATCAGTTAGTTCAGCTTGGACCAACAAGGCTACCTGAGATCGGATCCAGTGTAACAAGTTGCAAAGAGCACCAAATTCAAGGAGACGCCCAAGCACACATTCCAATTGATGAAATTATTATGGGCGAAATCTCCCAGTCACAAGGGTGGAATTCTCTGTTCCAGAGTCTCCTGCCAGTAGAGAATCGGGACTGTATCCCACTGGTGCTCGGAGGCCTCGCTGTGGTGGGATTTTCATGGCTTGACTATGCAAAATTATGCATAGCATCTAACGTGCCAGTTTCCCAGCAGTTACTGGGGTCGGCCTGCTACTTTGAACATGCGCCCCTATCCCAGTGTCTAGGGACCCCCAACATTTTCAAGAAGGGCATCCTCTACCCCCACCACGGGAATAATGGGTCAACCCCCCCACCCCCCCCTCCCAGCTCTCCTTTTCAGGTCTCCCCTGCTTTCAACCCCTACCTCTTTCAGCACCCCCCCCCCCCCCCTTCAGCAACCCTCCCCCAGTACTGCCAACAGTTCATTGCCCCCAGTACCACGGCACTGACACCCTAGCAGTGACTCCGTGGCCTGGCGTGAAGGCGCCCGGGTGGTGTAAAGGGGTCAGCCCATTGTTCATGTCGCTGCCAGGCTGCAGATGGAGTGTTGTCCAAGAGTCCTGGTGTTGGATGAGCTCGGGCTGTGGATAAGGGGTTGACTCCAGGACTCTCCCCTAGGATAGGGGTTCCTTGTCTGACTGCCGCTTCCAGCCCTGGGCAACCTGAAGATCACTCTTGGCATGGTGAGCTCAGGCAACCCTCTCTCTGATCATCGTCCGGGTCTGACCTGTTTAAACTCTGAAGTGGTCTTCTTACTCTGAACTGCTCTGCCTGACAGCTAATGAGCAGACCGGACCGTTCAGTGAAGAATCAAGTCAGGAACACTTTCCCTTTCCTCACATCTGCTCCCTCAGCCCTATACTTTTAAAACTGCTGCTTTTTGAAGTCGGGGCACTCCTAGAAAGCCCTTAAACACTTGAAGAGGCTTGAAATCCTTTGAAATGCTTTGCATTCATTCAATTTCACAGTGCAATACCTTTAACTTGCCTGACAGCTGAATGGTTTAACCACTGCCAGCAGGGTTGTTTATTTATCTTTCATCTGAAATACATCTGAAATACTCTCCATTGACACGAACCACAATGTTTAGAAACATTCTAGTTATGATTGTCAGGTGCTAACCACTTCCAAATAGCCAAGTGGTTTCACTTCCTCTGTTCTAACAGCAGCAAGCAGTTAGGGTCTATTGGGCCAGGACTGCACTTGGTGCACCGGGTGGCAATACTTACACCAAAGCTCACCTGGTGCAGTTCACGCTGTGGGGATCAGAGCACAGCGGGGAGATTCCGGCTTCCAGCCCACAAATCAGTAGTTTGCATGTTCCTTCTGGCACTAGGTGGAAAGACCGTTCTGGCCAGTGGGGCAGGACTGGAAATTGGGGAGATGTCTGTCGCCCGGCACCCATCCTTTTCTTGTTTTTGGCCCGACGCAGGATTCTGCACCCAATCAGGATCCCCAATCTTGGCAATGGAAAATTCAGAGTCCCAGCCGAGATTGTTGACCCATTATTCGCGTGGTGGGGGAAGAGGATGCCCTTCTTGAAAACGTTGGGGGTCCCTGGACACTGGGATAGGGGCGCATGTTCCAACTGTTGTATAACTGAACATAGAGTCAGAACACAGAGCAGCTGATTCTGTGGGAATTGTCCTTGAAGTATGAATGTCTGGCAGACAATTTCTCTGCTTCCCAGGATAATCCATGAACGTCTCCACACTCTGGGTGAGAGTAAGAACCTTCAGCCATTTCGGCAATGCTTTCTTATCCAGAAAATGTTAAAAAGATCAAAACCCTGTCTAACTCAACTTTTCCTCCTCCTTGTCCGTGTGGAGATTGCACAGTCTCTCCGTGTCTGCGTGCGTTTCACCCCCACAACTCAAAGATGTGCAGGTTAGGTGCATTGGCCACGCTAAAATTGCGCCTTAATTAGAAATAAATAAATAAATAATTGGGTACAAAGAAAATTACAGCACAGAACAGGCCCTTCAGCCCTCCCAGCCTGCGCTGATCCAGATCCTTTATCTAAACCTGTCGCCTATTTTCCAAGGATCTACTTCCCTCTGTTCCCGTCCGTTCATATATCTGTCTGGATGCATCTTAAATGATGCTATCGTACCCGCCTCTACCACCTCCGCTGGCAAAGCGTTCCAGGCACCCACCACCCTCTGCGTAAAAAACTTTCCAACCGCATCTCCCTTAAACTTTCCCCCTCTCGCCTCGAAATCATGACCCCTTGTAATTGACACCCCCACTCTTGGAAAAAGCTTGTTGCTATCCATCCTGCCCATACCTCTCATAATTTTGTAGACCTCAATCAGGTCCCCCCTCAACTTCCGAATTACTAATGAAAACAATCCTAATCTACTCAACTTGTCTTCATAGCGAGCACCCTTCATACCAGGCAACATCCTGGTGAACCTCCTCTGCACCTTCTCCAAAGCATCCACATCCTTCTGGTAATGTGGCGACTAGAACTGCACGCAGTATTCCAAATGTGGCCGAACCAAAGTCCTATACAACTGAAAATGAAAATGAAAATTAAAAATGAAAATCGCTTTGTTGTCACGAGTAGGCTTCAATGAAGTTACTGTGAAAAGCCCCTAGTCGCCACGTTCCGGCGCCTGTTCGGGGAGGCTGGTACGGGAACTGTAACTGTAACATGACCTGCCAAATCTTGTACTCAATACCCCGTCCGATGAAGGCAAGCGTACTGTATGCCTTCTTGACCACTCTATCGACCTGCGTTGCCACCTTCAGGGAACAATGGACCTGAACTCCCAGATCTCTCTGTACATCAATTTTCCCCAGGACTCTTCCATTGACCGTTAAGTCCGCTCTTGAATTGGATCTTCCAAAATGCATCACCTCGCATTTGCCTGGATTGAACTCCATCTGCTATTTCTCTCCCCAACTCTCCAATCTATCTATATTTTGCTGTATTTTCTGACAGTCCACCTTCCTATCTGCAACTCGACCAATCTTAGTATCATCTGCAAACTTGCTAATCAGACCACCTATACTTTCGTCCAGATCATTTCTGTATATCACAAACAACAGTGGTCCGAGCACGGATCCCTGTGAAATACCACGAGTCAACTTTCTCCATTTTGAGACACTCCCTTCCACCACGACTCTCTGTCTCCCGTTGCCCAGCCAGTTCTTTATCCATCTAACTAGTACACACTGAACCCCATGCAACTTCACTTTTCTCCATCAACCTGCCATGGGAAAATTTATCAAACACCTTACAGAAGTCCATGTATATGACATCTACAGCCCTTCCCTCATCAATTAACTTTGTCACTTCCTCAAAGAATTCTATTAGGTTTGTAAGACATGACCTTCCCTGCACAAAACCATGCTGCCTATCACTGATAAGTCTATTTTCTTCCAGATGTGAATAGATCCTATCCCTCAGTATCTTCTTCAACAGTTTGCCTACCACTGACGTCAAACTCACAGGTCTATAATTCCCTGGATTATCCCTGCTACCCTTCTTAAACAAAGGGACAACATTCAGAATTATCCAGTACTCCGGGACCTCACCCGTGCTCAAGGATGCTGCAAAGATATCTGTTAAGGCCCGAGCTATATCGTCCCTCGCTTCCCTCAGTAACCTGAGATAGATCCCATCTGGACCTGGGGACTTGTCCACCTTAATGCCTTTTAGAATACCCAAAACGTCCCCCTTCCTTATGCCGACTTGACCTAGAGTATTTAAACATCCATCCCTAACTTCAACATCCGTCATGTCCCTCTCCTTGGTGAATACCAATGCAAAATACTCATTAAGAATCTCACCCATTTAGAACATAGAACATAGAACAGTACAGCACAGAACAGGCCCTTCGGCCCTCGATGTTGTGCCGAACAATGATCACCCCACTTAAACCCACGTAACCCGTATACCCGTAACCCAACAATCCCCCTATTAACCTTACACTACGGGCAATTTAGCATGGCCAATCCACCTAACCCGCACATCTTTGGACTGTGGGAGGAAACCGGAGCACCCGGAGGAAACCCACGCACACACGGGGAGGACGTGCAGACTCCACACAGACAGTGACCCAGCCGGGAATCGAACCTGGGACCCTGGAGCTGTGAAGCATTGATGCTAACCACCATGCTACCGTGAGGCCCCGCCACTCCATTCCTCCTGTACGGATTCCTCCCGCCATTCCTCTGACTCCAAGCATAAATTCCCTCTTTTGTCTTTGAATGGGCCAATCCTTTCTCTAGATACCCTCTTGCTCCTTATAGACAAATGAAAGGCTTTGGGATTTTCCTTAACCCTATTAGCCAAAGATATTTTATGACCCCTTTTAGCCATCTTTATTGCGCGTTTGAGATTTGTCCTACTTTCTCGATATTCCTCCAAAGCTTCATCAGTTTTAAGTCGCCTTGATCTTATGAATACTTCCTTTTTCATTTTAGCTAGTCTCACAATTCCACCCGTCATCCATGGTTCCCTAATCTTGCCATTTCTATCCCTCATTTTCACAGGGACATGTCTGTTCTGCACTCTAATCAAGCTTTCCTTAAAAGACTCCCACATTTCAAATGTGGATTTACCCTTAAACAGTTGCTCCAAATCCACATTCCCTAGCTCCTGCCGAATTTTGTTACACTTGGCCTTTCCCCAATTTAGCACTCTTCCTTTCGTACCACTCTTGTCTTTGTCCATGAGTATTCTAAAACTTACGGAATTGTGATCGCTATTCCCAAAGTAATCACCGGCTGAAACTTCAACCACCTGGCCGGGATTAATCCCCAATACCAGGTCTAGTATGGCCCCTGCCCGAGTTGGACTATTTACATACTGCTCTAAAAAACTCTCCTGGATGCATTTTACAAATTCTGCTCCATCTGCGCCTCCAACAGTACATGAGTCCCATTCAATGTTGGGGAAGTTAAAATCTCCCATCACGACCACCCTATTGCTCCTACATTTTTCTATAATCTGTCTAAATATTTGTACCTATCGATGTGACCATAAATTCACTCGAGACACGATTGGAAGTAAACTGTGGTTTTAATAGACTTACAACTGAGCCTGCCTGCGACCAGAAGAACTGAGGGCAGGCTCGCAAGGCTGCAGCAATTTATACTTCCGGTAGTGGGAGGGACCGTGGGTAGAGCCGAGGGTGGAGCCCTGTACAAGCTCCTCATCTCCCCCAGTGGGCAGAGCCGCGCAATGGCTCACAGACAGAGCCCACAAGGACACTATACTACACAGTGTGAATTACATGAAGTACATTCACCACATTCACCCCCCTGTAAAAAAATCAAGTCCGGCGAGGGTGACGGGTCTACAGGTTGAGCCGGTCCGGTGGCCGAGTCGTCCTTTGGGATCTGCGGAGCACCGGGGTTGCAGCCTCTTCGGGTGGCTGGGTGGTGAGGGTCGGTGTGGATATGAGGGTGGACTCCGGGGGTGCTTCGGTCCGAGCTCTGTTCCTGACCGGTGCGACGGGCGAAGGGGTGCGCAGGAAACCTTTAGGCGCGGGGGCGCAGGGCGTGGGGGGTTGGGTGGGGTGTAGTGTGAGGGGTACTCAGTGATGATGGTGGTAGTGGTGGATCCTGCAGGCGCCAGGTCCCGGAGGGAAACAGTTTCCTGACGGCCGTTGTGGTATTCAATAAAGGCGTAGTGTGGGCTTGAGTGTAGCAGTAGTACCCTCTCTACTAGTGGGTCCGTTTTTTGTGTCCGGACGTGCTTCCGGAGAAGAACCTGGCCTGGTGTCCTCAACCTTTCCCGTGGTAGTGCCCCTCGGGAAAACAAATAATCGCTCGTGAGGGGTCTGGTTGGTGGCAGTGCACAGGGGGGACGTAATTGCATGGAGCGCGTCGGGGAGGGCCTCCTGCCAGTGGGAGGTCGGGAGAGTCCTGGACCGGAGAGTCAGTAGGACGGTCTTCCAGACTGTCGTGTTCTCCCTCTCCACCTGCCCGTTCCCCCTGGGATTATAGCTGGTAGTCCTGCTCGAGGCGATGCCCTTGTCGAGCAGGTACTGATGCAGCTCGTCGCTCATGAAGGACGAACCCCTGTCGCTGTGTACGTATCTGGGGAAACCGAACAGGGTGAAAACACTGTGCAGGGCTCTGATGACTGTGTGGGAGGTCATATCGGGGCATGGGATGGCAAAGGAGAAGTGGGAGAATTTGTCTATGACGTTGAGGAAGTACACATTTCGATTGGTTGAGGGGAGGGGCCCTTTGAAATCGATGCTCAGGCATTCAAAGGGCCGGGATGCCTTTACCAGGTGGGCTCTGTCTGGTCTATAGAAGTGCGGTTTGCACTCCGCGCAGATCGGGCAATCCCTGGTGATGGCTTTTACCTCCTCGGTGGAGAAAGGCAGATTTCGGGCTTTGACGTAGTGGGCGAGCCGGGTGACCCCCAGGTGGTAGAGGTCTCTAGGCGGTCAGCTTGCGCGCAGGCGCATGTACCGCAGGACAGGGCATCTGGGGGCTTGTTGAGCTTTCCCGGTCGATATATGATGTCATAATTATAGGTGGAGAGTTCGATCCGCCACCGCAAGATTTTATCGTTTTTTATTTTGCCCGTTTGCGAGTTGTCGAACATGAAAGCAACCGATCTTTGGTCGGTGGTGAGGGTAAATCTCCTACCTGCGAGGTAGTGTCTCCTTGATGCAGTTGAAGGCCTGGTGGGCCTCTGCTGACAATGGGAAGAGTGTGGTCTTAAATAGTGGGCGGGCTTTGTCCGCATACTGGGCGACCCACTGGGCGTAAAAGGAGAAGAATCCCAGGTACCTCTTGAGGGCCCTGGGACAATGAGGGAGAGGGAGTTGTAAGAGGGGGCATAGGGTCCGGGTCGGGGCCCAGGACTCCGTTTTCCACGACGTTAGCTGAGGATGGCTTGTCTGGTAGTGCGGAAAACGCATTTCTCCTTATTGTAGGTGAGATTGAGTCTCTGGGCGGTTTGGAGAAATCGGTAGAGGTTGGCGTCATGGTCCTGCTGATCATGGCTGCAGATGGTGACATTTTCCAAGTACGAAAACGTGGCCCGCAGCCCGTACTGGTCCACCATTCGGTCCATTGCTCGTTGGAACACCGAGACCCCATTCGTGACGCCAAAGGGGACCCGGAGGAAATGGAAGAGGCGGCCATCTGCCTCGAACACCGTGTAGTGGCGGTACTCCGGGCGGAATGGGAGCTGGTGGTATGCAGACTTCAGATCCACCGTGGAGAATATGCGGTACTGGGCGATCTGGTTGACCATGTCTGCAATTCTGGGGAGGGGGTACGCATCGAGGTGCATGAACCGGTTAATGATTTGGCTGTAATCAACCACCATCCGGAACTTTTCCCCGGTCTTGACGACCACTACCTGTGCTCTCCAGGGGCTGTTACTGGCCTCTATGACTCCCTCACATTGGAGCCGCTGGACTTCGGCCCTAATGAATACTCTGTCCTGCAGGCTGTACCGCCTGCTGCGAGTGGCTACTGGTTTACAGTTAGCCGTTAGGTTTGTGAAGAGTGGAGAGGGGTCGATTTTTATAGTCGCTAAGCTGCAGATAGTGAGAGGAGGTAGGGGTCCGCCGAAGCTGAGTGTGAGGCTCTTGAGGTTGCATTGAAAGTCGAGCCCGAGTAAGAGTGGGGCGCAGAGGTCGGGGAATACGTACAGCTGGAAATTAGAGTAGCTGGCGCCCTGAATCGTTAGGGTCGCAACGGTGCGCCCTTGTTTTTGGACCGAGTGCGAGCCCGAGGCAAGGGAGATAGTTTGCCGTGCATGGAAGATAGGGAGCGAACAGCGTCTTACCAGGTCAGGATGTACGAAGCTCTCGGTGCTCCCGGAGTCGAAGAGGCACGGTATCTTGTATCCGTTGATTTGAACGGACATCACTGAGCTCCTGAGGTGTTTCAGACGTGACTGGTCCAATGTGACTGCGTTGAGTTGCGGCTCGATCAGCAATGCTGGAGAGGCCCCATGATGACTGTCCGCGGAGGTCGTAGTCATCGAGATGAACATCGGGTGATGGCCAAGATATTTTTTTTTTAAGTAAATTTAGAATACCCAATTATTGTTTTTTCAATTAAGGGGCAATTTAACGTGGCCAATCCACCTAAACTGCACATCTTTGGGTTGTGGGGGTGAAACCCATGCAGACACGGGGAGAATGTGCAAACTCCTCACGGACAGTGACCCAGAGCTGGGATTCGAACCCGGGTCCTCAGCGCCATAGGCAGCAATGCTAACCACTGTGCCACTGTGCTGCCCCTGGGTTATGGCCAAGATGGCGGCCCCCGTTGATCGCACGTGGTGGGCGATGAAGAAGATGGCATCCAAGATGGCTGCCCCCGTGGGTAGCACGTGGCGGGCAGCGAGGAAGATGGCGCCCAAGGTGGCGGCCCCTATGACTCGCACATGGTCGGCCGCGTGGGGGAGGATTGCCAAGATGGCGGTCCCCATGAGTCGAACATGTCGGGCAGAGGCAGAGTCGGCAGACACGCTGCAACGTTACGGGGCCTGCGGGCCTGCGAGTTGGGGGAGCGATTGTTCTGGACTGCGGGGGAGTTAGAGGGTTTTGATTTCACCAGGCATACTTTGGCACAATGTCCTTTTCGACCACAGCTGCTGCAGGTCGCATTGCGGGCTGGGCAGTGCTGCCGTGGGTGTTGGGGCTGGCCACAAAAATGGCACGCTGGCGCTCCATAGTGGGTGGATGGCTGCGCGGCGCAGGCCTGGGGCAGTCGCTTGTCGGGGGTCCACGATGGGGTCGCTTGGTCTGCGGGGAATGAGTTGAGACTTTGAAACGCAACCTCCATAGTGGTTGCTAGCGCTGTCCTCCAAGTTCTGGGCCCCCTTTTCAAGTAGTCGCTGGCGCACATAGTTAGACCAGACACCCACAACGTATACATCATGGACAGCGAGTTCCATTTGCTGGGAGGCAGTTACAGCCTAAAAGTTGCAGTCCCGAGCAAGGGATTTTAAGTCGCGCAGGAAGTCCTCTAGCGACTCTGCGGGGCGCTGGCGGCGGGTAGCGAAAATGTGCCGCGCATAGACCTCATTCACCAGCCGCACGTATAATCGGTTGAGCATGGCGAGGGCCTCGGTATACGATTCGGTACAGTTGAGTTGTGTAGAGATGCGATTGCTCACCCGTGCGTGCAGTAGGCTGAGTTTCTGCTCCTCTGTAGTCTCGGAGTTGGGCGATGCAGCCAGGTAGGCCTTGAAACACTGAAGCCAGTGTAGAAAGATCTCCTTCACCTCTGCAGCCTGCGGGTCGAGTTCTAGTCGATCAGGTTTGAGGGCTGATTCCATAGTAGTTTTCTTAAGTCTATTAAATTGCTGTGACCATCAATTCACTCGAGACACGATTGGAAGTAAACTGTAGTTTTAATAGGCTTACAACTGAGCCTGCCTGCGACCAGAAGAGCTGAGGGCAGGCTCCAAGGCTGCAGCACTTTATACTACCGGTAGTGGGAGGGGCCATGGGCAGAGCCATGGGCGGAGCTGAGGGTGGGGCCCTGAACAAGTTCCTCATCTCCTCCTGTGGGCAGAGCCGTGCAACGGCTTACAGACAGAGCCCACAAGGACACAATACTATACAGTGGGAATTACATGAAGTACATTCACCACACCTCTACTTCACGCTCACTTTTGGGAGGTCTGTAGTAAAGTCCCAACGATGTTACTGCACCCTTCCAATTTCTTAGCTCTATCCATATTCCCTTAGTGCTCGAATCCTCCATAGTGCCCTCCTTAATCACAGCTGTGATATCATCTCTGACCAGTAATGCAACTCTTCCACTCCTTTTACCTCCCTCTCTATCCCTCCTGAAGCATCTATACCCTGGGATATTTAGTTGCCAGTCTTGCCCTTCCCTCAACCAAGTCTCAGTAATACCAATAACATCATATTCCCAGGTACTGATCCAAGCACTAAGTTCATCTGCCTTACCTGCTTCACTTCTCGCATTAAAACAAATGCACCTCAGACCACCTGTCCCTTTGCGTTCATCATCTCTTCCCTGATAACTCTTCCCCTTAGTCACAATGAGTTTATCATCTAGTACCTTACTGGCTTTAGTTGCTGCCTCTTTACTGACCTCTAACTTCCTAATCTGGTTCCCATTCCCCTGCCACATTAGATTAAAACCTCCCCAACAGTGTTAGCAAAAGTACCCCCTAGGACATTGGTTCCAGTACTGCCCAGGTGTAGACCATCTGATTTGTAATGGTCCCACCACCCCAGAACCGGTTCCAATGTCCCAAAAATCTGAACCCCTCCCTCCTGCACCATCTCTCAAGCCGTGTATTCATTCTGACTATTCTTGAATTTCTACTCTGACTGTCTCGTGGCACTGGTGGCAATCCTGAGATTACTACCTTTGAGGTCCTACTTTTTAACATATCTCCTAACTCCCTAAATTCGGATTGTAGGACCTCATCCTTTTTTTTACCTATATCACTGGTGCCTATATGCACCACGACAACTGGCTGTTCACCCTCCCACTTCAGTATGTCCTGCAGCCGATCTGAGACATCCCTGACCCGTGCACCCGGGAGGCAACATATCATTCGGGAGTCTTGTTTTCAACCACAGAACTGTCTATCTACTCCCCTTACGATTGAGTCCCCTATGACTATAGCCCTGCCAGTCTTTTTCCCGCCCTTCTGTACAGCAGAGCCAGCCACGGTGCCATGAGCCTGGCTACTGCTGCCTTCCCCTGGTGAGTCTCCCCCAACAGTATCCAAAACGGTATACCTGTTTTGGAGGGAGATGACCACAGGGGACACCTGCACTGCCTTCCTGCTCTTTCTCGGCCTTATGGTCACCCATTCCCTGTCTCCCTCACCAATCCTAATCTGTGGTGTGACCAACTCACTGAACGTGCTATCCATGACCTCCTCAGCATCGCGGATGCTCCAAAGTGAGTCCATCCGCAGCTACAGAGCCGTCATGCGGTCTAACAGGAGCTGCAGCTGGACACACTTAGAACACAGAACATAGAATATTACAGCGCAGTACGGGCCCTTCGGCCCTCGATGTTGCTCCGACCCGTGAAACCATCTGAAGCCTATCTGACCTACACTATTCCATTTTCATCCATATGTCTATCCAGTGACCACTTAAATGTCCTTACATTTGGCGAGTCTACTACTGTTGCAGGCAGGGCGTTCCACACCCCTACTACTCTCTGAGTAAAGAAACTGCCTCTGACATCTGTCCTATATCTACTACCCCTCAATTTAAAGCTATGTCCCCTCATGTTGGCCATCACCATCCGAGGAAAGAGACTCTCACTGTCCACCTATCTAACCCTCTGACTATCTTATATGTCTCTATTAAGTCACCTGTCAGTCTTCTCCTCTCTAACGAAAACAACCTCAAGTCCCTGAGCCTTTCCTCGTAAGACCTTCCCTCCATACCAGGCAACATCCTAGTAAATCTCCTCTGAACCCTTTCCAAAGCTTCCACATCCTTCCCATAATGTGGTGACCAGAACTGCACGCAGTACTCCAGGAGCGGCCACACCAGAGTTATGTACAGCTGCAGCATGACCTCGTGGCTCCAAACTCAATCCCTCTACTGATAAAGGCTAGCACACCATATGCCTTCTTAACAGCCCTATTAACCTGGGTGGCAACTTTCAGGGATTTATGTACCTGGATGCTGAGATCTCTCTGTTCATCTACACTACCAAGAATCTTGCCATTAGCCCAGTACTCTGCATTCCTGTTACTCCTTCCAAAGTGAACCACCTCACACTTTTCCGCATTAAACTCCATCTGCCACCTCTCAGCCCAGCTCTGCAGCTTATCTATGTCCCTCTGTATCCTATAACATCCTTCAGCACTATCCACAACTCCACCGACCTTCGTGTCATCTGCAAATTTACTAACCCATCCTTCTACACCCTCTTCCAGGACATTTATAAAAATGACAAACAGCAGTGGCCCCAAAACAGATCCTTGTGGTACACCACTAGTAACTGAACTCCAGGATGAACATTTGCCATCAACCACTGTCTTCTTTCAGCTAGCCAATTACTGATCCAAACCACTAAATCACCTTCAATCCCATACTTCCTTATTTTCTGCAATAGCCTACCGTGTGGAACCTTATCAAACGCCTTACTGAAATCCATATACACCACATCAACCACTTTACCCTCATCCACCTGTTTGGTCACCTTCTCAAAAAACTCAATAAGGTTTGTGAGGCATGACAGACCCTTCACAAAACCGTGTTGACTATCGCTAATCAACTTGTTCTTTTCAAGATGATTATAAACCCTATCTCTTGTAACCTTTTCCAACATTTTACCCACAACCGAAGTAAGGCTCACAGGTCTATAATTACCAGGGTTGTCTCTACTCCCCTTCTCGTACAAGGGGACAACATTTGCTATCCTCCAGTCTTCCGGCAATTTCCTGTCGACAAAGACGACATAAGGATCAAGGACAAAGGTTCTGCAATTTCCTCCCTGGCTTCCCAGAGAATCCTAGGATAAATCCCATCTGGCCCAGGGGACTTATCTATTTTTACACTTTCCAAAATTGCTAACATGTCCTCCTTGTGAACCTCAATCCCATCTAGCCTGGTCGACTGAACCGGAGTATTCTCCTCGACAACATTGTCTTTCTCCAGTGTAAACACTGATGAAAAATATCCATTTAACGCTTCCCCTATCTCCTCTGATTCCACACACAACTTTCCACTACTATCCTTGATTGGCCCTAATCTTACTCTAGTCATTCTTTTGTTCCTGATATACCTATAGAAAACCTTAGGGTTTTCCTTGATCCTATCCGCCAACGACTTTTCGTGTACTCTCCTCGCTCTTCTTAACTCTCCCTTTAGGTCCTTGCTGGCTAACTTGTAACTCTCAAGTGCCCTAACTGAGCCTTCATGTCTCATCCTAACATAAGCCTTCTTCTTCCTCTTGACAAGTGCTTCAACTTCGTTAGCAAACCACGGTTCCCTTGCTCGACAACTTCCTCCCTGCCTGACAGGTACATACTTATCAAGGACACGCAGTAGCTGTTCCTTGAAAAAGATCCACTTCCCACACATGAAGGAGTCAGGGGCATCGGCCACGTCCCTGAACTCCCACATTGAGCACGAGGAGCATTACACGGGTCTGGGATCTCCTGCTATTTTTACACTTTACCTTAACTGATTACAAATATAATATCAAATAATGAATAAGTGAAAGGAATAAAGATTTTACTTACCAATCACAATGCTTACCAACACACGAAGAGTTAAATTTCTCCCAGCTACTGCTAATTGAAGCACTTTCCTTACCGGCCAATCAGGTCACTGCTTTGCTGTGATGTCACTCTTCAAATTTATCGCCAAAGACCCTGTGGCCGCTGTTTAAGCAGCAAAGCAGCTCCGCCCACTCCAACAGCTGAATTCCCGCCGAAAAGACTCGAATCCGTGAAGCAGCTAGTTTAAATACTCACAGCTCGACTCTGAAGTTCCGCCCACTCCAACAGCTGAATTCCCGCCGAAAAGACTCGAATCCGTGAAGCAGCTAGTTTAAATACTCACAGCTCGACTCTGAAGTTCCGCCCACTCCAACAGCTGAATTCCCGCCGAAAAGACTCGAATCCGCGAAGCAGCTAGTTTAAATACTCACAGCTCGACTCTGAAGTTCCGCCCACTCCAGCTGAATTCCCGCCGAAAAATTCAACATTTATATAAATAAACTATTTCTCCCCCAATGACTTGACCACCCACCAACCAAGCCCAACTCCCACCCCCCCACCAACCAAAGTTGACACCCACCAACTGGAGCTGACTCACCGCCCCTCCAGCCAGAATTATCAGAGAGAGAGAGCAGATCCAGACTGTGCTGAATTAGCGAGCACAAATAGAACAAAAATAAGTACAGCACAAGAACAGGCCCTTCAGCCCACCAAACCTGCACCGATCATGATGCCTCTCCAAACTAAAACCTTCTGCACTTCCAGGGTGCGTATCCCCCTATTCCTATCCTATTCATGTATTTGTCAAGATTCCTCTTAAACGTCGCTATCATACCGGCTTCCACCTCCTTCTGTCTATAAAACCTTGCCTCGCACATCTCATCTAAACTTTTAACCCTGCATCTTAAACTTTTTCAATATTTTATTGAAGGTTTCATATTTAAGAAACACGACTGGCCTACAACACAACAAATGTGGAAATTGTTCAAACATGTTATTGCATTAACATCGCAAGAAACCAAAAATGTAGAAAAATATACAACAAAAGCTAGATCCATATATCACCCTTAACCCCACCCAAAACCCCTACCTCTTTCCCCCCCTAACAGCTGATGGTAAATAACTCCTTGAAGTATGAGATAAATGGCTGCCACCTCAGGTGGAATCCCTTTACCGATCCCCTGACGATGTACTTGACATTTTCCAGGTATAAAAAGTCCATAAGGGCACCCAACCAGGCCGAGGCATGAGGCCTTAAACCTATATCCCCTAGTAATTGACTTTTCCACCCTGGTAAAAAAACATCTGACTATCCATTCTGCCTATGCTCCTCATACTTTTGTAGACCTCTATCAGGTCGCCCCTCAACCTCCGTCATTTCAGTGAAAACAAACCGAGTTTCTCAAACCTCTCCTCATAGCTAATGCCATTCATACCAGGCAACATCCTGGTAAACCTCTCCGAAGCATCCACATCCTTCTGGTAGTGTGGCAACCATAATTGGATGCAGTATTCCAAATGTGGTCTAACTAAGGTTCTTTACAGCTGTAGCATGACTTGCCAATTTTTATACTCATTGCCCAACTGATGAAGGCCAGCATGCCGTATGCCTTCTTGAGTGCCTTAATCACCTGCGTTGCCACTTTCAGTTCCAGTGGACCTGTACACCCAGATCCCTCTGCCTATCAATACTCTGACGGGTTCTGCCATTTACAGTATAATTCCCACCTGCATTGGGCCTTCCAAAATGCATTACCTCATATGTGTCCGGATTAAACTCCATCTGCCATCTCTCCGCGCAAGTCTCCAAACAATCTATTTCCTGCTGTATCCTCTGACAGTCCTCATCGCTATCCACAATTCCACCTACCTTTTGTGTCGTCTGCAAACTTACTAATCAGACCAACTACCTTTTCCTCCATGTCATACAGCAAAGGTCCCAACACTGATCCCTGCGGAACACCCTTAGTAACAGCTATCCATTTCTTCTCTGACCTAGCCAGTTCTGTATCCACCTTGCCAGCTCACCTCTGATCCCGTGTAACTTCACCTTTTATACCAGTCTACCATGAGGGACCTTGTCAAAGGCTTTACTGAAGTCCATGTAGACAACATGCACTAGCCTTGCTTCATCAATCATCTTTGTCACTTCCTCAGAACCCAGATGAGGTTAATGAGACATGACTTCCCCTTCCCAAAACTATGCTGCCTCTCACTAATAAATCCATTTGTTTCCAAATGTGAGGAGATCGTGTCCCTAAGAATTTCTTCCAATCATTTCCCTACCACTGATGTAAGGCTCACCGGCTTATAATTTCCTGAATTATCCCATTTAAAAAAAGGAACAACATGAGTTATTCTCCAATCCTCTGGAATCTCTCCTGTAGCCAGTGAGGATACAAATATTTCTCTCAAGGCCCCAGCAATTTCCTCCCTTGCCTCCCTCAGTATTCTGGGGTAAATCCAATCAGGCCCTGGGGATTTACCTACCTTAAATGCTTTTTAGGACGCCCAATAGCTCCTCATTTTTGATATTGAGATGACCCAGACTATCTCCACACCCTTCACCAGACTCATCATCCATCAAGTCTTTCTCTTTGGTGAATACTGATGCGAATGAACTCATTTTGTACCTTGCCAATTTCCTCTGGCTCCACACATAGATTCCCTTCTCAGTCCCTGAGTGGATCAACCCTTTCTCTCAGTACTCTCTTGCTCTTTATATACATATAAAATACCTTGGGATTCTCTTTAATTCTGTTTGCCAAAGATGTTTCATGAACCCTTTCAGCCCTACTAACTCCTTCCTTTATATTTATCAAGGGCCTCATTTGTTCACAGCTTTCTTGACCTTAGGAATGCTTCCATTTTCAATTTGACTACTCAGATGCAGACTACTAAATTCTAAGAGAGATCAGATCCAGACTCTGCTGAATTGTTAGAAAGAACACAACCAGACTCTGCTGAATGATTAGAGAGCAGATCCAGACAGTGCTGAATTATTAGAGAGCGCAGATCCAGACTGCGCTGAATTATTAGAGAGCAGATCCAGACTGTGTTGAATTATTAGTGAGAGAGAACAGATCCAGACTGCACTGAATCATTAGAGAGTGAGAACAAATCCAGACTGTGTTCAATTTTGAATGAAAGAAGATCCAGACTGTGTTGAATTATTAAAGAGCAGATCCGGGCCATGCTGAATTATTAGAAAGTGAGAGTAGATCCAGACTGCACTGAATCATTAGAGAGAGCACATCCAGGCTGTGCTAAATTATTAGAGAGTGAGAGCAGATCCAGGCCATGCTGAATTATTAGAGATGATGTAGAGTCACCTGAAGAAGGAGCTGCGCTCCGAAAGCTCGTGTTTGAAACAAACCTGTTGGACTTTAACCTGGTGTTGTAAGACTTCTTACAATTATTTGAGAGTGAGAGCAGATCCAGGCCATGCTGAATTATTAGTGAGTGAGAGCAGATCTAGGCCATGCTGAATTATTAGAGAGTGAGAGCAGATCCAGGCCATGCTAAATTATTAGAGAGTGAGAGCAGATCCAGGCCATGCTAAATTATTTGAGAGTGAAAGCAGATCCAGGCCATGCTGAATTATTAGAGAGTGAGAGCAGATCCAGGCTGTGCTGAATTATTAGTGAGTGAGAGCAGATCCAGGCTGTGCTGAATTATTAGTGAGTGAGAGCAGATCCAGACTGTGCTAAATTATTAGAGAGTGGGAGCAGATCCAGGCTGTGCTAAATTATTAGAGAGTGGGAGCAGATCCAGGCTGTGCTAAATTATTAGTGAGTGAGAGCAGATCCAGGCTGTGCTGAATTATTAGTGAGTGGGAGCAGATCCAGACTGTGCTAAATTATTAGAGAGTGGGAGCAGATCCAGGCTGTGCTGAATTATTAGTGAGTGAGAGCAGATCCAAACTGTGCTAAATTATTAGAGAGTGAGAGCAGATCCAGGCTGTGCTGAATTATTAGTGAGTGAGAGCAGATCCAGGCTGTGCTGAATTATTAGTGAGTGAGAGCAGATCCAGACTGTGCTAAATTATTAGAGAGTGAGAGCAGATCCAGGCTGTGCTAAATTATTAGAGAGTGGGAGCAGATCCAGGCTGTGCTAAATTATTAGTGAGTGAGAGCAGATCCAGGCTGTGCTGAATTATTAGAGAGTGAGAGCAGATCCAGGCTGTGCTAAATTATTAGAGAGTGAGAGCAGATCCAGGCTGTGCTAAATTATTAGAGAGTGAGAGCAGATCCAGGCTGTGCTAAATTATTAGAGAGTGAGAGCAGATCCAGGCTGTGCTAAATTATTAGTGAGTGAGAGCAGATCCAGGCCATGCTGAATTATTAGAGAGTGAGAGCAGATCCAGGCCATGCTGAATTATTAGAGAGTGAGAGCAGATCCAGGCCATGCTGAATTAACATAGAACAGTACAGCACAGAACAGATCCTTCAGCCCTCGATGTTGTGCCTAGCATTGTCCGAAACCAAGATCAAACTATCCCACTCCCTGTCATTCTGGTGTGCTCCATGTGCCGATCCAATAACCGCTTGAAAGTTCCTAAAGTGCCCGACTTGTTAGAATTATTAGAGAGTGAGAGCAGATCCAGGCTGCGCTAAATTATTAGAGAGTGGGAGCAGATCCAGGCTGTGCTAAATTATTAGAAAGTGAGAGCAGATCCAGACTGCACTGAATCATTAGAGAGAGCAGATCCAGGCTGTGCTAAATTATTAGAGAGTGGGAGCAGATCCAGGCTGTGCTAAATTATTAGAAAGTGAGAGCAGATCCAGACTGCACTGAATCATTAGAGAGAGCAGATCCAGGCTGTGCTGAATTATTAGAGAGTGGGAGCAGATCCAGGCTGTGCTAAATTATTAGAAAGTGAGAGCAGATCCAGACTGCACTGAATCATTAGAGAGAGCAGATCCAGGCTGTGCTGAATTATTAGCGTGAGAGTTGATCCAGGCTGTGTTCAAGAGGGGGAGACGGTCCACGCTGTGCTGAATTATTAGAGAGCAGATCCAGGCTGTGCTGAATTAATTAAAGCTGGGGAATTGTTACAGAGTGGCTGTTGCAGACTCTTTATTTCACAGAATCACAGAATTGTTACGGCACAGAGAGGCCATTTGGCCCATCACACTTCCAGGCAGTGCATTCCAAACTCCAAATGTTCTTCTTTTGCAAATCACTTTAAATCGGTGGCCAAGGTTGGTATCATTACTGGTACAGTCTGGGAGGTTCCTGTGCTTTATTGTTCTTTGTGCTCAAAGCACTGCTGAGGGAGTGCCCCTCGATGGTTATGGTAGAGCCGGGTTTCTTTGGCTATTAATATAAATGGTGACAGGACCATGAGGGCAGCAGGGGCCGAGGAAGACACTGCTCCCGCTTAGGTAGCCCTCGAGGGCCCCGCCACAGGCAAATAACCTGTTGCGAGAGTTGGGCTACACTCGCCCCAAGTTGTTGTCGTGTTTATGATAGAGGAGAGAGCGAGTTCTAAAAGAGGGAACTCTCCCCTCAGTGTTGGGCAGCACGTTAGCACAGTGGTTAGCACAATTGCTTCACAGCTCCAAGGTCCAAGGTTTGATTCCCGGCTGGGTCACTGTCTGCGGAGTCTGCACGTCCTCCCAGTGTGTGCGTGGGTTTTCTCCGGGAGCTCCGGTTTCCTCCCACAGTCCAAAGATGTGTGGGTTAGGTGGATTGGCCTTGCTAAATTGCCCTTACTGTCCAAAAAGGCTAAGTGGGGGTTACTGGGTTGCGGGGATAGGGTAGATACGTAGACTTGAGTGGGTTGCTCTTTGTCAGAGCCAGTGCAGACTCGATGGGCCGAATGGCCTCCTTCTGCACTGTAAATTCTATGATTCTATGATTAGATTGAGGCAAGCATTGAGGGTGGGAAGGGAGAAGAAGGAGGGAAGAGGAAGGGTGGGCGCAAGATGATATGTGCCCCAGGTCAGGTGGAGAGGGAGGAGGGGATTTGCAGGGTTTCCTTTAATCATTTTGGGGAGGAACCGATCTTCAACCCAGGAGGCGCCCAGCCAAAGCCCACAGCAGCCTTTTCTTCACCTCCCTCGGTCTCAGTACAAATACTCTACCCCCCCACCTCCCCATCTCACACAGAACTTTAGCACCAACCTGCTATTCCTCCTGTTGCAAGCTGTAAGCTTTCATGCCTCAGGCCTAGGCCCCTTGAGTGCTGTTAATTAGGGGCAACAAGCCCCACAACCATTGCTGCTGCCATGGAAATATTCTTCCATGAGAGGTCCACCTCTCCCTGGACAAGGGGCTCACGGGCAGGATCTTACTGCAGGTGGACACACTGGAGGTCACCAGACAGAAAGTAACACTGTTTCACTTTCTGCACACTATATCCAGTGAGCTCCCCCCTACCGGAGGTCTATTCCAGGATGGTGTCAGTCCCCCATGGTATGAAGGAGGGAAGCCTCTGCCACATTTGTTGCATCCACACTTCTGAGCCGCCACTACCCTCTGGCTCAGAGCCCCGAGAGGAACCCAGGGACGACTCCTCCGTCGTCGATCCTGTGGGTGGGATCGGAGCGGAGTCGGAGCTAGTTGGCGGGATCCATGCCATCTGCCTCACTCACTGTGGTGGAGGCCCTAGACCCTGATGGCAACTGCCCGGTGGTAGGCAATGAGTTAGAATCTATCTGTAGTGAGGCAATGGACTCCCTCATGCCTCCCACTGAGTCGCTTCTCAGCTCCCCATCCCCGCCTCCCCGGGGAACTCCAGGACTTTCTTTTAATAAACTGTGGTTGCCAGGACAGAGTCCAGCTGGCCCTCGGCCGCTGATCAGAGCTGGTACTGTTGGTCTGGTCTTCCCGCACCTATGCGAAAGGGTTGATGGACATGCACTGAATGGATTTCTTGCCGGGCTCTTGAGGGAGTGGAGGGGCACACGCTCTTCTGATTGGTGAAGGTAGCACAATACTTCTGACATGAAGGTGATCATAGACAGCATCAACATCTACAGCAGCAGATAGACACAACGCAGGTTCCAGAACGTCTCGGTCCTCCGGGATTGGAAGTATGCAGTGTGCTTATTGCAAGAAACCCATAGTGCTCCAGGAGATGAAGCCACATGGCTCCTGGCGTAGTGAGGAGGAGGGGTGTTTCTCCATGAGTCATTTGCCCTCCATTTCTGGTGGGATGGCTATCTTGTCCCACATTTTCAACCAGAGATCTGGGGGGTCAAGGAGCCTGTGCCAGGCTGATTGCTTCACCTAAGAGTCCACGAAAGGGTCATGGTGCTTCACGTTGTGAATGCCTACGCACCCACGCTGAGTTAGCAGCAAATTACTTTTTTCGACCAAGTTTCAACTCTTCTCGGCACCACCAACGCAGGTGAGTGCATCGTCCTTGGTGGATGGTGGTGGAGGAATTCCAACAGCCCCCTTGGGACAAGGGACTACCTTGGTATCCTGTGCCACACGCCAGTGATGGTGAAGTTAAGGGATGTGGTTGGTCCCACGACTTGGTGGACGTCTGTCGACATCTCTATCCTGAATCCAGCGTGTTCACTTACATGAGGCCTGGATTCGGAGCGTCCAGAATCTACTGCTGCTGGAGGATGCGCGAATGCCAAACTAGGTACTCTTCTGCGTCCTCTGCCAGGATCAACTGGGCCAGATGCTTCAGATAGCTGATTGGTCTGTTGTAGATGGACCCCCTCCCAGAGAAGCTCAAGCCTTTCACCTGGAGCAGGACCAACAGCCTGTCCTTGGGTGTCCTATTTTTCCCAGATGGGAAGTCCTGACTGAGAAACTGGCAGGAGCTGGAGGCCAAGGTGACCGTTCACCTGAGAGGCTGGCAAGGACTGCTCCCAAGTGCTGTATTATAGGGACCGAGTTCTGATCATAAACCAGCTGATTTCCTTTATGTTATGGTCCCAATTCATACTTTAACCCCTACAGAGAATGCTCAGACAGTTCTCATGGGCAAAAAGACTGCACTGAGTCACCGCTGAGGTTCAGAGTCTCTCGCTTGGGGAGGGCGGAGAGTCGCTGGTGTGCCTTTGCGCCCAAGTGGTGACCTTCCGCTCCCAGACACTGTAGCGATACCTCTACGTTGAGCCTCCTCCACGATGGTGTGCATTGGTGACGCATTACTTCTCCCAGGTGCATGGCCTGAACTACGATGTGAAGCTCCTGTTCATAGATCTCAGGGATCTTTGTATCTCCTTGCAGGCATTACCCGTCTTTTATCAGTACCTGCTCGAAGTGTGTAATATGATGGTCTCGTGCTGCTGTTCTCCGCCGAGTGGAGTAACGGCTTTCATCAGGAAGCCATTGTTCAGGAATCCATACCTCCACCAATACTATTTTGAATGGCTGGTGGCGGGACGGTCTGGCGATGCCAGGGTGACCAGGATCGGGCCGAGCACGATGGCAGAGGAGTGGACTTGATTACATCCCGTGCTTTGGCACAACGTGCGGTGATGAGTGTCTGGATTGCAGCCGATGCTGTCCATGACCTCAAAACGGTCATTGATGTGCAAGTGGGTCCTCGCATAAAGGACATCTGTAACCTCCCTAATGCATTTTGTGTGGCTGGTGAGCCACTTCCTGGAGTGCAGGTACAGGAAACCCCAGCTCTGCTACACACCATCAATGAACCTGGTCAGGGCTCCCTGATAGATCTACCATGCGGTTTCAGTAGCACTTTGTGATTACTGGAACTCAGTAGAAATTTAAGTTAAAACTTCTCAGGTACAAATAAGAATTGTTTTATTTGTCTTCAAATGATTACAATTGAAAGTCATTTAAAAGGCAATTAGTAGACAATTTGAAGCTTTCAAAGAAATCACAGAAATGATCTTCATGCTTCGGCAAACAGCTCGCAATAACTT
The DNA here is from genome assembly GCF_902713615.1 of Scyliorhinus canicula. Lineage (NCBI taxonomy): Eukaryota > Metazoa > Chordata > Chondrichthyes > Carcharhiniformes > Scyliorhinidae > Scyliorhinus > Scyliorhinus canicula. The sequence continues at coordinate 133,902,441 of NC_052149.1, read as the reverse complement.
TAGAAGTCAAAGTCTGAAAATGAAATAGGAAGACAGGGAGACAGTGAATAGTTCAGATCAAAGTATAGATGATTCATGAAAGAGAGAGAGAGAAAGATCTAATGATCCAGCTCCAGCTAAAAATGGCCGACCAAAACGTCACAGTTATATTATATCATATCTGTCCTTAGCCATCTAATTACACCCCAATATAATCCTAATTGATTTGGGTTAGACTCAAACACATCTGATTTGACAGCAAGCTGTCCATCTTTAATATGCAACATTAGTTTTATTGTTTTGAGTCTACATACTTGTGTATGTTAAGGAATGCAATATTGTGCTGTTATCCAGACCAGTCAGTCTTTTGCTGACTTAGCTGTTATAACAATAGAGCCTTCATGTTACTGTGTCATTGCTATGCTGTTGCTATAGAGCCTGCCCTGTCCTTGGACACTGCCTTCAAAAATGGATTCATTAGTTCAGTTAAAGTATTTGTTTTAATCTCTACTGCTATTGCATGTATCAGGTACTTTTGTGTTTCTGTTGTTTTTATGTTGTACTGTAAGCATTCCCTCTTGCTTCCATAGTGTCCTCATGAGTATGGGCTTTACATTTTAGAACTGATACTTCTTTTGGCAAGGTCATAGCTTCTAGAAGGTCTCGTACTTCCTTTCCATTTCGGATAGGTGTACCTGCTGTTGTGAAAAACCCTCTTTTTCTCCACAGATGGCCATGTGCTACTCCAAAACCATATCTGGAGCCAGTATAGATGTTAGCAGTTCTATCTCTTTCCATATGACATGCTTCTGTTAGTGCCTTTAATTCGGCCTGCTGAGCTGATGTACCTGGGGCAAACTTCCTTCAGCTAATACTTCATATGGGCTTGTGACTGCCCACCCAGCTTTTCTGATACCCTTGTCAATAAAAGAGGAACCATCAGTGAATAAGAGTAAATCTGGGTTCTGTAATGGCTCTTCTTCTACTAAGCGTACTTCTTCCATTTCCTCTATTGTTTCCACACAGTTCATGCCCTTCTCTCTCCCCTCCCTTTTGCTCCTCGGGAAGCGGGAGCAAAGATGATGGGTTTACAGGACTGGCTTTGTGAAAATATAGGTTGGGAGCTTCCAAAACTGCTGTCCATCTAGTCCATCTAGCTGATGTAACTTGTGACACTCTGTTCATGGATAGAAGAGAATGGACTGAGTGTGGACATTAATGGTTAACTTTTGGTCTAGAACAAGGGCAGCACGGTAGCATGGTGGTTAGCATAAATGCTTCACAGCTCCAGGGTCCCATGTTCGATTCCCGGCTGGGTCACTGTCTGTGCGGAGTCTGCACGTCCTCCCCGTGTGTGCGTGGGTTTCCTCCGGGTGCTCCGGTTTCCTCCCACAGTCCAAAGATGTGCAGGTTAGGTGGATTGGCCATGCTAAATTGCCCGTAGTGTCCTAAAATAAGTAAGGTATGGGCCGGGGGGGGGGGGGGGGGGGTTGTTGGGTTACGGGTATAGGGTGGATACATGGGTTTGAGTAGGGTGATCATTGCTCGGCACAACATCGAGGGCCGAAGGGTCTGTTCTGTGCTGTACTGTTCTATGTTCTATGTTAAGGCTTGATGTCATCATTACAGTTTGACATGTGGCTTCCATGGCTGGTAAACAACTGCCAAATGCTAGTGCCACATTGTCAAGTTTAATGGAATAGTACCCAACCGATCTTAACTGATCACCATGTTCTTGGGCTAGTACTGCAGTCATGTAACCAGCTCTTTCATGAACAAACATGGTAAAAGGTTTGCCGCTGTTTAGAATACCGAAGGCTGGTGCTGAACACAGGACCATTTTTCAAATTCGGAAATGACTGTTTTTGTTGAGAATTGAGTTTAACTCGATCTCTTGATTTTCTGTTTCCTTTTAAAAGATCATTTAATGGCTGGCATAACTGAGTATAAGAATCAATCCATAGGAAATAGTTGACTTTTACACTCCCTCAGAGCTTTCATGCTGCTGTCCCCTGGCTGGGGAGCCGTTTATATTGAGCTTCCCTGTGATTTCAGTGGTTACATTTTCCTGGGGTGAGCACATCATCAGGGGCCCACTAAGAGATTCACGCGGAGGAACAAACTTCTCGCAAAATTCTGAGAGAAATCCCACCAACATTCACACAGTTTTTCTCACCAGAACTGACACTTGGCCATTTTGGGTAAGATTCTGCCCAGTGTCTTGTACAAGTTCAATATAATCTCCTTGTTCTCGGACTCTATTCCAAAGAATTATTCAAGAGAAAGTTACAGTCTGGAGTGAATTATTATTCCTTTCTTCTGTCTTTTTCAGATGCCAGTATGTATGCGCATTACCTCTTCAATGCTTTTGACAGTGCACACAATGGATCTATCAAATTTCAGGTAAGTCTTGTTCCATGAAAACCAGCCTCTGCTTGATGAAGATATTTAATTGACTCCAGAAGTCTTTTCATTCAAGTCGGTTGCAATCTGTTTGAATAGTTTTTTTTCAAATACTTATTTTTAATCCTGTGTCTACATTGAGTATACATTTGAAAAATTATTGAACCCAATTAATCATGAGGGAGCTGGATTCAAATCATTCGAGATAGACTCTGGCCCGGATTCTCCACCTCGTGCCACCGGCAGTCGAGTTCCCGATGCGGTGGAGAAACAATCGCCAGGGAAAAACGGAATCTGCGCTCGTTTCCGACACTCAGATACCCCATTGGTCGAAGTTCACGCCCCGCACTAGCGGGAGGATGGAAATTAGTCATTAAAAGCCATTTGCATTCAAATACTGGACTGGACACCTTGGGCGGGATTCTCCGACCCCCCGCCGGGTCAGAGAATCGCCGGGGGCCGGCGTGAATCCCCCCCGTCTCCCGAAGTCTCCGGCACCAGAGATTCGGCAGAGGCGGGAATCGCGCTGCGCCGGTAGGCGCCCCCTCCGGCGATTCTCCGGCCCGTGATGGGCTGAAGTCCCGCTGCTGTCATGCCGGTCCCACCGGCGGGAATCAAACCACCGACCTTACTAGCGGGACCAGGCGGCGCGAGCGGGCTCCGGGGTCCTGGGGTGGGCGTGAGGTGATCTGGCCCTGGGGGGGTGCCCTTATGGTGGCCTGGCCCGTGATCGGGGCCCACCGATCGGCGGGCGGGTCTGTGCCGTGGAGGCACTCTTTTCCTTCCGCGTTCGCCATTGTCTTCACAATGGCGGACACTGAAGTGACCCCCTCCCCAGCGCATGCGCGGGGATGACGTCAGCAGCCGCTGACGCTCCGGCGCATGCGCGGACTTCCGCCAGCCGGCGAAGTCCCTTCGGCCCCGGCTGGCGTGGCGCCAAAGGCCTTTCCCGCAGGCCGGCGGGGCGCCAACCACTCCGACGTGGGCCTAGCCCCTCAAGATTAGGGCTTGGCCCCTAAAGGTGCGGCGAAATCCGCAACTTTGGGGCGGCCTGATGCCAGAGTGGTTCATGCCACTCCATCCAGCCAGGACCCCCCGCACCACCGGGTAGGGGAGAATCTCGGCCCATATTCTCCCGGCCCTCGTTATTCTCGGTCCTCTGAGCCGGGAATCATGTGGATGTGAATGACTACTGGTCCTGACAAATGACAATTTGACCCTGTGAACCTCAAGGTCGGCCAAGGGGATAACTCTTTAAAGATGTTTCTCCCAAAGTCCATTGGAGAGGCATCCTCCCTCAACCACCCCCCTCTCCCAATACGGACCTGCCCTCCCCCCATCCACCAGACCCCTCACAGACCCCTTAAATAAAGAGACCCCTCCCCACATAGACTCCCTAAATAAGGAGTCTCCCCCTACAAATTCCCCAGAAGAGAGACCCCTGTCTGGATGCCTCTCCAATGGTGTAGACAGCAATCCTGACAGAGACAGTGAAACAAATTCACTGCTTTAACACTCGCCTGGGCCACATGGAGGGATGTCCGAGGTAGGTTCTTTACTCAGAGAGTCGTTAGGGTGTGGAATGGACAGCCTGCTGTGATAGTGGAGTCAGACACATTAGTAACTTTCAAGCAGTTATTGGATAGGCACATGGAGCACACCAGAATGACAGGAAGTGGGATAGCTTGATCTTGGTTTCGGACAATGCTCGGCACAACATCGAGGGCCGAAGGGCCTGTTCTGTGCTGTACTGTTCTATGTTCTATGTTCTAAGCCATCGCTGGTTATGTAACCTGCAACCAGAATGGGGAGGACCTCCCTCCACAGAAGGCCGTGATCAGGGGCAAAAACATAGTTTATATGGCCCATAGGGACAGGAAAGAAAGGGCAGCCAGACAGCGGCTGATCGACCCCATACTGGAGGTGGGTCAGGGGTACTCCATGGCCCCACCTGTGGAACTTCAGGTGGAGAGGGTAAAGCTGCAGATGGAATTTGATCTGCTCTCCACAAGGAAGGCAATCCACCAGCTCCACCAGGCAAAGGGGGCCTTCCACAAACATGGACACAAGGCCAGCCATATGCTGACACAGCAGGTGAGAAAGCAAGCAGCCGCAAAAGAGAGGGCAAGTTAGGGACAGAAATGGTGGGACAGATATGGGAGGATGGTAGCAGACCCAAACAAGGCTTTGCAAATCTTTATCGAGAGCTAAGCACCTCCGAACCCCGGACGGGAACTCTGTGATGGAACAGTTCTTCAACAGGCTGGATATACAGGTGGTGAAGGAGCGCAGGAAACACCACTTGAGCTGGGCGAAATCATGGAGTGTATTAATTCCATGGAGTCAAGGAAAGCGCCGGATGAGTTCCTGGTAGACTTTTACAAAACTTTGCAACAACGCTGGCACCGCACTTGAGGGAGATAGAACAAAAATAAAGAACAAAGGGACCGCCCCTTCGGCCCTCAAAGTCTGTACCGGCCATTATACCAACCTTAGCCAAAACCCTCAGCACTTCCTAGTCCCGTATCCCCTATACCCATCCTATCCATGTATATGCTGAGATGCCTTTTGAACGCTGTTAACGTATCTGCTTCCACGACCTCCTCTGGCAATGCATTCCAGGCACTCACCACCCTCTGCATAAAAAAAACTGCCTCACATATCTCCTCTAAACTTTGCCAACTTTGTTCAACAACTCATTGTCAAAGGGAGCCCTGCCACCCTCACTGGCACAGGTCTCAATCTGATTGTTCCCCAGAAAGGACAAAGACCCGACAGAATGGATCATACAGACCCATCTCTCTCTCAAACACTAATGCAAAAGTCCCAGCAAAAGTGCTGGCGAGGTGCCTGGAGAGCCGTCTGCCAGAAGTGATCATGGAAGATCAGGCCGCGTTTGTCAAGGGCAGACAACAAACAGTGAACAGCAAATGCCTACTGAATGTAATAATGACCCCCATCCGGGGAGAGGACACCAAAGGTGTCTACGACTGGGGCCCAGGAGGAGGGTTCATCGCGCTGGAGGAGCACTGCCCCAATGCCAGACTGGCTCGCATCAGTGGAGATCTTCGTCTCTTTGGCAGGGTCGAAAAACGCCAGTACCGGGGCCTTGGTGAGTTTCGCCCTGAGTTCACGCCACTCTCGCTCATGAGCGGGGAGCCACCGGAAGTCAGTGGTTTTCTTCACAAGATTGCGGAGAGCTGTGGTGTGAGATGCGAGGTTGGGGATAAACTTCCCAAGGAAGTTGACCATCCCCAGGAAGTGGAGGACCACCTTCTTCTCCTCTGGTGTCTTCACAGCATTGATCACCGACACCTTATCTGCATTTGGCTGCACACCAAACTGCAAAATATGGTCGCCGAGGAACTTTATTTTTGCTTCACCGAACGAGCGTTTGGCTCAGTTGAGTCGGAGGCCATGCTCGTGGATCATCTGGAACACTCGCTTGAGGCGATCGATGTGTTCCTGTGGAGTCGTGGACCAGATGATAATGTCATCGACGTACACCCCCACCCCCTCGATGCTCTCCACCATTTGCTCCATTATTTGGTGGAACACCTCCGAGGCGGAGATGATACCAAAGGGCATCCGGTTGTAACAATACCGGCCAAACGGGGTGGTAATGTGCAGAGCTTCCGACTGTATGCATCAAGTTGTATCTGCCAAAACCCCTTGGAGGCATCCAGCTTCGTGAAAAACTTGGCGCGAGCCATTTCGCTGGTGAGCTCTTCGCGCTTAGGGACAGGGTAGTGTTCCCTCATGATGTTACGGTTCAAATCTTTGGGGTCGATATAAATGCGCAGTTCCCCTGACGGTTTTTTGACACAAACCATGGAGCTAACCCAGTCCGTGGGTTCCATGACCTTAGAAATGACGCCCTGGTCCTGGAGGTCTTGCAGCTGCTGCTTGAGACGGTCCTTAAGAGGTGCCGGCACCCGACGGGCTGCATGAACCACAGGTGTGGCATTCGGTTTCAAAAGAATCTTGTATGTGTAGGGGAATGTGCCCATACCCTCGAAGATGCTGTGGTATCGTGCAATTATGTCATTTAATTGGATTTGGAAGTTGGCATCTGGCGAGGTTGATGCTTCAGCGGGCGACATGCAGTGAACCCGCTGCACAAGATTCAGGATTTTGCAGGCCTGAGCACCGAGCAAGGAAGCTTTGTTGGACCCTATAGTTTTGAAGCGCAAGGTGGCTCTTGAAGAACGATGCGATACCACAAGCTGGCATGAGCCACTGGCAGCAATGGCATTGCCATTGTAGTCGAGAAGCTGGCAGGCCGGTGGGAGGATGTTCTGCCTGACGTGGATGTTATCCAGGTCAGACTGCGAAATGAGGTTAGCTGAAGCGCCAGTGTCCAGCCTGAAGCGTATGCGAGATTTGTTGACCGTAAGGGTGGCACACCACTCGTCATCCGGATCAAAGCTCAGCACTGGGAGGGGCTTGGCCTTTTTTGAGGAAAGCATCGTATGCTTGGTGATGATGCCCACCCAGAATGGGGATGTGAGATCCTCGGTGTCGGGATCTGGAGTCATGTCGGAGTCGGAGTCTGCAACGGGTTGCTGCACTGACCGGACATTCCTGCGCTGCGGCTGGGATCGCTGTGTGTTGGGTAGTGGAGCAGATCTGCACAGGGCTGCGTAGTGGCCAAGCTTGCCACACAGGAGACAGCATCGAGATTTTGCGGGACATTGCTGCTTTAAATGGGCGGAGCCACAGTTGTTGCACGTCATGGCGCCTCGCCGTCCCCTTGGTCGTTGCGCGCATGCACAGGAGCCCAGGAAAAGCACGCGAAATGGCTGCCCTCATCCAGACTCAGGCCCTGGAGCTGTTTTACGGCCTGCACCCGCTCCACATCGTGGGGGCCTTGCCGCGCCGTCTCTGCCGCCTTGATATGGGAGTACCGGTTAGTAGCGTGCTCGTGTAGGACGCAGGTCTCGATGGCGATGGTGAGGGTGAGCTGTTTAACTTTAAGGAGCTGCTGGCGATGGAGATCGGAGTGGACCCCGAAACGACCTGGTCGCGGATCACGGAGTCGGAAGTGTAGCCATAGTTGCAGGATTGTGCGTGGATATGGAGATGGGTTAAGAAGGATTGAAAAGGTTCATCCTTACCCTGAAGCCTCTGCTGGAACACATAGCGTTCAAAGCTCTCATTGACTTCGATGTCACAGTGGCTGTCAAACTTCAGCAGGACTGTTTTGAACTTGGTCTTGTCCTCACCTTCAGCAAAGGTGAGGGAGTTAAAAATGTGGATAGCGTGGTCCCCGGCTGTAGAGAGGAAGAGAGCGATCTTCCTGCCATCCGATGCAGCTTCGAGGTCGGTGGCTTCAAGATACAGCTGAAACGTCTGCTTAAAAATCTTCCAGTTTGCACCGAGGTTGCCGGCGATGCAGAGCGGCGGGGGAGGGCGGGCGCTGTCCATGTTACCGGATGGCTAATTGCTGGTCAAAGGCAGACTATCTCAAGGTAGCTCCGTCAAACTCTAACATAACTCACTGGGTCTGCGAGGACTGCGTTTACTGCAGCAGTGAGAGAGACAGGCTTCCAACACTTGGAGAAATGCAACTCTATTTTATTGAACTCTTAACAATTAAAGATACTTTAACGGTGGGTTGACACTATGCTGAGTTGACTGGAGACCTGAGGCTAACCTGACCAGACTATCTTACTACCACATGGTGTATGTTCTAGTTGCTGCTCACAGGCTCTGACTGTCTCAGAGGCCGGATCCCAAGAGAGCGGGAAAACTAGTGCCCTCTGGCTTTATAGTGGCCGTGTCCTGTCTGGTGATTGGCTGCTGTGTTCTGTGTGTTCATTGGTCATCCTGTGTGTCAATCAATGTCTGTCTGTGCACCATCATATACTTGTGTGTATATTATGATGCGGTGCACGACCTGTGTGACCAGAGCAAGCTCCGGGGGCTCCCCTGCCACCTGGTGCTGCCAGTCCTGGATACCACTCTCGACTTAACCAGGGTCTTCATGCTCACGGCCATGAAGCACAGGGACTGGGCCACGTCCCTCTGGGACTGTGAGACATCACTCAGTGATGGTGCGAGATCCCTCTGAGACTGGCTCAGGTCAACCAGCGCCATGCCGATGGTGTTGGCACTGCTGCAATGTCCAGGTGGCTCAGATACATGACTGCCTGTGACAGAACCCACAGAGTTCCCCAGGCATCTTGACCCACGGCCACTACCTTCACCCTCAAAGCCTCCACCGTGGACACCACCCATGCGGTGTTGGCCTGGGTGATATGCATTGTCGGCACCGCCACCCTGTAGGTGGTTGGACTCCTCCAACTGCACCTACAGGCACTGGATGGTTGCTGACAACAGCTCATGAAGTCCCTGGCTCTGTGTCTGCATCTCCAGCATTGATAGGATCACCGTTTCCAGAAGCCCGTCACCTGCCTGGACGGCAGCTAGTCCCTGAGATCGGGCCACCCTCTGACCATCGGCCTCCTCGAGGGTTCCTATCTCCACCTGATGTACCAGAGCATGTGTGTGGTGTGCACCAGATGGTGCCTGAGTAGCCTCTTCAGTAATATGCCCAACCAAGGTGAGTGTCTCTGGGATGGTGGAGTGTGTTGGTGTGGAAGACCGAAAGTCTGGTGTGGGAGAAATGGGTTCTGGTTCATGGGGCACTGGCACCATTACTGGGGAAAGTCGGGGCTGTACCATTGGACTGGTCTGCACCCAAAGCACGCTGGAACCGGTATAATAGTGAGCCGCATAAATAGGGACCTGGAGTCTTAAAGTAATTAGGGCAAGAGATCACATTTGGGAAGATGTGATGAACTAAAGAATAGAGACAAGACAGGAGAGGAAGTTATCTATATCGGAAATGATAAACAGACCATTACAGGAAGGGACAGAGATTACAAATATAACAGTAAATCAGCAGAGAAGGCTAGAGGTTATAAAAGTAATAAAATGGCACGGTCTGTATCTGAATGGAGGTAACATGCAAAACCAAACCAATGAACTATAGTGTGAACAGAAATTAATTAGTGTGATCTGATAGTCATTACAGAGACATGATTGCAGGATGACAGAGATTGGGACATGAATATTAAAGAATATGTGACATTTAGGAAGAACAAGAAAGTAGGAACAGGGGGAGGGTGGCTCTGTTCATTAATGATGGTATTAACACATTAGAATGGGATAACAGAAGCTCATAAAATCAGGATGTAGAAGCAGTTCGGGCAGAGATGAGAAATGATAACTTAAAAAATCACCTGTGGGAGTGGTGTCCAGATGGGTCAGAGTCTGAAAGATCCAATCATGGGAACTTGTCAGAATGGAATAGTGATTAATCATGGGGAATTTTAATCTACATATAGATTGAAAAAAAATCAGATAGAACATAGAAGATAGAACAGTACAGCACAGTACAGGCCTTTCGGCCCTCGATGTTGTCCGAAACCAAGATCAAGCTATCCCACTCCCTGTCATTCTGGTGTGCTCCATGTGCCTATCCAATAACTGCTTGAAAGTTCCTAAAGTGTCCGATTCCACTATCACAGCAGGCAGTCCATTCCACCCTAACCACTCTCTGAGTAAAGAACCTACCTCGGACATCCCTCCTATATCTCCCACCCTGAACCTTATACTTATGCTCCCTTGTAACAGATACATCCACCCGAGGAAATAGTCTCTGAACGTCCACTCTATCTATCCCCCTCATCATCTTATAAACCTCTATTAAGTCGCCTCTCATCCTCCTCCGCTCCAAAGAGAAAAGTCCTAGATCCCTCAACCTTTCCTCATAAGACCTATCCTGCAAATCAGGCAGCATCCTGGTAAATCTCCTATGCACCCTTTCCAATGCTTCCACATCCTTCCTGTAGTGAGGTGACCAGAACTGCACACAATATTCCAAGTGTGGTCTCACCAGGGTCACGTACAGTTGCAGCATAACCCCACGGCTCTAAAACTCAAGCCCCCTGTTAATAAACACTATAGGCCTTCTTCACGGCTCTATCCACTTGAGTGGAAACCTTCAGAGATCTGTGGACATGAACCCCAAGATCTCTCTGTTCCTCCACATTCCTCAGAACCCTGCCTTTGACCCTGTAATCCGCATTCAAATTTGTCCGACCAAAATGAATCACCTCGCAGTTATCAGGGTTAAACTCCATCTGCCATTTTTCGGCCCAGCTCTGCATCCTATCAATTCTCTTTGCAGCCTACAACAGCCCTCCACCTCATCCACTACTCCACCAATCTTGGTGTCATCAGCAAATTTACTGACCCACCTTTCAGCCCCCTCCTCCAAGTCATTGATAATAATCACAAATACCAGAGGACCCAGCACTGATCCCTGTGGTACACCGCTGGTAACTGGTCTCCAGTCTGAAAATTTTCCATCCACCACCACCCTCTGTCTTCTATGTGATAGCCAGTTACTTATCCAATTGGCCAAATTTTCCTCTATCCCACAGCTCTTTACTTTCTTCATGAGCCGACCATGGGGAACCTTGTCAAACACCTTACTAAAATCCATGTATACGGCATCATCTGCTCTACCTTCATCTACACACTTAGTTAACCCTCAAAGAATTCAATCAAATTTACATAGAATTTACAGTGCAGAAGGAGTCCATTCGGCCCATCGAGTCTGCACCAGCTCTTGGAAAGAGCACCCTACCCAAACCCATATCTCTGCCCTATCCCCATAACCCAGTAACCCCGAACACTAAGGAGCACCCGGAGGAAACCCACGCACACACGGGGAGGATGTGCAGACTCCACACAGATAGTGACCCACGCCGGAATCGAACCTGGGACCCTGGAGCTGTGAAGCGATTGTGCTATCCACAATGCTACCGTGCTGCCCCCAATTTGTGAGGCAAGATTTACCCTTCACAAATCCATGTTGACTATTCCGGATTAAGCTGCATCTTTCCAAATAGTCATAAATCCTATCCTTCAGGGCCTTTTCCATTAACTTGCCGACGACCGAAGTAAGACTAACCGGCCTATAATTACCAGGGTCATTCGTATTCCCTTTCTTGAACAGAGGAACAACATTCGCCACTCTCCAGTCCTCTGGCACTATCCCCATGGACAGTGAGGACCCAAAGATCAAAGCCAAAGGCTCTGCAATCGCATCCCTTGCCTCCCAAAGAATCCTAGGATATATCCTATCTGACCCTAAGGTTTTTCAAAATTGCTAATACATAGAACAGTACAGCACAGAACAGGCCCTTCGGCCCTCGATGTTGTGCCGAGCAATGATCACCCTACTTAAACCCACGTAACCTGTATACCCGTAACCCAAGAATCTCCCCATTAACCTTACACTACGGGCAATTTAGCATGGCCAATCCACCTAACCCGCACATCTTTGGACTGTGGGAGGAAACCGGAGCACCCGGAGGAAACCCACGCACACACAGGGAGGACGTGCAGACTCCACACAGACAGTGACCCAGCCGGGAATCGAACCTGGGACCCTGGAGCTGTGAAGCATTGATGCTAACCACCATGCTACCGTGAGGCCCCCAAACCCTCCCGCAGAGCATCTACCTCCTCCAGCCTAGCCGCCTGTATCACACTCTCATCCTCAAAAACATGGCCCCTCTCCTTGGTGAACACTGAAGAAAAGTATTTATTCAACGCCACTCCTATCTCTTCTGACTCCATGGACAATTCTCACTGCTGTCCTTGACCGGCCCTAACCACACTCTGGTCATTCTTTTATTTCTCACATAAGAGTAAAAAGCCTTGGTGTTTTCCTTGATTCGACCCACCAAGGACTTCTCATGCCTCCTCCTTGCTCTCCTAAGCTCTTTTTCAGCTCATTCCTTGCTGCCTTGTAACCCTCAAGCAACCCAACTGAACCTTGTTTTCTCATCCTTACATGTGCTTCCTTTTTCCTCTTGACAAGACATTCAACTTCTTTTGTGAACCATGGTTCCCTCACACGGCCATTTCCTCCCTGCCTGATAGGGACATACCTATCAAGGACACGCTGTATCTGTTCCTTGAACAAGCTCCACTTTTCATTTGTGCCTTTCCCTGACAGTTTCTGTTCCCACCTTATGTTCCCTAATTGTTGCCTAATCGCATCATAATTACCCCTCCCCCAATTATAAACCTTGCCCTGCCGTATGGCCCTATCCATTTCCATTGCAATCGTGAAAGACACCGAATTGTGGTCACTATCTCCAAAGTGCTCTCCCACAAACAAATCTAACACTTGGCCCGGTTCATTACCCAGTACCAAATCCAATGTGGCCCCACCTCTTGTCGGCCTATCCATATATTGTGTCAGGAAACCCTCCTGCACACACTGTACAAAAACTGCCCCATCCGAATTGTTTGACCTATAGAGGTTCCAATCAATATTTGGAAAGTTAAAGTCACCCCTGACAACTACCCATGATGGGCAAAGGTAGCATGAATGAGGAGTTCGTGGAATGTTTTCAGTCTAGTTTCTTTTGACGTTTAACAATCTCTGACGTATCAGGCAGAGTTAATAAATCTAACTGATATGCATAGTTTCTTGAACAACAGCATAGCCGGTGAACTTTGTGTGTTACCATGTACACTGTTCTGATAAGATACTGCAAACATTCAGCTAATTGATTCGTTGCTGGATGATATGGAGCTGACTTGATATGGTCTATACCATTCCCTATCAAGTGGTCCTCAAACTCCTTTGAAATAAACTCCGCACCATTATCACTGACAATCTTGTGAATACTTTGTCTAGTTTCTCAATGATATGCTCAGTCACCGTTGACTTCATTGTCGCGACTAATGGCCATTTTTGAGTGTGCACGTCCACAATCACGAAGAACATGTGACCCTCCAGGTGACCTACATAATCAATGTGAATTTTCTGCCATGGCTGTGTTGGACATTCCCATCGATGTAATAGTTGTAATGGTGGAGTGTTCCTTAGGTTTGCACAAGGTTGTTTCAGATTCCAGCATTTGGCAAAAGTGCTGTTCAACTTAAAAGCCTGTAACAGACTGCAAAACTACAGACAGACCTGGCTCCTCACATCAATTATATTATCTGTATCCCAAGCAGAGGACAATCTATACCAGACCTGGTATTGTGCAATTAGATGGGAGTAATTAATGGCTTCATAGTGAAGAAGCCCTTCGGTAGCAGTGACCATAATATGATTGAATTTCACATTCAGTGTGAGTGAGAGAAGAGTGATCTAAGACTAATACTTAAAACTTTAATAAGGACAATTATGAGGGTATAAAAGCAGAGCTAGCTAAAGTGAACCGGCAAATTTGGTTAAGGTATAGGTCAAAAGAGATGCAGTTGCAAATATTTAAGGGGAAATTTCAGAATGCAAAGAATAGATACGTTCTAACGAGAAATTAAAATTCCAATGAGAACCTACCATCTGTAGTCAATTAAAAAGTTGAAGATAGTGAATGTACTGCAGCCAAATTTTCAGGCGGCATGGTACACAGTGGTTAGCGATGCTGCCTCGCAGCTCCAGGGACCAAAGTTCAGTTTTAGCCTTGCAGTTTGTGCGGAGTCTGCACATTCTCCCCGTGTGTGCGTGGGTTTCCTCCGGGTGCTCCGGTTTCCTCTCACAGTCCAAAGATGTGCAGGTTATGTGGAATGGCCATGTTGAATTGCCCCTTAGTGTCCAAAAGATTAGGTAGGGTTACTGGGTTATGCGGATGGGGTGGAGTCATGGGATTAAGTAGGGTACTCTTTCCGAGGGCCGGTGCAGATTCAATGGGCCAACTGGCCTCCTTCTGCATTATAGAGATTCTGTTGTATCAAATTTGAAGAAAAACACTGGGGTCACTTGATGTGAGCACAGAAACAGCTATGTTTTCACAAGCTCCGACTCTGCTCATCTTTCAATATTTATTTTTATCCTTGTGCCTATCTTCGTGGCTTTTACTATGTTCCAGTGTTTGTTGATCGGGGTGGTATGTGGCGCAGTGGTTCGCACTGGAACTGCGGCGTTGGGGACCCGGATTCAAATCCCGGCCCTGGGTCACTGTCCACGTGGAGTTTGCACATTCTCCCCATGTCTGCGTGGGTTTCACCCCCACAACCCAAAGATGTGCAGGTTAGGTGGATTGGACACACTAAATTGCCCCTTAATTGGAAAAAATAATAATTGGGTCCACTAAATTTATAAAAACAAAAGAAAAAATATATATATGTGTTGATCAAAGTTTCAGCATTTTTGAGTCAAGACAATATGCATTACTCCTCAGACAAAAGCAAATTACTAGACGCTGGAATCTGAAACAATCTTGTACAAAACTAAGGAACATTCACCATTACATCCATAGGAATGGCCAACACAGCCATGGCAGAGAATTCACATCGATTATGTTGGTCCACTGGACAGACAGATGTTCTTCGCGATTGTGCACGCAAACTTGAAATGTCCAGAAGTCGCGATAATGAAGTCAATAACGACTGAGCAACCAACAAAGAACAATGCAGCACAGGAACAGGCCCTTCGGTCCTCCAATCCTGTACCGGCCATGATACCACCCTTGGCCAAAACCCTCAGCACTTCCTAGTGCCTTATCCCTCTATCCCTATCCTATGCCTTTTGAACGCCGTTAATGTGTCTGCTTCCACAACCTCTGCTGACAATGTGTTCCAGGCACTCACCACCCTGTGTGTAAAAAAACCTGCCTTGCACATCTCCTCTAAACTTAGCCCCACAGACCTTAAACATATGCCCCCTAGTGACTGACCCCTCCACCCTGGGAAAGAGTGTCTGCCCATCCACTCTATCCATGCCTCTCATAATCTTGTAGACCTCTATCAGGTCACCGCTCAACCCCCATTGTTCTAATGAAAACAGTCCGAGTCTATTCAGCCTCTCCGCATAGCTAACACCCTCCAGACCAGGCAACATCCCGGTAAACCTCCTCTGCACCTTCTCCAAAGCTTCTACATGTTTCTGGTGGTGTGGCTACCAAAATTGTGTGCAATATTCCAAGTGCAGCCTTACCAAGGTTCTATACAACTGTAGCATGATTTGCCAGTTTGTATGCTCGATGCCCAGTCCAATGAAGGCAAGCATTCCGTATGCTTTCTTGACTACCTTGTCCACTTAGAACATAGAAAATTACAGTGCAGTACCGGCCCTGCGGCCCTCGATGTTGTGCCGACCTGTGAAACCACTCCAAAGCCCATCTGCACTATTTAATTTTACACAATAATCTCTTATGCGGGACTTTGTCAAACGCCTTCTTCTATAGAACATAGAACAACTTGTGTTGCCACCTTCAAAGATCTGTGGACCTGCATTCCCAGATCTCTCTGACTTTCTATATTCCTAAAAGTTTTGCCATTTACGTTATATTTCCCCTCTGTGTTAGACCTGCCAAAGTGCATTACCTCACATTTGTCTGAATTAAACTCCATTGAGAAACTAGAAGTATTCACAAGATTTGGAACAGCAGAGTAGATTGTCGGTGATAATGGTAAGTAGGAGTTTGAGGACCACTTGATAGTGAACGGTATAGACCATATCAAGTCAGCTCCATATCATCCAGCAATGAATCGATAGGCCGAGTGCTTTGTGCAATCATTAAACCATTCTATCAAAGCATTGCAAGACAAGGTAACATTTTCAAGAAGAGTAAAAAAAAATTCTAACATCTCATCAGAACACTGTGTATGCTTCCATGCAAAGTTCACCAGCAATGTTGTTGTTTAAGACGAAACTACAAACACACTTTGACTTGTTAACTCCCCGATACTTCAGAGATTGTCAAATGACAGCAACAAGCACAAATAGCTAGGAGGAAGGAAATCTCTAAAATATGAGTATTCAACCAGGGAGTTTGAGTGTTAGGATACCGGGCCAGACCCCAACATTTGTTGGGATACCGAATGAGATCCGGAAGGTCGAATACAGATGGGAAATATAGTAAATGGCAGAACTTTCAAGAGTATTGATAGGCAGAGGGATCTGGGTGTACAGATACACAAGTCACTGAAAGTGGAAACGCAGTTGGAGAAGATAGTCCAGAAGGCATACGGTAAACTTGCCTTCTTCAGCCAGGGCATTGAGTTTAAAAGTTCGCAAATCATGTTGCAGCTGTATAGAATCTTATGTAGGTCGCACTTGGAATATAGTGTTCAATTCTGGTCATCACACTACCAGAAGGATGTGACGTCTTTGGAGAGAGTACAGAAAAGATTTACCAGGATGCTACCTGGTATGGAGGGCATGAGCTATGAGGGGAGGTTGGAGAAACTTGGTTTATTCTCATTGGAACAATGGAGGTTGAGGGGCAACCTGCTAGAAGTCTACAAAATTATGAGGGGCAGAGACAGATTGGATAATCAGAGGCTTTTTCCCAGGGTGGAAGAATCAACTACTAGGGGGCATGGATTTAAGGTGAGAGGGGCAAGGTTTAGAGGAGATGTACGAGGCACGTTTTTTACACCGAGGGTAGTGGGTGCCTGGAACGCACTGCCTGGGGAGGTAGTGGAAGCAGATACGATAGCGAATTTTAAGGGGCGTCTTGACAAATACATGAATAGGATGGGTTTAGAGGGATATGGTCCTCGGTAGGGGTTTTAGTTCAGATGGGCAGCATGGTTGATGCAGGCTTGCATGGCCGAAAGGCCTGTTCCTGTGCTGTCAATTTCTTTGTTCTTTGTTCAGATTTTGTTTCTGAGGACATCTCAATGCCTATAGTGACAGATACTGAAAGGTAGAGAGAAAGCAGGGAATTATAGACCAGTAAGCCTAACATCGGTAATGGGGAAAATGCTTGAATCCATTATTAAGGACTTTATAGCGGAACATTTAGAAAGCAGTGGCAGGAGTCAGAGTCAGAGTCAGCATGGATTTATGAAGGGAAAATCATGCTTGACAAATCTGTTGGAATTCTTTGAAGATGAAACAAGTACAGTTGACAAGGGGGAGCCAGTCGATGTGGTATATTTGGACTTTCAGAAGGCGTTTGACAAAGTCCCGCATAAGAGATTATTGTGTGAAATTAAAGCGCATGGGATTGGGGGAAATGTATTGAGGTGGATAGAAAACTGGTTGGCAGAGAGGAAACAAAGAGTAGGGATTTCGACTAACAGTCCTTTTCAAATTGGCAGGCAGTAACAGGTGGGATACTGGGACACCAGTTGTTCACAATATATATTAATAATTTGGATGAGGGAACAAAATGTAACATCTCAAATGTAACATCTCAAGATGACACCAAGTTGGGTGGGAGGGTGAACTATGACGAGGATGCAGGGATCCTACAGCATGATCTGTACAGGTTGGGCGAGTGGGCAAATTAGGGGCAGATGCAGTAAAATTTGAATAGTGTGAGGTTATTCACCTCAAAAGAAAAAATAGGAAGGTTGTAAATTGGGAGAGGGGAGTGTGCAGCGGGACCTGGGTGTCCTTGTGCACCAGTCGCTGTGGATAAGCATGCAGGTGCAGTAGGCAGTAAGGAAGGCTAATGGTATGTTGGCCTTTATTGCGAGAGGTTTTGAGTATAGAAGCAGGGATGTGTTGCTGCAATTATTCAGGACCTTAGTGAGGCCACACCTGGTGTATTGTGTGCAGTTTTGGTCTCCTTCACTGAGGAAGGATGCACTCGAGGGAGGGCAGCGAAGGTTTACCAGACTGATTCCAAGGATGGCAGGACTGTCATATGAGGAGAGATTGACTAGGTTGGGATTGTTCTCGCTGGAGTTCAGAAGAATGAGGGGGGATCTGATAGAGACTTATAAAATTTTATTGGGACTAGACAGGGTAGATACAGGGAAGAAGTTACCAATGATAGGTGTGTCCAGAACCAAGGGTCACATTTATTACCACAGGAAGTAAAACGTTGAATATATTCAAGAGGTGGCTAGATATAGCACTTGAGGAGAATGGGATCAAAGGCTATGGGGAGAAAGCAGGATTAGGCTATTGAGTTGGATGATCAGCCATGATCATGATGAATGGCGGAGCAGGCTCGAAGGGCCACAAGGCCTCCTTCTGCTCCTATCTTCTATGTATTTGTGTATGTAACTACTCAACTATCCTCTACAGAAGGGAATGACGGCACTTCTGAGGTCGCGGGTAGTCAAGTTCAAGAACGTTGAATTCTCCCAAAATGGAATAGACATCCATCACAGAGACTATCTTATTGAATTGTATGTATGTATAGAATATTGAGGGAATGTTAATAGTTATCGTTGAACTAATGAAGTAAAGAGGGAGGAACGTTATGTATCTGGTAATACATTCTTGCTGATTCTGTATCCTGTGATTTGCAGTGACATCAGCAGAGTTTTTGTGTGGGCTTTGTGCTGATCACCACGTAGTTTGTGTGAGTAACACCCTGAATAAACCGCACATCGTGTTTGACGAGAATCAAGCGTGTGGAAATCTCCATACCTTTCACTTTGCGGCAACAAAGAAATATGCCATTAATATTCAGCTTAAACTGATAAAAGCTTATTAAATCCAATGGTGCAGGCCATCACACCTGACAGATTTACTGCCCTGCAAACGAATGAGTAGACAACATTAACAGATAACAACATGATTATTAGGGAGTAAAGTCCAGGATAACAATTGAGAAAGCAGGTAGTCATCAGGATCCAGTGGCGCAGGAAGAAAGTAGACATCCAGGATAATTACGATCTGAAGCGGAGACCACTCTTCAGGATCATCTAAGGATTCCAACGTACCGAGCACGAGCCTCCTTAGATCGAAAAAGACGACCCGACCAAGCCCAGGCGGTCAACTACCGAGGCTTCAGCAAGGAGGGACGACCTGGTCAACTCAGGTGACCTCAATCCCTGTATGGAAGGGGACCACACAGAAACATGGGCTGGAAGGCCAACCCAACTCCAGGCCTCAGCGACGGAATGAAATGAGCTCCATCGAATCCAAGCTGCCCTACCCTAGATTGAGATTCCCAAAACATGGCAACCAGTTCTCAAACTCGGCTGGGAACATCACTACCACCTCACCAGAGACACCAGACACAATTGGGCTCTTTGATTTGGGTCTTCCGACCCTGATGTATTATTACTGGGTGGCGAATGTGACGAAGGTACGGAGCTGGGTCAGAGGAGCTGACTCCCAATGGGTCAGAATGGAGGAGAGTTTGTGTAGGGGATCGGGATTGAAGGCGCTAGCGACAGCACTGCTCCCGACGCCCCTTGGGAGATACTCAGGGAGTCCGGTAGTAATAGCTTTGCTGAGAATTTGGAGGCAGTTTCGTCAGCACTTCGGGTTGGGGTAGAGTCAAGGGAAATGCCAATTTGGGGGAACCATAGATTTGATCTAGGGAAGTGGGATGGAAATTTTCAGAGATGGGAGGAGAAAGGAATTAGAACACTAAAAGATTTATTTCTTGGGCGTCGTTTTGCAGGTTTGAAGGAGCTGCGAGCGAAGTATTGGCTAGAGCAGGGGAAAATATTTAGGTACATGTAGGTTTGTGACTTTGCCAGAAAGGAGATACAGAGCTTCCCAGCAGAGTCGGCTTCCACATTGCAGGAGGAGGTGCTGCCGAAAGGGGGACTGGAGAAGGGGGTAATATCGGCGGTTTACGGGGCTATTTTGGAGGAGCAGAAGGCGCCACTGGAAGGGATCAAGGCAAAGTGGAAGGAAGAGTTGGGAGAGGGTATGGAAGAGGGGTTCTGGTGTGAAGTGCTTCGGAGGGTGAACGCCTCCACCTCGTGTGCAAGGTTGGGGCTAATACAGCTGAAGGTGGTGTATAGAGCGACACCTTACAAGGGCGAGCATTAGCTGGCTCTTTGAGGGGTTAGAAGATGTGGGTGAACATTGCGGAGGAGGCCCCGCAAACCACGTTGATATGTTTTGGTCCTGGGCAAAGCTGGAGGATTACTGGAAGGAGGTGTTTAGGGTAATCTCTAAAGTGGTGCACACAAAACTGGATCCATGCCCTCGGGAGGCCATATTCGGGGTGTCGGACCAGCCGGGGTTGGAAACGGATGGGTGCGGAGGCAGATGTTGTAGCCTTCGCATCGTTGATCGCCCGAAGGCGGATCATGTTCGGGTGGAGCTCAACCTCTCCACCCTGTGCCCTGACGTGGCAGAGGGACCTGCTGGAAGTCATAACACTTGAAAAGGTCAAAATTGAACGGAGGGGAAAGATGGAGGGGTTCTACAATTCATGGGCGTTATTCCTTATGCACTTTCAAGAATTTGATCACATCGAAAATTAGAGCGGTTGGGGGGCTGGGAGGGTTGGGGAGGGGCACTGTATGTGTTATTGGTGACGATGAGTGATTCCTGATTCCTTTTTATCATTTGTTAATGTTAACTTGCGGGCTGCTGTTTGGGGTCTGGTGGGAGGATGGGATCGTTGTTATTGATATGGGGATTGGCATTGCATTCGTTACTGAATACTGTTTATTGTTGGGTGTAGATTTGGGAGAAAATGTGAAAAACAAGGAGAATAAAAAAACTTTTAAAAAAACAATTGGGCTCTTCACCAGCTCCCTTCCCCTTCTTCCTCACCGGAATCCCTGAAGATGAAAGACAGGCTACGCAGCACCTTGTGGAGGAGGGATTCCATCAGAGACAGCGCTCTCTCTGCATCAAGAACCGCTTCATACACTGCCACCACCTCCATAAAGGTGCCTCGCAACTCTTGCAATTGGACTTTAATGTGCCGCACTGCAGAGCCTGATCACCATCATCACTAGCAGCCATCATCTATCGTGTGCACCAAACCGTCAGGGCAGGAACTTCCTCGAAGGCAGTTGCACAACCAAGGAAAAGACCCCAGCCCAGCTCCCTCCAGCAGCAATTACTCCATTAGGATTGAAGAATGAACAGAAAATGCTGGGCAATCTAAGCAGGTCTGACAGCATCTGTGCAGAGAGAACGGAGATAACGTTCCGAGCCTGGATGACTCTTTGTCAGAGCTGGAGAGAACTGGAAATAAGATGAGACTTATACTGTGGCTGGGTGGTGGCCATGCTGTCATATGAGAGAGCCTTTCAGAAATGGGTGTTTATCAAATAGCTGTAGTGGATGTACCTTTAAGAAATGCGTGTTTATCAGAGATGTCAGAGTGTGGGTGGAGCTGGACTGTCTCTCTGCTTTTACCTTCGCTTTGGACTGACTGCTACAGGGTGTGTTTAATTTTGTTTCAGATTTGGAGAAGCTGTGGTCACAGCAAGAAGTGCATGAATCTCTTCAAGCTAAAGAATGTTCATTTGGTGATTACAAAGTGGTAACTGCTCTCAGTAGAGAAGTTAAACCTGATGTCTTTCTGTAAAAAGGGTTCTTTTTCTCTTTTGGATGTTGCAAGGAAAGATTGAGTTATTTATAGACTACTGTATTCTTTGGGGGATTTATTGGTGTTTATAGGGGTGGCATGGTGGTTAGCACAAATGCTCCACAGCTCCAGGGAACCAGGTTCGATTCCCAGATTGGTCCACTGTCTGTGCGGAGTCTGCACATTCTCACCGTGTGTGCGTGGGTTTCCTCCGGGTGCTCCGGTTTCCTCCCACAGTCCAAAGATGTGGAGGTTAGGTGGATTGGCCATGCTAAATTGCCCTTAGTGTCCAAAATTGTCCTTAGTGTTGGGTGGGGTTACTAGGTTATGGGGATAGGGTGGAGGTGTGGGCTTGGGTAGCGTGCTCTTTCCAAGAGCCGGTGCAGACCCGATGGGCTGAATGGCCTCCTTCTGTACTGTAAATTGTATGATGATATTTGTTCAGATGTTTACTGTGTGTTTATAAAGTGTTAACTGGTTTCATAAATAAACGTTGTTTTAATTTAAAAGCACTGTAGATCTCTGTTCCATCACACCTGCAGAGTCGGCACGTGTGCTCCCCATAACCACAATCTATTAAAAGTTGTGGGTCAGGTGAACTCCATGAAACACTTTGGGGTTCTCTAAACCCTGGCCCGTAACAAATTAGGGGCTCGAGGGGGATAAAAGTCTCTCTACTGAATTGGCTTAGTGAACTTAAAGACAGTGAGGGGTGAGCATATTGTGGCTGCTTTTCAGGTGTGGTAATCCAGTTTAAGTAGGGAGTGTGCTGTGGACAATGGCTCTTTCAGAGGCTCTGAGGTTTTTGGGGGTGGAGAATGTCACACGCAGTACCTTACGGACAGAGACTAAAAGCAGGCTTTTAGATTTCGCAAAAACATTGCAGTTAACGTTACCTGATAGAATGAAAAGATTAAGTACTTTTTTGCCTGAGATACAGTCTGAATCATTGGAAATGGCAAAGATCCAGTTGCAGATTAAACAATTTGAAGATGAAAAAGAATTAAAGCAGCTTGAATATGCAATGAATGAAAAAGAAAGAGAAGGGGAGATACAGATTAGGGAAAAAAGAAAAGGAGAGAGAAGAAAGACAAAAGAAAGAATAGCCCGAGCAGAACAAAAAGAAAGAGAAAGGTAGGTGCATATCAGGGAAGAAGAAAAAGAGAGAGAAAGAAATAGAGAGGAAAAATAAAAGGAGAGAGAGGAAAGCAAAAAAGAGAGAGATTTTGAGCTTCAGAAAATGCCCATGAAACATAACAGTGAGTCAAAATTGGCGGACGGAAAGAAAAATGCACGGTCTGAGGAGAGTGATGAGGATAATGAGCTTGAGCGTCATATTCGAAGGCTTGGTGGGGATCTATTTAAAAATGTCCATGCAGTGCCAAGTTTTGATGAGAAGGAGGTAGAAGCCTTTTTAATTTCATTTGAGAAGGTGGCTAAACAAATGAAATGGCCACAGGACATGCGGGTATTACTGATTCAAACAAAGTTAGTACGGAAAGCTAGTGAAGTGTTTGCATCACCACCAGAGGAGGTATCTGGGACATATGAGGAGGTGAAAAAATCCATCTTGGGTGCATATGAACTAGTGCCTGAGCTGACAGACAAAGGTTTAGAAATTTAAGAAAATAACCTGGTCAAACATACATGGAGTTTAAAAGGATCAGAGTAATTTTGATAGGTGGATAAGGGCTTTGTAAATAAACCAAACGTATGAAGCTCTCAGAGAAATCATACTTTTGGAGGAATTTAAAACTACAATTCCTGATGTAGTGAGAACTCATGTGGAAGAGCAGAGGGTTAAAACTGCGAGGTTAGCAGCAGAAATGGCAGACGATTATGAATTAGTTCATAAATCGAAGTTTGGTTTCCAACATCAGTTTCAGCCGGTGAGGGATAGAAACTGGGGACATGAGAAATACTTAAGTGGTGAAGGTAAAGGAGATCTGATGGGAGATAATAAGGAGAGTGTACCTCAGATTAAAAAAGAAATCCAGGAGAATGGAAGAGAAATTAGGAGTTTCAAATGTTTTCACTGCAATAAACTAGGCCATGTAAAGTCACAGTGATGGTGGTTGAAGAAAAGCACTGGGAAGGCTGATGTGATAAAACAGGATAAGACAGTGAGGTTTGTTAAAGTGGTGAAGGAAAACCTAAGTGAAGCGAAGGAGGTGCAAAATATTGTACAGCCTGATCAAGAGGTGATTGATAAGAGGGTGCCAGATCCATTTAAAGAATTGAGTTGTGCGGGTAAAGTTTACTCATGTGTACCAGAAGGAGCAGGTTTAAAAGTCACAATTTTAAGAGATGCGGGAGCCAGTCAATCTTTAATGGCAAGAGATGAGGAGTTATGTAGTTTGGGAAGAATGTTGCCAGAAAAAGTGGTAGTATATGGAATTCAGGGTGAGAAGAGTAGTGTTCCATCATATAAGGTAAGGTTGGAAAGTCCAGTGAAGAGTGGTGAAGTGGTAGTAGAAGTAATAGAGAAACTATCTTGCCCAGGAATACAGTGGACCTATCCACCAAGGTCTCTCTGACTGTCAATACTGTTGAGGGTTCTACCATTCACTGTATATTCCACACCTGTATTAGACCTTCCAAAATGCATTACCTCACTTTTGTCCGGATTAAACTCCATCTGCCATCTCGCAGCCCAAGTCTCCAAATTATCTAAATCCTGCTGTATCCCTGTGTCGCCTGTGGAAAGAGGAAGAGTGTGTGTGCCCTGTCCTTTTATATGGGTAGCCCCTTGTGGTAGTGTCACCTCTGGGTATGTCTTGATTGCCCATTGGCCGTGTCCTATCTTACTGACCTTTTGGTTGAATGTCTGTGTGTCATGATGTCTCTGGTGCTCTCTCTAGTGTTCACTTAGTCTTACATTAACCCCTCGTGTATTTACAGTGATGCATATCACCACATCCCCCCTTTTTTCGTGTTACATATTTTCTGTACAGTGTTAAAAAAAATTGAACAAAATAAGTAGATAAGTGATGACATGTACAAATCATGATGACAGTGATGTTGATACAATTCTAAATAATATGTATGAGTCTGAATTAATATGGTAGAGTGGCTGTCTTGTTTTTCATAGATTATCATAGAATTTACAGTGCAGAAGGGCAACCTTCTTATTGAAGTTTTCTTATTGAAGGGTTGATGGTGAAATTGTCATGTCCTCGTGAATGTCATCAGTGTCCCTGTGCGTAAGGAACCAAGTGATCAGGAGGTGTGCAAATGGTCAAAGCACTTTGTTGTCTGAGTTGGACTCTTTTTTTCTATCCTTGTGGTCGCGATGTAGTATGTAATCTGTGTCAAAAGCTAGTTTGCTTCTTCGTAGTGGAGCAAACTTATCTGCCTTGAAAGCTGGTTTGCTTGTTTGTAGTGGAGCAAACTTGAATCGGTGATATTTGCTGTCATGCCATGGTATGACTGTACTCTTGCCAGTGTTTGGAGCTGTGCTGTTACATTGTCCTGCATTTGCAGAGTTCTACCATGTCGTACCAGTCGTGGTTCCAGTGTTGTTGTTTTTATCGTGCTTGTTGTTGACATTGGTGCCTTTGGTACGCTTCTTGTTGTTGTCTTTGTTGTTGTTTTTGTAGGTTTTGTTGTGCTTGTTGCGCTCAATTACCACACCAAGTGGAGAATTCGAGTCCTTCACAAAGCTACTTGTGTCAGTATTCTTTGTGGAATCTGCTGTTTCATTGAGTGTGCCGTCTCTGATTCCTTGGCGCTCCCCGTCCAGAGTCATGTCTGGTTCACTGGAATCATCTTTGGCTTGTCGATGCTCCCCGTCTGGAGTCCTTTCTGGTTCACCTGAATCAGCTTTGGTTTCTTGACACTGCCCGTCCGGAGTCATTTCAGGTTCACTTGAATCATCTGAGGTGTCACTTGAATCATCTGAGGTGTCTTGATGCTCCCCGTCCGGAGTCAAAACATTCAGGAATGCATTTTCTTGTGGAGAGGCTTGAGTGGATGTGGTATGAATTAACGTGGTGTCACTGGAGTCACTAATAACCTCACTTTGATTGTCGAGTGCCTCTGTACATACTAGCTGAGCTCTGTCAGTCTTGCTGAGATGTCGCACATCTTGTATGGGAATTGTGAAGCCTTTGTCATTTGTCGCATACAGTGGGTAGACCTTCAGTGTCTTCTTGCTGGTTAAATGAGCTGGGAAGGCTTCCGGTTGCGGCTATGACCAGCTAAGTCGCACATTTGGCAGCTCCTGCGACAAAGGTGTTTAAGGGCCGATTGGAGGGCCCCGACGGTACTGTAAAGACGAATCCCGGTGGGGGAAGGCTCCCTGAGGAGAGTGAGACCAACTTTATGGTCGGTACTCGGAGTGGGGCGACAAAAAAAGCGGCAGCAGCTCCCCGAAAAAAGCGGGGGAAGAGGACCAAAATGGCGGCCGGTGGCGCACTAGAAGATTGGAGAAAATGGGCGGAGGAGCAGCAGGCCGCTCTCCTCCGGTGTTTTACGGAGCTGAAAGTGGAACTCTTAGAGTCTATGAGCGCGACGACCACAAGGCTGATGGGGGCCCAGGCGACCCAAGAGGCGTCGATAAGAGAGCTGCAGCAGGAGATGACTGCAAGGGAGGAGGAGGCCACGGTCCTCGTGGGAAAGGTGGAGGTGCACGAGGCACTCCACCTGAAATGGCAGAGCCGCTTTGAGGAGCTGGACACTCGAATGAGGCGGAAGAACTTGAGGATCCTGGGCCTAGCAGAAGGCCTGGAGGGGCCTGATCTCCCGAAATATGTAGCGGAGATGCTGAGCTCCCTGATGGGAGAGGGGGCCGGTCCATCGCCCCTGGAGCTGGAAGAAGCATATCGGGTCATGGCTAGGCGGCCTAGGGCGAACGAGCCCCCGAGGGCGGTGCTGGTGCGATTCCAGCGTTTCTGTGATCGGGAGAAAGTGCTGAGGTGGGCCAAGAGGGAGAAAAGCAGCAAATGGGAGAATTCGACGGTGCGGATATATCAGGACTGGAGTGCGGAGGTGGCAAAGCGGCGGGCCCGGTTTAACCGGACGAAGGCGGTGCTGCACGCAAAGAGGATCAAGTTCGGAATGCTGCAGCCAGCGCGCTTGTGGGTCACCTACAAGGACCAGCACCATTACTTTGAGACCCCAGAGGAGGCATGGACTTTTGTTCGGGAGGAAAAGCTGGACCTGAACTAAAACTTGGGAACGCCGGCGGTCGAGGCCGCCCGAGTACCCTTGACTGATCAAGTGGCCCATGTCTTTCTTAGGCCAGGTCGGAACTTGGTTAAAGTTGATGGATCGTTTGGTTTCTTTGAAACTTGTGTTATGGGGGGTTTCTTTGTTCCTTTTGTGTGTCTCTTCCCGTTGCCAACTTCCCTTAATTATTGTTGTTGTAGGGGGGGCTTTTTTACTGTTTTTTGATCTGTTCTTTAAGGGTTATGGTTACTGTTCTGTTCGATGGAGGGTGATGGTTAAATACGTTATTATTGGGTAGTTATTTA
Source organism: Scyliorhinus canicula (assembly GCF_902713615.1). Classification (NCBI taxonomy): domain Eukaryota; kingdom Metazoa; phylum Chordata; class Chondrichthyes; order Carcharhiniformes; family Scyliorhinidae; genus Scyliorhinus; species Scyliorhinus canicula. The sequence goes on along the minus strand of NC_052149.1, from coordinate 133,875,347 downwards.
GTTATGCAGGCATAGTTATGTATTTATGTATTTATTTGAGATTTGTTATTTATATTGTTATATTGTTAAGTTGGGGAGGCGGGACGGGGGGGGTGCAAGTTGGTTATGCGTGTTTTCTTTTTCTCTTTTTTCTTCCTCTCGTTTTAAGGGGGCTTGTTTATGGGCTTGGATGGGGACGGGGGTGGAATTGAAGATGGCGGGGTAGGGTGTGGCCGGGCGAAAGCGCGGGCTTTCCCCTGTTTCCCGCGCGCGGGACGGAGGAAGTGGGAGGAGAGAAGAGTGGGGTGTGGCCAGCAATGGTGGCTTTTCCCGCGCTGAAGCGGGGTCAGAGAGGGATGGCAGGGGGGGGAGGCCCCCCCCCCCACATCGGGAGGAGTCGGAGTGTGGCAGGGGCAGCCGGGTCAGCGAAAACCAGCTGACTCTCGGGAGTACGATGGTGGATACACCGCGGCTAGGAGGGGTCCTAGCCAGGGGGGGGGGGGGGGGGGGGGGGGGGGGAAGGGGGGTTAGGGGGGGATACCGGGTTGCTGCTGGAAAGGCCGAGGACGGGAAGGGAAGAACGGGAGGAGAGAGGGGGGGGGGGCCATCGCCATGGGGAACGGGTCAGAAGGGGAGGGTCGACCCGGGGCGAACAGGGGACAGGACATGGCTAATAGACAGGGGAAAGGGACGGGTCGCTCAGCGACCCGGTTGATTACTTGGAACGTGAGGGGGCTGAATGGGCCGGTCAAGAGATCAAGGGTTTTTTCACACCTAAAGGGACTGCAGGCGGATGTGGCAATGTTGCAGGAGACTCACTTGAGAGTAGTAGACCAGGTACGCCTGAGAAGGGGGTGGGTGGGACAGGTGTTCCACTCAGGCTTGGACGCAAAGAACCGGGGGGTGGCGATTTTGGTGGGAAAGAGGGTGTCGTTCGTGGCGGCGCAGGTGGTAGCAGATAAGGAGGGTAGGTACGTAATGGTGAAGGGTAGGCTGCAGGGAGAGAATGTGGTGCTGGTGAATGTGTATGCCCCGAATTGGGATGACGCGGGTTTTATGAGGCGCCTGTTGGGCCTCATTCCGGGGCTGGAGGCAGGGGGCCTGATCATGGGGGGGGACTTCAATACAGTGCTCGACCCTGGGCTGGACAGATCGAGTTCCAGGACGAATAGGAGGCCGGCAGCGGCAGAGGTGCTAAGGGGGTTCATGGAGCAGATGGGGGGGGTAGACCCTTGGAGATTTGGCAGGCCAAGGGCGAGGGAGTATTCTTTTTTCTCCCACGTCCACAGGGTGTACTCCAGAATAGACTTTTTTGTACTGAGCAGGGGGCTGATTTCGAGAGTGCAGGGCACGGAGTACTCGGCCATTGCGATTTCGGACCATGCACCACACTGGGTAGAGGTAGAACTGGGGGAAGCACGGGACCAGCGCCCGTTGTGGCGCCTGGATGTGGGGCTGCTGGCGGACGATGAGGTGTGCGGAAGGGTCCGGAAGGGCATTGAGAGATATCTGGGCACGAACGACACGGGCGAGGTGAAGGTGGGGGTAGTCTGGGAGGCCCTGAAAGCAGTGATCAGAGGAGAGCTGATCTCCATAAGGGCACACAGAGAAAGGAAGGAGAGGCAGGAGAGGGAGAGACTGGTGGGGGAACTTATAGAAGTGGACAGGAGATATGCGGAGACACCAGAGGAGGGGCTGTTGAGGGAGCGGCGCAGTTTACAGGCCCAGTTTGACCTACTGACCACTAGGAAGGCGGAGACGCAATGGAGAAGGGCACAGGGCGCGGTCTATGAGTACGGGGAAAAGGCGAGCAGGATGCTAGCACACCAGCTGCGCAAGCGAGATGCAGCCAGAGAGATTGGGGGAGTGAGAGAGAAGGGAGGGAACGTAGTGCAGAAGGGGCAAGAGGTGAACGGGGTCTTCAGGGATTTCTACAGGGAATTGTACCGGTCTGAGCCGCCCAGGAGGAGGGGGGGAATGGAGAACTTCCTCGATAGATTGAGGTTCCCAAAGGTCCAGGAGGAACGGGTGGAGGGGCTGGGGGCGCCGATAGAGCTGCAGGAGCTAGTTAAAGGGATAGGCCAGATGCAGGCGGGGAAGGCGCCGGGGCCGGATGGGTTCCCGGTGGAATTTTATAAGAAGTATGTGGACTTGGTGGGTCCAGTGCTGGTGCGAGCCTTCAATGAGGCGCGAGAGGGGGGGGTTCTGCCCCCGACAATGTCACAGGCCCTGATCTCCTTGATCCTGAAGCGGGACAAAGACCCTGTACAGTGCGGGTCCTACAGGCCTATCTCCCTCTTGAATGTAGATGCCAAACTGTTGGCAAAGGTCCTGGCAACCAGAATAGAGGATTGTGTGCCAGGGGTAATCCATGAGGACCAGACGGGGTTCGTAAAGGGACGACAACTTAACACAAATGTCCGGAGACTGTTGAATGTGATTATGATGCCAGCAGTGGAGGGGGAGGCTGAGATAGTGGTAGCACTGGATGCGGAGAAGGCATTCGATAGGGTGGAGTGGGAATACCTGTGGGAGACGCTGGAACGGTTTGGGTTTGGGGAGGGATTTATCAAGTGGGTGAAGCTGCTGTATTCGGCCCCGATGGCGAGTGTGGTTACAAACGGGAGAAGGTCAGAGTATTTTGGGCTCCATCGAGGTACCAGGCAGGGATGCCCCCTATCCCCCTTACTATTTGCATTAGCGATCGAACCGTTGGCGATGGCACTGAGGGGTTCAGGGGGGTGGAGAGGACTGACAAGGGGAGGGGAGGAACATCGGGTATCACTCTATGCGGATGATTTGTTGTTATATGTGGCGGACCCGGAAGGGGGAATGCCGGAGGTAATGGAAATACTGGCGGAGTTTGGGGACTTTTCGGGATATAAATTAAATGTGGGTAAAAGTGAGGTCTTTGTGATACACCCGGGAGATCAGGGGGAGGGAATTGGGCGGCTCCCCTTTAAGAGAGCAGTAAAGAGCTTCAGGTACTTGGGGGTGCAGGTGGCAAGGAACTGGGGGACCCTCCACAAGCTGAACTTTTCAAGGCTGGTGGAGCAGATGGAGGAGGAGTTCAAGAGGTGGGACATGGTACCGCTGTCGCTAGCAGGGAGGGTGCAGTCAGTCAAAATGACGGTCCTCCCGAGGTTCTTGTTTCTGTTCCAGTGCTTGCCCATCTTTCTCCCCAGGGCCTTCTTCAAGAAGGTAACTAGCAGCATTATGGGCTATGTGTGGGCACATGGCACCCCTAGAGTGAGAAGGATTTTCTTGGAACGGAGTAGGGACAGGGGAGGATTAGCGCTACCCAATCTTTCCGGATACTACTGGGCGGCGAACGCATCGATGGTGCGCAAGTGGGTGATGGAGGGGGAGGGGGCAGCTTGGAAACGTATGGAGAGGGCGTCCTGCGGCAATACAAGCCTGGGGGCGCTAGTAACGGCACCATGGCCGCTCCCCCCCACAAGGTATACCACGAGTCCGGTAGTGGCGGCCACCCTGAAAATCTGGGGGCAGTGGAGGCGACACAGGGGGGAAGTGGGGGGTCTGATGGCGGCGCCACTGAGAGGGAACCATAGATTTGTCCCGGGGAACACTGGCGGGGGATTCCAGAGCTGGCACAGGGCGGGCATCAGGCAACTGAGGGACATGTTCATAGAGGGGAGGTTTGCGAGCCTGGGAGAGCTGGAGGAGAAATTTGAGCTCCCCCCGGGGAACACGTTTAGATACCTGCAGGTGAAGGCATTTGCCAGACGACAGGTGGAAGGATTTCCCTTGCTTCCCGATAGAGGGGTGAGTGATAGGGTGCTGTCAGGGGTCTGGGTCGGAGAAGGGAAGGTCTCGGACATCTACAAAATAATGCAGGAGGTGGAGGAGGTATCAATAGAGGAGCTGAAAGACAAGTGGGAAGCGGAGCTGGGAGAGCAGATAGAAGATGGGACATGGGCGGATGCCTTAGAGAGGGTCAATTCGTCGTCGTCGTGCGCAAGGTTGGGCCTCATCCAATTTAAGGTGCTGCACAGAGCCCATATGACGGGGACTAGGATGAGTCGGTTCTTCGGGGGTGAGGACAGGTGTGTTAGGTGTTCGGGAAGCCCTGCGAACCATGTACATATGTTCTGGATGTGCCCGGCACTGGAAGAGTTCTGGGAGGGGGTGGCGGGAACGGTATCGAGAGTGGTGGGAACCAGGGTCAAACCAGGGTGGGGGCTAGCGATTTTTGGGGTTGGGGTGGAGCCAGGAGTACAGGAGGCAGGGGAGGCCGGAATATTGGCCTTTGCGTCCTTGGTAGCTCGGAGAAGGATCTTGATTCAGTGGAGGGACACAAGGCCACCAAGTGTTAACACCTGGTTAAACGACATGGCAAGCTTCATCCAATTGGAAAGAATCAAATTCGCCCTGAGAGGGTCGGTACAGGGGTTCTTCCGGCGGTGGCAGCCCTTCCTTGACTTTCTGGATCAGAGATAGGAACTGGAGGCCGAAACAGCAGCAACCCGGGGAGAAAGGGGGGGGGGGGAAGGGAGGGGGGGGGATAGCAACGAAGGGAGCACGTCAGCGGGGGGTCGCGGGCAATGACTGCCCGAGGCCATCGGCAGAAAGGGAGAAACGGTTTGGTTGCTAGACTGGTAGCGCGGGGCGGGGGGGGGGGGGGGGGGGGGGGGGAGGGGGGGGGTGCGCGCGGGGGAGGGCGTGGGGAGGATTTTCCAGGGGGGATTTGTTGTGTTATAATTTAAAATGTAGTAGGGGTAAATGTTTGTATCGAAAAATTTCAATAAAAATTATTTAATAAAAAAAATGAGCTGGGAAGACTGTCAGAGTCTTCTTCTGGTGGCTCCAATAATCTGGGTAGACTGTCATAGTCTTTTTGTTGTTAACGTGAGCGTGGGACTGTCATAGTCGTCTTGTTGTGCACCTGAGCGTGGCAGACTTGTACCGTCTGCTGCTGGTTGCTCAGATAAGGTTGCTAGACCTTCATGGTCTTGTTCATGCAAGGACTGCGCTCTGGAGTCTTGCGTTGCTTCCATCATGGAGTCATCAACGAGCTCGCAGTGGGGGCTTATACCGCTCTCTTTGTGAAGTCTGGCATTGTTCCCTGTGTGGAGTCATGCAGTGGTCTCACTGTGGAGTCGATATGTGCTCTCAACAGAGTTGTGCAGTGGTCTCGCTGTGGAGTCTTTCTGTGTTCTCTGTGTGGAGACGTGCAGTGGTCTCACTGTGGAGTCTGTCATCACTTTCTGTGCGGAGTGGGGGATTCTTTGCGGTGCGTGGATCATGGGTGTGGCATCAGGCCGCTCTCTGTGGGCTCGTACCTCTCTCTGTCTCTTGGCGTCAGGCCGCAGCAGAATCCTGTACTTCTGGGTTGGGATGTCGTCTATGCTGGGCTGAGGATCCTCAAATCCAAAGAACTTGTCCATGTCTGTGTCAGATTCTTCACTGTACATGACATCTTGTTGCAGTTCAGATTTGGTACCAAGGTCGCCACGTCCAATGATGAAATCATCGTCTGAGTCGTAGTCTTCAAGGAACATATCATCACTTGTTGTGTCAGAGCTGTCATTGTGCTCGCGATGTCCAAAGAAGTAATCAACGTCTGAGTCGCAGTCTTCAAGGACCAAATAATTTCTTTGGCAGTTGCTAACTGCTTGTTGCAGGGTTCTGCGGAGGTTACTTTCAGCTACTGGTCGAACTTCAAAGAACAATGAAAATTACAGCACAGGAACAGGCCCTTCGGCCCTCCCAGCCTGCACCGATCCAGATCCTTTATCTAAACCTGTTGCCTATTATAGAACATAGAACATTACAGCGCAGTACAGGCCCTTGGGCCCTCGATGTTGTGCCGACCTGTGAAATCACTCTAAAGCTCATCTACACTATTCCCTTATCATCCATATGACTATCCAATGACCATTTGAATGCCCTTAGTGTTGGCGATTCCACTACTGTTGCAGGCAGGGCATTCCACGCCCTTACTACTCTCTGAGTAAAGAACCTACCTCTGACATCTGTCCTGTATCTATCTCCCCTCAATTTAAAGCTATGTCCCCTTGTGCTGGACATCACCATCCGAGGAAAAAGGCTCTCGATGTCCACCCTATCTAATCCTCTGATCATCTTGTATGCCTCAATTAAGTCACCTCTTAACCTTCTTCTGTCTAACGAAAACAGCCTCAAGTCCCTCAGCCTTCCTTCATAAGATCTTCTCTCCATACCAGGCAACATTCTGGTAAATCTCCTCTGCACCCTTTCCAATGCTTCCACATCCTTCCTATAATGCGGCAACCAGAACTGCATGCAATATTCCAAATGCGGCCGCACCAGTGTTTTGTACAGCTGCAACATGACCTCATGGCTCCAAAACTCAGTCCCTCTACCAATAAAAGCTAACACACCGCACACCTTCTTAACAACCCTCTCAACCTGGGTGGCAACTTTCAGGGATCCATGTACATGGACACCGAGATCTATCTGCTCATCTACACTACCAAGAATCTTACCATTAGCCCAGTACTCTGTCTTCCTGTTATTCCTTCCAAAATGAATCACCCCACACTTTTCTGCATTAAACTCCATTTGCCACCTCTCAGCCCAGCTCTGCAGCTTATCTATGTCCCTCTGTAACTTGTAACATCCTTCCGCACTGTCCACAACTCCACCGACTTTAGTGTCATCTGCAAATTTACTCACCCATCCTTCTACGCTCTCCTCCAGATCATTTATAAAAATGACAAACAGCAGTGGCCCCAAAACAGATCCTTGTGGTACACCACTAGTAACTGGACTCCAGTCTGAACATTTCCCATCAACCTCTTCTTCCAGCTGGCCAATTTCTGATCCAAACTGCTAAATCACCCTGAATCGCATGCCTCCGGATTTTCTGCAATAGCCTACCGTGGGGAAACTTATCAAACGCTTTACTCAAATCCATATACACCATATTAACTGCTTTACCCTCATCCACCTGTTTGGTCACCTTCTCAAAGAACTCAATAAGGTTTGTGAGGCACAACCTACCCTTCACAAAACTGATCAAATTATTCCTTTCCAGATGATTATACATCCTATCTCTTATAAACCTTTCCAAGACTTTGCCCACAACAGAAGTAAGGCTCACTGGTCTACAGTTACCGGGGTTGTCTCTACTCCCCTTCTTGAACAACGGGACAACATTTGCTATCCTCCAGTCTTCTGGCACTATTCCTGTATACAAAGATGACTTAAAGATCAAAGCCAAAGGCTCAGCAATCTCCTCCCTAGCTTCCCAGAGAATCCTAGGATAAATCCCATCCGGCCCAGGGGACTTATCTATTTTCACTCTTTCCAGAATTGCTAACACCTCCTCCTTATGAACCTCAAGCCCTTCTAGTCTAGTAGCCTGTATCTCAGTATTCTCCTCGACAACATTGTCTTTTTTCTGCGTGAATACTGACGAAAAATATTCATTTAGCACCTCTCCTATCTCCTCGGACTCCACGCACAACTTCCCATTACTGTCCTTGACTGGCCCTACTCTTACCCTAGTCATTCTTTTATTCCTGACATATTCCCAGCTATCTCTTTTAGGACCCATGGGTGTAGTCCATCTGGTCCAGGTGACTTATCCACCTTCAGACCTTTCAGTTTCCCCAGAACCTTCTCTTTAGTAATGGTCACCTCTGCCCCCTGGATCTCTTGGAGCTCTGGCATCCCACTGGTGTCTTCCACCGTGAAGACTGATATTTTCCAAGGTCTACTTCTCTCTGTTCCCCACCCATTCATATATCTGTCCAGATGCATCTTAAATGTTGCTATCGTGCCCGCCTCTACCACCTCCGCTGGCAAAGCGTTCCAGGCATTGTGTTGGCATGCCAGGTAAAAGAATTGTGTTTTCCGGCTTTAAAATTTTTTTTCATTATTTTGGGACATTTCCCCTTTAAGTGGGCATGGTCCGGGGCCTCTGACGTCATGACACTTGTGACGTAGAGCGTAGGAATGTGCATGTGCACTTCACTTTTCCTTCACTGTCCGCTCTTTGCGCAACTGTGCATGCGCGGCTTCTCGAGCATACGCAAAACACTGTTTGCCAGTTCTCGTCTTCTGGGGAACTGCTCATGTGCAGCTCCTTTCTCAAGGTGGCTGCCAATCAAAACTGCTGTTTTCTGCATTTGCAGGCCTACCTTCGCCTCGTGGTGAGTATTGGCGCCTCTTTTACCATTCTCTCTTGTGTTTTCCTCGCGGTATGTTTGAAACTTTTCCAGGACTGTCTGGAAGTCTCTCTTGTCCTGCCCTTTGGAGTACTTGAAGGTCTTGAAGATTTTTGCTGCACTTTCACCCGCAATGGTGAGCAGAAGCTTTATTTTATCTGCATCCGCCACGCCATCTGGGTCGGACGCTACCAGACAAATCTCGAATCTCTGCCTGAATGCACACCACTTTGCACTGAGATTGCTGTGGTATCTGAGCTGCTGTGGAACCGGAATCTCGAACATCTTGCCTGGGTGCTGATGCTGGTAGTCACGGATCTTGAGTTGAACTATAGAGATTCAACAGGCACTCACTGGTACCATGTTGTGTTAGAACATAGAACAGTACAGCACAGAACAGGCCCTTCGGCCCTCGATGTTGTGCCGAGCAATGATCACCGTACTCAAACCCACGTATCGACCCTGTACCCGTAACCCAACAACCCCCCCCCCCCCTTTAACCTTACTTTTTAGGACACTGCGGGCAATTTAGCATGGCCAATCCACCTAACCCACACATCTTTGGACTTGTGGGAGGAAACCGGAGCACCCAGAGGAAACCCACGCACACACGGGGAGGACGTGCAGACTCCACACAGACAGTGACCCAGCCGGGAATCGAACCTGGGACCCTGGAACTGTGAAGCGATTGTGCTATCCACAATGCTACTGTGCTGCCCTATTGGTTGGAGAGATTAGGCTTGTATCTCCTGGAGTTTAAGAGTGAGAAGTGAATTGATTGAAACAAATAAGATCCTGAGGGGTTTTGGTCAGGTGGAGTTGGAGAGGATGTTTCCTCTTGTGGGAGAATCTAGACCTAGAGGTCACTGTTTAAAAATAAGACAGAGGTGGGGAAAATATTTTTGCTCAGTGTCTCTGGAACTCTCACCCTCAAAAGGCAGCGAAAGCAGCGGCTTTGAATATTTTTAAGGTCGAGCTCGATAGATTCTTGATTAACAAGAGGTTGATTAACGAAAGGTATTCGGGGGTAGACAGGAGTATGGGGTTGAGGTTAAAGTCAAATCAGCCATGATCGACTTGAACAGAGGAGTAGGTTCAAAGGGCCGAGTGGCCCCCTCCTGCTCCTAATTTGTATGCTCAGATGTCTTCTACTGTAAAGCTAGATAAAAAATATTTGTTCAAAGTCTCTGCCATTTCCTTGTTTCCCATGATTAATTCCCCAGTCTCATCCTCTTAGAGTCCAATGCTCCATGTTGCTATCCCTTCCATTTTATATACTTCCTGTCTGCCTTACATTTCTTGCTAGTTTAATCTCCTATGCCAACTTCTGCCTCTTTATTTTTGTTTTAGTCCTCCTTTGCCAGTTTCACAAACGTTCCCAATCTGTTGGCCTCTTGCTGATCTTCACAATATTTTCTATCTTTTCTTTCCATTTGATGTCATTCTTCAATCCCTTCATTGGCCAGAGATGGTAGATTCTTGTGATGGAGTCTTTCTTTCTCTATGGAAGATATCTTTCTTGGAAGGGAGGGTTAATTTGTAATGTTTCCCAGACTGTGGAATTCAGATATGATTTGGTTAAGAGCCCAATCCTGACCTCACATGATATCGACATGAAAACACTTCCTAACAGAGGCTGCAGCTTGAGCACAGGAGCGAGACAATCATAGAATCATAGAATTTACAGTGCAGAAGAAGGGCATTCAGCCCATCGAGTCTGCACTGGCCCTTGAAAAGAGCATCCTACCCAAGACCACACTCTATGCCGGGAATAGAACCTGGGACTCTGGAGCTGAGAAGCAACTATGCTAACCACTGTGCTCCCCATTGAAGACCATCCTTCTAGTGCATTAACTCCCCATTGAAGAGAGCAAGTAGATTAGTTGTTCATCTTGTCGGATTTTTAGATGAGGTGTTCAAATTTAACAGATCTTTTTCAAAAGCCTGAGCAGAATGTGCAACCGAAAACCTAATCGATATGTGTTACCTTAGTGAGACAAGAGTTTAAACTGTGATCATCCTCTCATTTCAGGACTTTGTGATGGCACTTTCGGTGTTGCTGAGAGGTACTGTTTATGAAAAGCTCAGATGGACATTTAACCTATATGATATTAATAAGGATGGATACATAAATAAAGAGGTAAGCAACCTGAAGCTAATGATCCCAAAAAGAATGGTCCAAATTTCTGGAGATATTTGACATGGTTTTGATGCTCTGTATAAGTAACAATTAGAATGAAAAGACAATGCATGAGAGGAATGGTCTTTAATGGAGGATTTAGTGTACTAGAGAAATGGGTTTCAATAGGGAATTTGTGTACGAGAGAAATGGTATTCAATAGAGAGTCAATTAACCAGATGATCTTCAATGGAAAGATAGTATACCAGTGGAATGATCTTCAAAGGGTGTTACTGCACTGGAGGGATGGTCTTCAATGGGGAGTTAGTATACTAGAAGGATGATCTTCAATGGGGATTTAGTGTACTAGAGGGATGATCTTCAATGGGGAGTTAGTGTACTAGAGGGATGATCTTCAATGGGATGTTAGTGTACTCGAGGGATGATTTTCAATGGGAAGTTAGTGTACTGAACAAATGTTTTTCAATGGGGAGTTAGTGTACTGGAGGGATGATTTTCAATGGGAAGTTAGTGTACTAGAGGGATGATCTTCAATGGGGAGTTAGTGTGCTCGAGGGATGATCGTTAATGGGGATTTAGTGTACTAGAGGGATGGTCTTTAATGGGAATTTAGTGTACTAGAGCGATGGTCTTCAATGGGAAGTTAGTGTACTCGAGGGATGATCTTCAATGGGGGAGTTAGTGTACTCGAGGGATGATCTTCAATGAGGAGTTAGTGTACTAGAGGGATGATCTTCAATGGCGGGTTAGTGTACTAGAGGGATGATCTTCAATGGGGTGTTAGTGTACGAGAGGGATGATCTTCAGTGGGAAGTTAGTGTACTGAAGGAATGTTTTTCAATGGGGAGTTAGTGTACTGGAGGGATGATTTTCAATGGGAAGTTAGTGTACTGAAGGAATGTTTTTCAATGGGGCGTTAGTTTACTAGAGGGATGATCTTCAATAGGGAGTTAGTGTACTAGAGAGATGGTCTTTAATGGGAAGTTAGTGTGCTAGAGGGATGGTCTTTAATGGGAAGTTAGTGTACTCAAGGGATGATCTTCAATGGGGATTTAGTGTACTCGAGGGATGATCTTCAATGGGGATTTAGTGTACTAGAGGGATGATCTTCAATGGGGAGTTAGTGTACTCGAGGGATGATCTTCAATGGGGAGTTAGTGTACTCGAGGGATGATCTTCAATGGGTAGTTAGTGTACTCGAGGGATGATCTTCAATGGGAGTTGGTGTATTGGAGGGATGGTTTTCAATTGGGTGTTAGTGTACTGGAGGGATGATCTTCAATGGGGAGTTAGTGTACTAGAGGGATGATCTTCAATGGGGAGTTAGTGTACTAGAAGGATGATCTTCAATGGGCAGTTAGTGTATTAGAGGGATGATCTTCACTGGGGAGTTAATGTATTGAGGGAGCGTTTTCAATTGGGTGTTAGTGTACTGGAGGCATGATCTTCAATGGGGCGTTAGTGTACTAGAGGGATGATCTTCAATGGGGAGTTAGTGTACTCGATGGATGATCTTCAATGGGGATTTAGTGTACTAAAGGGATGGTCTTTAATGGAAAGTTAGTGTACTAGAGGGATGGTCTTTAATAGGAAGTTAGTGTACTAGAGGGATGGTCTTCAATGGGGAGTTAGTGTACTCGAGGGATGATCTTCAATGGGGAATTAGTGTACTCGAGCGATGATCTTCAATGGGGAGCACAGTAAGAAGTCTTACAACACCAGGTTAAAGTCCAACAGGTTTGTTTCAAACACGAGCTTTCGGAGCACGGCTCCTTCTTCAGGTGAATGGAAAGGCTTGTTCCAGAAATGTTTATATAGACACAGTCAGAGATGCCCCGGAATGCGAGCACCTGCAGGCAATCAAATCATCAAAGATACAGAGAGAGAGGTAACTCCAGGTTAAAGAGGTGTGAATTGTCCCAAGCCAGTTCAGTCGGTAGGCCTCTGCAAGTCCAGGCTTGTTGGTGGGGGCCGAATGTAATGCGACATGAATCCCAGATCCCGGTTGAGTCCGCATTCATGCGTGCGGAACTTAGCTATAAGTTTTTGCTCAGCAATTTTGCGTTGTCGCGTCTCCTGAAGGCCTCCTTGTAGAATGCTGACCCGGAGATCAGAGGCTGAATGTCCTTGACTGCTGAAGTGTTCCCCAACTGGAAGGGAACAGTCCTGCCTGTTGATAGTCGCACGATGCCCGTTTATTCGTTGTCGCAGTGTCTGCATGGTCTCGCCAATGTACCACGCTTCGGGACATCCTTTCCTGCAGCGTATGAGGTAGACTACATTGGTCGAGTCGCACGAGTATGCGCCGCGTACCTGGTGGGTGGTGTTTCCACGTGTAATGGTGGTGTCCATGTCGATGATCTGGCATGTCTTGCAGAGATTACCCTGGCAGGGTTTTGTGGTGTTGTGGTTGCTGTTCTGAAGGCTGGGTAATTTGCTGCAAACAATGGTTTGTTTGAGGTTGCGCGGTTGTTTGAAGTACAATGGGGAGTTAGTGTACTAGAGGGATGATCTTCAATGGGGAGTTAGTGTACTAGAGGGATGATCTTCAATGGGGAGTTAGTGTACTAGAGGGATGATCTTCAATGGGGAGTTAGTGTACTCGAGGGATGATCTTCAATGGGGATTTAGTGCACTAGAGTGATGGTCTTTAATGGAAAGTTAGTGTACTAGAGGGATGGTCTTTAATGGGAAGTTAGTGTACTAGAGGGATGGTCTTCAATGGGGAGTTAGTGTACTAGAGGGATGATCTTCAATGGGGAGTTAGTGTACTAGTGGGATGAACTTCAATGGCGAGTTAGTGTACGAGAGGGATGATCTTCAATGGGAAGTTAGTGTACTGAAGGGATGAAGTTCAGTGTGAAGTTAGGGTACTAGAGGGATGATCTTCAATGGGGAGTTAGTGTACTAGAGGGATGATCTTCAATGGGGAGTTAGTGTACTCGAGGGATGATCTTCAATGGGGATTTAGTGCACTAGAGGGATGGTCTTTAATGGGAAGTTAGTGTACTAGAGGGATGAACTTCAATGGCGAGTTAGTGTACGAGAGGGATGATCTTCAATGGGAAGTTAGTGTACTGAAGGGATGAAGTTCAGTGTGAAGTTAGGGTACTAGAGGGGTGATCTTCAATGGGGAGTTAGTGTACTGGAGGGATGATCTTCAATGGGGAGTGAGTGTACTGGAGGGATGATCTTCAATGGGGAGTGAGTGTACTGGAGGAATAGTTTTCAATGGGGAGTGAGTGTACTGGAGGAATAGTTTTCAATGGGGAGTTAGTATACTAGAGGGATGATCTTCAATGGGGAGTTAGTGTACTGGAGGGATGATCTTCAATGGGGAGTGAGTGTACTGGAGGGATGATCTTCAATGGCGAGTGAGTGTACTGGAAGCATAGTTTTCAATGGGGAGTTAGTGTACTGGAGGGATGATCTTCAATGGGGAGTTAGTGTACTGGAGGGATGATCTTCAATGGGGAGTTAGTGTACTGGAGGAATAGTTTTCAATGGGAAGTTAGTGTATGAGGGGGATGGTTTTCAGTGGGGCAGTTAATGAGTAGTGGTCCTCAGTTGTAACTTTATGTGTTATACTTAGATAGGCCTAATCTAACCTGAAACTGAATCTTCTGTTACTGAAAACACAGGAGATGACTGACATTGTGAGAGCCATTTACGACATGATGGGGAAATACACATATCCTGTGCTCAAGGATGATGCTCCTCGGCACCATGTGGATGTCTTTTTTCAGGTAAATGTTTTCCGAGTTTGTATTTGTCAGAGTGCCTCATTAAATGGGCCTGAGTTTGAACAACTGGTTTGACCTTAGGTCCTGGGTTTGGATTCAGTCCAAGCTGATGGGAATATTTTGTGAGTTTGTGTTTGTCTGAGTCCATGCGGATTTCCCTAGGGTCACATACCCTAATTAACATTACCATTTACTTTTTTTTAAATTTAGAGTGCCCAATTTTTTTTTTCCAATCCACCTAACCTGCGCATCTTTGGGTTGTGGGGGTGAAACTCATGCAGACACGGGGAACATTTCTCTTTATAAGTGTTGCATGGACTTTATTGGTTATGAGTGCTTTTTATCATCCTGAAGTTCTGGGAGCTGCATGATCTTTAATGATCTTCAGTGATGCGGTTGCTGACCTATCACCTTGTCTGTGATCAGGTTACTCCATGAATAATAGTAAAAGCAGAGAATGAAGGACAACCTTGGCGGGTCTGTCAGCATCTGTGGAGAGAGAAACAGTTAACGTTTCGAGTCCATATGACTCTTCTATATAGTTGGGGAGAGGCAAGGGGCGGAATGGAATGTCAGGAATACATTGGAGCTAAGGAAAATTGACAAAGATGTCATGGGCATGAGACAAGGAGGTTGTTAATGGTGGTATTATGGACTGAGTCCTGACACCATGAGTTCCTGCTGGAAGGCCACAGTCTGGTAAGAACATAAAAGAACATTAAACTAATTTGGCTGGGGAATGGGAACCGGATTTGTAGTCCAGCAACTAAGGTAGCCGATGTTCAGGACGTCAAAGCACGTAGTGAGGCAGTGGGGAAGGTAACACTGCCAAAGGAGAGTAGTTGCAGGCACGGAGATGGGTTGAAGTGTGTATACTTCAACGCAAGAAGCATCAGGAATAAGGTGGGTGAACTTAAGGCATGGATCGGTACTTGGGACTACGATATGGTGGCCATCACGGAAACTTGGATATAAGAGGGCCAGAAATGGTTGTTGGAGGTTCCTGGTTATAGATGTTTCAACAAGGTTATGGAGGGTGGTAAAAGAGGTGGGGGTTTGCATTATTAATTAGAGATAGTATAACAGCTGCAGAAAGGCAGTTCGAGGGGGATCTGCCTACTGAGGTAGTATGGGTTGAAGTCAGAAATAGGAAAGGACCTTGTTGGGAGTTTTCTATAGGCCCCCCAATAGCAGCAGAGATGTGGAGGAACAGATTGGGAAACAGATTCTGGAAAGGTGCAGAAGTCACAGGGTAGTAGTCATGGGTGACTTCAACTTCCCAAACATTGAGTGGAAACTCTTTAGATCAAATAGTTTGGATGGGGTGGTGTTTGTGTAGTGTGTCCAGGAAGCTTTTCTAACACAGTATGTAGATTGTCCGACCAGAGGGGAGGCCATATTGGATTTAGTACTTGGTAATGAACCAGGGCAGATGATAGATTTGATAGTGGGAGAGCATTTTGGAGATAGTGACCACAATTCTGTGACTTTCACTTTAGTAATGGAGAAGGATAGGTGCGTGCAACAGGGCAAGGTTTACAATTGGGGGAAGGGTAAATACGATGCCGTCAGACAAGAACTGAAGTGCATAAATTGGGGATGTAGGCTGTCAGGGAAGGACACAATTGAAATGTGGAAATTGTTCAAGGAACAGATACTACGTGTCCTGGATATGTATGTCCCTGTCAGGCAGGGAAGGGATGGTCAAGTGAGGGGACCATGGTTGACAAGAGAGGTTGAATGTCTTGTTAAGAGGAAGAAGAATACTTATGTAAGGCTGAGGAAACAAGGTTTAGACAGGGCACTTGAGTGATACAAGATAGCCAGGAGGGAACTGAAGAAAGGGATTAGGAGAGCTAAGAGAGGGCATGAAAATTCTTTGGCGGGTAGAATCAAGGAAAACCCCAAGGCCTTTTACACATATGTGAGAAAAATAAGAATGACTAGAGCGAGAGTGGGTCCGATCAAGGACAGTAGCGGGAGATTGTGTATTGAGTCAGAAGAGATAGGAGAGGTCTTGAACGAGTACCTTTCTTTAGTATTTACCAATGAGTGGGGCCATATTGTTGGAGAGGACAGTGTGAAACTGGTGAGACTGGTAAGCTTGAGGAGATACTTGTTAGGAAGGAAGATGTGTTGGGCATTTTGAAAAACTTGAGGATAGTGTTATGGGAGAGGTGTTTTCAGAACCCCAAGATGTATCATGGAGTTCAACCAACTCCCACCTTTAATGGATTGTTGCTTTTGAAGCATGCGGCTTGTTCCCAGGTGTAGTATTACAATTATGGACACGTGGCTTTTAAAACAAAACAATGTTTATTCCATGAACTAAAATTAACCTTTTAAATAAACATTAGATCTCGTAACACCCCTTACTTCAAAGATAACCCCGAAAATAATACAACACTACCCAATCCTGCAAACTGTTCCTTTACACATCCAAAAGACTTAACAAATCCTTCAAACAGAAGCACATTAGATTTATATTCAATACTGAGACCTTTTTAAATTGCAATTTCACCAAAGGATTAAGAGATAGTCCTTCATGGCAGAGATCACCAGCAATGCAGCTCACAGCCACACCCAATCTTTCTTCAAATTGAAACTAAAACTCAGAACTAACTTCAAAATGGCCGAACTGAGCTCAGCTCCACCCGCTCTCTGACATCACTATTTTCTTAAAGGTACATTTGTTACACATCCTTTCACACATGACAATAGACAAGTCTCCCGGGCCTGATGGGATATATCCAAGGATTCTATGGGAAGCAAGAGATAAAATTGCAGAGCCGTTGGCAATGATCTTTTTTCCCTCACTGTCAACAGGGGTGGTACCAGCGGATTGGAGAGTGGCGAATGTCGTGCCCCTGTTCAAAAAAGGGAATGTGGATAACCCTGGGAATTACAGGCCAGTTAGCCTTACTTCGGTGGCAGGCAAAGTAATGGAAAGTGTACTGAGGGGTAGGATTTCTGAGCATCCGGAAAGACACTGCTTGATTAGGGATAGTCAGCACGGATTTGTGAGGGGTAGGTCTTGCCTCACAAGTCTTATTGAATTCTCTGAGGAGGTGACCAAGCACGTGGATGAAGGTAAAGCAGTGGATGTGGTGTACATGGATTTTAGTAAGGCATTTGATAAGGTTCCCCATGGTAGGCTTATGCAGAAAGTAAGAAGGCATGGGATAGAGGGAAATTTGACCAGTTGGATAACGAACTGGCTAACCAATAGAAGTCAGAGAGTGATGGTGGATGGCAAATATTCAGCCTGGAGCCCAGTTACCAGTGGCGTACCGCAGGGATCAGTTCTGGGTCCTCTGCTGTTTGTGATTTTCATTAATGATTTGGATGGGAGAGTTGAAGGCTGGGTCAGTATATTTGCCGACGATACGAAGATTGGTGGAGTGGCGGATAGTGAGGAGGGCTGTTGTCGGCTGCAAAGAGACATAGATAGGATGCAGAGCTGGGCTGAGAAGTGGCAGATGGAGTTTAACCCTGACAAGTGTGAGGTTGTCCATTTTGGAAGGACAAATATGAAGGCGGAATACAGGGTTAATGGTAGGGTTCATGGCAATGTGGAGGAGCAGAGAAATCTTGGGGTCTTTGTTCATAGATCTTTAAAAGGTTCCACTCAAGTGGATAGAGCTGTGAAGAAGGCCTATGGTGTGCTAGCGTTCATTATAGAACAGTACAGCACAGAACAGGCCCTTCGGCCCTCAATGTTGTGCCGAGCCATGATCACCCTACTCAAACCCACGTATCCACCCTATACCCATAACCCAACAACCCCCCCCTTAACCTTACTTTTATTAGGACACTACGGGCAATTTAGCATGGCCAATCCACCTAACCCGCACATCTTTGGACTGTGGGAAGAAACCGGAGCACCCA
This sequence comes from Scyliorhinus canicula, assembly GCF_902713615.1. NCBI lineage: Eukaryota > Metazoa > Chordata > Chondrichthyes > Carcharhiniformes > Scyliorhinidae > Scyliorhinus > Scyliorhinus canicula. The sequence continues at coordinate 133,857,423 of NC_052149.1, read as the reverse complement.
GAGGAAACCCACGCACACAGGGGGAGGACGTGCAGACTCCACACAGACAGTGACCCAGCAGAGGGATTGAATTTAAGAGCCGTAAGGTGATGATGCAGCTGTACAAAACCTTGGTGAGGCCATATTTGGAGTACTGTGTGCAGTTCTGGTCACCTCATTTTAGGAAGGTAGTGGAAGCTTTGGAACAGGTGCAAAGGAGATTTACCAGGATGTTGCTGGAATGGAGAGTAGGTCTTACGAGGAAACGTTGAGGGTGTTCAGCCTTTTCTCATTAGAACGGAGAAGGATGAGGGGCGACTTGATAGAGGTTTATAAGATGATTAGGGGAATAGATAGAGTAGACAGTCAGAGACTTTTTCCCCAGGTGGAACAAACTATTAGGGGCAGCAGGGTAGCATTGTGGATAGCACAACTGCTTCACAGCTCCAGGGTCCCAGGTTCGATTCCAGCTTGGGGCACTGTCTGTGCGGAGTCTGCACATCCTCCCAGTGTGTGCGTGGGTTTCCTCCGGGTGCTCCGGTTTCCTCCCACAGTCCAAAGATGTGCAGGTTAGGTGGATTGGCCATGATAAATTGCCCTTAGTGTCCAAAATTGCCCTTAGTGTTGGGTGGGGTTACTGGGTTATGGGGATAGGGTGGCGGTGTTGACCGTGGGTAGGGTGCTCTTTCCAAGAGCCGGTGCAGACTCAATGGGCCGAATGGCCTCCTTCTGCACTGTAAATTCTATGAAATTATTATTACAAGGGGGCATAAATTTAAGGTGAATGGTGGAAAATATAGGAGGGATGTCAGAGGTAGGTTCTTTACCCAGAGAGTAGTGGGGGCATGGAATGCACTGGCTGTGGAAGTACTTGAGTCGGAAACATTAGGGACCTTCAAGCGGCTATTGGATAGGTACACAGCTTACGGTAGAATGATGGGGTGTAGATTAATTTGTTCTTAATCTAGGGCAAACATTCAGTACAACATCATGGTCCGAAGGGGCTGTTCTGTGCTATATTTTTCTATGTTCTATGTTCTAACATAACAACTAGGAGCAGGAGTAGGCTATCTGGCCCCTCGAGCCTGCTCTGCCATTCAATGAGATCATGGCTGATCTTTTGCGGACTCAGCTCCACTTTCCAGCCCGAACACCATAACCCTTAATCCCTTTATTCTTCAAAAAATTCTTTATCTTAAAAACATTTAATGAAGGAGCCTCAACTGCTTCACTGGGCAAGGAATTCCATAGATTCACAACCTTTTGGGTGAAGAAGTTCCTCCTAAACTCAGTCCTAAATCTACTTCCCCTTATTTTGAGGCTCTGCCCCAGTTCTGCTTTCACCCGCCAGTGGAAACAACCTGCCCGCATCTATCCTATCTATTCCTTTCATAATTTGATACGTTTATATAAGATCCCCCCGCATCCTTCTGAATTCCAATGAGTACAATCCCAGTCTACTCAACCTCTCCTCGTAATCCAACCCCTTCAGCTCTGGGATTAACCGTATGAATCTCCTCTGCACACCCTCCAGTGCCAGTACATCCTTTCTCAGGTAAGGAGACCAAAACTGAACACAATACTCCAGGTGTGGCCTCACTAACACCTTATACAATTGCAGCATAACCTCCCTTGTCTTAAACTCCATCCCTCTAGCAGTGAAGGACAAAACTCCATTTGCCTTCTTAATCACCTGTCGCACCTGTAAACCAAATTTCTGCGACTCATGCACTAGCACACCCAGGTCTCTCTGCACGGTGGCATGTTTTAATATTTTATCATTTAAATAATAATCCCTTTTGCTATTATTCCGACCAAAATAGATAACCTCACATTTGTCAACATTGTATTCCATCTGCCAGACCTTAGCCCATTCACTTAACCTATCCAAATCCCTCTGCAGATTTCCGGTATCTTCTGCACTTTTTGCTTAACCACTCATCTTTGTGTCGTCTGCAAACTTGGACACATTGCCCTTGGTCCCCAACTCCAAATCATCTCTGTAAATTGTGAACAATTGTGGGCCCAACACTGACCCCTGAGGGACACCACTAGCTACTGATTGCCAACCAGAGAAACACCCATTTATCCCCACTCTTTGCTTTCTATTAAGTAACCAATCCTCTATCCATGCTACTACTTTACCCTTAATGCATGCATCTTTATCTTATGCAGCAATCTTTTGTGTGGCACGTTGTCAAAAGCTTTCTGGAAATCCAAATATATCACATCCATTGGCTCCCCATTATCTACCGCACTGATAATGCCCTCAAAAAATTCCCAAAAAATTAGTTAGGCATGACCTGCCCTTTTTATCAACCCATGCTGCGTCTGCCCAATGGGACAATTTCCATCTAGATGCCTCGCTATTTCTTCCTTGATGATAGATTTCACCATCTTCCCTACTACTGAAGTCAAGCTAACTGTCCTATAATTACCCGTTTTCTGCCTACCTGCTTTTTTAAACAGTGGTGTCACGTTTGCTAGGACCACCCCAGAGTCTAGTGAATTTTGGTAAATTATCACTGGTGCATTTGAAATTTCCCGAGCCATCTCTTTTAGCACTCTGGGATGTATTCCATCAGGACCAGGAGACTTATCTACCTTTAGCCCCAATAGCTTGCCCATCACCACCTCCTTCATGATAACAATAATCTCAAGGTCCTCACCTGTCATAGCCTCATTTCCATCAGTCACTGGCATGTTATTTGTGTCTTCCACTGTGAAGACCAACCCAAAAAACCTGTTCAGTTCCTCAGCCATTTCTTCATCTCCCATTATTAAATCTTCCTTCTCATCCTCTAAAGGACCAATATTTACCTTAGCCACTCTTTTTTTGTTTTATATATTTGTAGAAACTTTTACTGTCTGTTTTTATATCCTAAGCAAGTTTACTCTCATAATCTATCTTACTCTTCTTTTTAGCTTTTTTTAGTAACTTTCTGTTGCCCTCTAAAGATTTCCCAGTCCTCTCGTCTCCCACTAATCTTTGCCACTTTGTATGCTTTTTCCTTCAATTTGATACTCTCCCTTATTTCCTTAGATATCCACGGTCGGTTTTCCCTCTTTCTACCGTCCTTCCTTTTTGGTGAGAGGGGAAAGGTTTAAGGGAGATATGCGTGGAAAGTTCATTACGCAGAGGGTGGTGGGCGTCTGGAACGCATTGCCGGCGGAGGTGGTAGAGGCGGGCATGATAGTGTCATTTAAGATGTAACTAGACAGATACATGAATGGTCAGGGAGCAGAGGGATACAGATCCTTAGAAAATAAGCGACAGTTTTAAATAGAGGATCTGGATCGGCGCAGGCTTGGAGGGCCGAAGGGCCTGTTCCTGTGCTGTAATTTTTCTTTGTTCTTTGTTCTTTGACCCACCTGGTTAAACCAATCAACATGTAGATTAAAATCCCCCATGATAACTGCTGTACCATTTCTACATGCATCCGTTATTTCTTTGTTTATTGCCTGCCCCACCATAATGTTACTATTTAGTGGCCTATCGACTACTCCTATCAGTGACTTTTTCGCCTTACTATTCCTGATTTCCACCCAAATGGATTCAACCTTATCCTCCATAGCACCGATGTCATCCCTTACTATTGCCCGGATGTCATCCTTAAATAACAGAGTTACACCACCTCCCTTACCATCCACTCTGTCCTTCCCTATAGTTTGATACCCTTGGATATTTAACTCCCAGTCATGACCATCCTTTAACCATGTTTCAGTAATGGCCACTAAATCATAGTCATTCACGATGATTTGCGCCATCAACTCATTTACCTTATTCCGAATACTACGAGCATTCAGGTAAAGTACACTTATGTTGACTTTTATACCTCTGTTTTGAATCTTAACACCTTGATCAGTAACCTCTCCCAAGTTATTTTTCCTCTTAATGTTTCTCTTAATTTTCCTTGTCGTTGAACCCATATCTTCATGTAACAACCTGCCGCATCGCTTGCCTTTTATGTTTTTACTACCCGTTTTATTCCTTTTAGTATTACTGGGCCTATTAACTGAGCTCCCCTCAGTCACTGTACTTTGTACTGTTGCCCTTTTTTATTTTTGACTATGGCTTCTCTGCCTTACACTTTCCCCCTTTCTGCCTTTTGTTTCTGTCCCTGTTTTACTACCTTCCGAATTCCTGCATCGGTTCCCAGCCCCCTGCCACATTAGTTTAAACCCTCCCCACCCGCTCTAGCAAGTAGCCCCCCTAGGACATCAGTTCCAGTCCTGCCCAGGTGTAACCCGTCCAGTTTGTACAGGTCCCACCTCCCCCTGGTAGGTCTTATTAAGATATTTGTTCAACAATAAGTATTTATCAACTAGTAGAAGCTATATACATAGGCACAGTAAAGATCCAAGCTAGGAGCTGTCTCCATATCGGTTTCTGCACACGGCTCTGTCCAATGCTATACATGTGTTCACTTATATCACTGTGTGGGTGGTATTGTACTACATTGGACACTAACCCTTTATGTGACAGGACTTTATACTACCTTTCCATAGAAGCATTAAAATATAGAAAATGGAAACAGGAGGAGGCCATTCGGCCCTGCAAGCCTGCTCCACCATTCATTATGATGATGGCTGATCATCAAGTTCAATACCCTGATGCCTCCTTCGCACCCCCCCCCCCCCCCCCCCCATATCCCTTGATCCACTTAGCCCCAAGAGCTATATCTAATACCTTTTTGAAATTACACAATATTTTGGCGTCAACTACTTTCTGTGGTAGTGAATTCCACAGATTAACCTCTCTGGATGAAGACATTTCTCCTTATCTCAGTCCAAAAAGGTTTACCCCTTATCTTCAACCTATAATCCCTAGTTCTGGACTCCCTCACCACCAGGAACATTCTTTCTGAATCTAACCTGTCTAATCTTGTTAGAATTTTGTAAGTTTGTATGAAATCCCCTCTCACACTTCTAAACACCAATGAATATAATCCCCTCCTCCTATATCAGTCCTGCCATCCCAGGAATCAGCCTGGTAAATCTTCGCTGCACTCCCTCCGGAACTAGAACATCTTTCCCCAGACAAGGACACCAAAGCTGCACACAATTGGTGTGGCCTCACCAATGTCCTATACAATTGTAGTAAAACATCTCTATTCCTATACTCAAATCATCTCGCTATGAATGCCAACATACCATTTGCTACCTTTACTGCTTGCTGTACCTGTGCACTTACTCTCAGTGACTGGTGCACGAGGACACCAAGGTCTCATTGAGTATCCACCTCTCTCAAATTACACCCATTCAAATAATAATCTCTAATAAGAATAATAATCTTTACTGTCACAAGTCAACTTACATTAACACTGCAATGAAGTTACTATGAAAATCCCCCTGTCACCACACTTCAGCGCCTGTTCAGGTACACTGAAGGAGAATTCAGAATGCCCAATTCACCTAACAAGCACGTCTTTTGGGACTTGTAGGAAGAAACGATAGCGCCCAGAGGAAACCCACGCAGACAAAGGGGGAACATGCAGACTCTGCACAGACAGTGACCCAAGCAGGAATCAAACCTGAGACCCTGATGCTGTGAAAGAACAGTGCTAACCACTGTGCTTTCAAACTCACACCTTCTTCATCTCAATAGATCAACTTACACAAATTTGGAGGGGGCAGGGGGCACCATATTTCTACTTTCCCAGACTCTGGGGACTGATTTGTAGATTTAAGAAAGGTAAAATTTGGCACATTAAACATGATTTTTTTTTTTAAGTCTCATGAATGAAAAGAACCAAGTTGCTGAGCAAAAAAAAGTCAGAATAAATTCACAACTTTAAAAATGAGTAATAAATGATGAGGACCATTCGTATGTGCCAGGATGAGAGAGTTCATGTCCAACTCACTCAAAAGTCTATCAGCTGCCCATGTGGGGGAGTATCAGCTTGCGAGTGGAGGAACACTTTCTTTAAGAATCTTTCACTGCACTTACCAGCTTTTGAAAACTACCTCTAGGGCCACATTGGGGGAGCCTGAGGTTGAAGAAGCTTGGTTTACACCATGTCTTAACAAACTCATTCTTCAGACTTAGCTTGTTGGGGACTTCCGGTGGCAGCCATGGTCGCACATTTGATAGCTCCCATCTCTGATGGACTTTTGGACCTTTTTCCCCGTTTTTTTTCCTGATTTATGGGATAAATCGGTGACGAGTGAGACAGTGAGGAGAAATTCCCCTCCAGTGTATGGATAATTGGACCAGAAGTGGCCGTGTGAGAAGACAAAATCCTACATGGAAGACGCGAGTGGAGCTGGCAACGCGGGAAAGCATGGCGGAGAGTAAGGGCCGCGGGGAGAAGGCACAGTGGTCGACGGGGCAGCTGGTGGAGTTTTTCGAAGATTGCTTCGCCAAGCTGAAGAAGGACACACTGGACCCGATCAAGGCTTCGATTGATCAGGTTGTGCAGAATCAAGAAACCCACGGACGTGCAATCCAAGAGGTGGAGAAAAAGGTGTCCGAACACGAGGAATACATAACCGTGCTGGAGACCAATGTGGAGATGATGAATGACCGCCAGAGAAGAATACAGGAGAAGTTGGAGGACCTGAAGAACAGGTCCAGGAGGCAGAATCTGAGAATCGTCGGCCTCCCTGAAGACTACCGAGGGATCGGATGTGAGGGCTCATGTGACGGACATGTTGGAGAAGTTGATGGGGGCTGAGGCGTTCCCTCGGCCCCTAGAAGTGGACAGAGCGCACAGAGCCCTCACGAAGAAGCCCCGAGCGACCGAGCCATCGAGGGCGATGGTGGTACGTTTACACTGATTCCTAGACAAGGAACACGTTCTGCGGTGGGCCAAGAAGGAATGGAGCAGCAATTGGGAGAATTGGGAGCTGCGCATTTATCAGGACCTGGGGGCGGATTTGGCCAAGAAACGAGCTGGGTTTAATCGGGCAAAAACGGGCTTAAAGAGGGCCTCTTTAAGAAGGGGGTGAAGTTCGGGATGTTGTACCCAGCCCGTCTGTGGGTCACACATGAGGAGCGGGACTTCTGCTTTGAAACACTGGACGATGTATGGACTTTGATCAAAGAAAAAAGACTGGAGATGAACTAAAAGACACTGAAGCCTTGGAGAGTACTGTGGTGGTGATTTACTGTGTTGGGTTGTATAAGTAGTGTTATTTGCAATAAGGGGCTGCTTTGATGGCTAAAGCTTTTTCTTACAGGGAGATGGTTAGGGGGTGGTTTCTGGGGTTGTTTCTTCTTCTGTGGTTGTTTTTGCATTGTTTTTTCTGATGTTTGTTTACTGGGGAGTGTGATGCTTTGAAAATATTTGTCTAAGTAGGAGGTGAGGGGCAAGAACAATGGGGAGACAGACTGCTTGGTGCCATGGGCAGGCGCTATCAGGTCAGCTTGGGTCAGCTGACTCTCGGAAGCGAGCAGGTATTAAAATGGAGCTTGAGAGGGGGGGTTGGGTTTCTAGTGCTGTTGCTGGGGGGGGGGGGGGAGAGGGGGGAGCTGCTTTGCTGAGAGAGGAGGAACTGTTACTGGAGGGGGTGCGAGTGGTACTCGTGAAAGTATATGCTCCGAATTGGAACGATGTGGAATTTATGAGGCGGGTGCTCGGTAAGACCCCAGACGTAGAGTCACATAACCTGATCATGGGAGGATATTTTAATACAGTCATTGATTTGGGATTGGGCCAGTCAAAATCCAGGATAGGGAGGGTGCCAGCCGCGGCAAAGGAATTGACGGGGTTCATGGAACAGCTGGGAGGAGTAGACGCATGGAGGTTTGCATGGCCAAGGGCGAAGGAGTTTTCTTTTTCTCACATGTCCATAAGGTGTACTCCAGCATCAACTTTTTTGTTTTGAGCAGGGCGCTAATACCGGGGGTGGTGGATACTGAGTACTTGGCAATCGCAGTGTCGGATCATGGCCCACACTGGGTGGATCTACAGGTTAGTGTGGAGAGAGGGCAACGCCCACTGTGGAGACTGGATGGGGGTTGCTAGCGGACAAAGCGATCTGTGGGTGGGTTCACAATTCCATCCAGAACTACCTGGAAACAAATGATACTGGGGGGAGGTCTCTGCAGCGACGGTTTGGGAAGCTTTGAAGGCAGTGGTCAGAAGGGAATTAATCTCGATATGGGCCCACAGAGAAAAGGTGGAACGGGCTGAGAAGGATAGGTTAGCGGAGGAGATACTCCAGGTGGACAGGAGATACTCGGAGGCCCCGGACTTGGGGCTATTGAGGGAGCGGCAGAGGCTACAGACGGAGTTTGGGCTGTTGACGACAGGGAAAACGGTGGAACCGTTGAGAAACGCAAGGGGGGAGGTTTATGAGTACGGGGAAAAGGCAAGCAGAATGTTGGCGCACCAGCTCAGAAAAAGGGAGGTGGCCAAGGAGATAGGGAGAGTAAAGAGTAGAGGTGGGAATACGGTCCTGGACCCATTGGGGGTGAATGAGGTGTTTGGGACTTTTTCAGCAAATTATATGAGTCAGAACCCCCGGCCGGGGTGGGGGGGATGAGGCAGTTTTTGGATCAGTTGAGGTTCACGAGGAGGGATGAGGATCTGGTGGAAGGGCTGGGAACCCCAATTGAGATTGAGGAAATAATGGGAGGGCTGGAGGGCATGCAGTCGGGCAAGGCCCCGGGGCCTGACGGCTACCCGGTGGTATTCTATAAGACGTTTTCGGAGATATTGAGCCTACTGCTGGTGAGGAAGCACTAGAGAATGGAGTCCTTCCCCCAACAATGTCACAAGCCTCGATTTCATTGATCCTGAAACGGGAGAAGGATCTGGAGCAATGCGGGTCATACAGGTCGATTTCTCTACTGAATGTGGCTGGCTAAGATATTGGCCACAAGGATAAAGGATTGTGTCCCAGGTCTGATAGGGGAAGACCAGACGGGATTTGTAAAGGGCAGGCAACTCAAGGCCAATGTTCGAAGGCTTTTATGATGCCCTCGGAAGGAAGGCATTTTATCTTCTCTTGCAGGCTTGAAAATCCTCCGAGGCCCTTGGAGATCTTTTGACCCGACCCGACCTGACCTCCGTGACCTGGAAGAAGATCGGGCCCAAACCGGAAGTGAAGCCCTGACCTCGAGTTGGAGCCGACCCGGGCCTCGGAGCTCCAAACCCGGCCTAACAACCGACGCCAGCCCCCGGATCGCCCGGCCCAGTCACCGGAGCTCCCGACCTGACCCCCGACGGCAAGTACCGGCCCAACGCGACCCCGAGAGACCTGCCTAGCAACCCGACCCGGAGAGGCCCACCCAACAACCCGACCTATCTGGTGATGGAAGAAAGAAAAATCCACATGGAGGCCCGACCGGGCCGACTTCAAGACCCAGCCCCAGGTGCGTCCAGGGAGGGAACAGACCACGGGACCCAGCCCAACCTGCCTCAGGAAGCCCCTGCCCAGGACCCAGGACCCCAGAAACGGCAGAGACCGCGCGCGAGGACCTGAACGCGCTGCAAGGTATTCCCGCGCCCGCAGAACGCCGGGACCCATCCTGATTGGAAACTCGCCCCCCTAGTAACCCCTCTACCTCAACCAGTGCCCGGGAACTTTGGGAAATCAGACCATAAGACAGTGCTCCTTCTCCCGGCATACAGGTAGAAACTCAAGTGGGAGAATACAGCTAAGAAGGTTGTGTAGTGCTGGTCCGAGGAGACAGACGAGCTCTTACCTCTTACGTGACTGCTTAGAGACAGTGGACTGGTCCATATTTAAGAACTCAGCAACTAACTTAAATGAGTATGCCACCACCGTCACAGACTTCATCAGCAAATGTGTGGACGACTGCGTGCCAAAGAAAGCAGTACAGTATGTATGTTCCCCAACCGGAAACCATGGCTCAATCACGAGATTGACTCCCTACTGAAGGACAGATCTGAGGTATTCAAGGCAGACGACCCTGACCGGTACAAGAAATCCAGGTACGACCTTCGCAAAGCCATCCGAGATGCCAAGAGAGAATATCAAACTAAGCTAAAGTCACAGACAGACTCTCTGCGGTTGTGGCAATGACTAAAGAACATAACGGGCTACAAAGCAAAGCCGAGCAGTATCTCTGGCAGCAGCGCACCCCTCCCCGGTGAACTTAATGCATTCTATGCTCGGTTCGAGCAGGTAACCAACAATCCACTGTCGAGTGCCCCAGCAGCCCATAATTCACCTATACCCACCATCACAGCTTCCGAAGTCAGATCGGCCTTCCTGAAAGTGAACTCACGGAAGGCGAAGCTTCCAGACGGGATCCCTGGTCGTGCACTCAGAGCCTGCGCAGACCAGCTGGCAGAGGTATTCACAGACATCTTTAACCTGTCCCTACTCAGCTCCGAGGTTCCCACCTGCTTCAAGAACACCACCATCATACTGGTACCAAAGAAGAACCAGGCAACTTGCCCCAATGACTACCGCCCGGTGGCCCTGATGTCAGTTGTAATGAAGTGCTTCGAGAGGCTGATCGTGAAGCGCATCACCTCCATACTCCCGGAACGCCTTGACCCACTTCAATTCGTATACCGTCGCAACCGGTCCACACCAGACTCCATTTCCCTGGCTCTACACTCATCCCTAGAGCATCTCGAAAACAAGGACTCCTACATCAGACTCCTATTTATTGACTGCAGCTCCGCCTTCAACACCATAATCCCAGCCAAGCTCATATCAAAGCTCCAAAACCTAGGACTTGACTCTCCACTCTGCAACTGGATCCTTGACTTTCTGACCAACAGACCACAATCAGTAAGAATGAACACCAACACCTCCTCCACAATAGCCCTCAATACCGGTGCCCCGCAAGGCTGCGTACTTAGCCCCCTACTCTACTCCCTGTACACACACGACTGCATGGCAAAACTTGGTTCCAACTCCATCTACAAGTTTGCTGACGATACGACCATAGTGGGCCGGATCTCGAATAATGACGAGTCAGAATACAGGAGGGAGATAGAGAACCTAGTGGAGTGGTGTAACGACAACAATCTCTCCCTCAATGCCAGCAAAACTAAAGAGCTGGTCATCGACTTTAGGAAGCAAAGTACTGTACATACCCCTGCCAGCATCAACTGGCAGGTTGATGGTTAGCAGTTTCAAATTCCTAGGGGTGCACATCACCAAAAATCTGTCCTGGTCCACTCACGTCGACACTATCACCAAGAAAGCACAACAGCGCCTATACTTCCTCAGGAAACTAAGGAAATGCGGAATGTCCACATTAACTCTCACCAACTTTTACAGATGCACCATAGAAAGCATCCTATCTGGCTGCAGTACAGCCTAGTATGGCAACTGCTCAGCCCAGGACCGCAAGGAACTTCAGAGAGTCGTGAATACCGCCCAGTCCATCACACAAACCTGCCTCCCATCCATTGACTCTATCTACACCTCCCGCTGCCTGCGGAAAGCGGGCAGCATAATCAAGGATCCCTCCCACCCGGCTTACTCACTTTTCCAACTTCTTCCATCGGGCAGGAGATACAGGAGTCTGAGAACACGCACGAACAGACTCAAAAACAGCTTCTTCCCCACCAGACTCCTAAATTACCCTATCATTGACTGACCTTATTAACACTACAACCTGTATGCTTCATCTGATGCCAGTGCTTATGTAGTTACATTGTATATCTTGTGTTGCCCTATTATGTATTTTCTTGCATTTTCTTGAATTTTGTTTAATTCCCTTTTCTTCCCATTAACTGAATGATCTGTTGAGCTGCTCGCAGAAAAATACTTTTCACTGTACCTCGGTACACGTGATAATAAACAAATCCAATCCAATCCAATCCGAAGGGAGGTGGTGGTAGCGATGGATGCGGAGAAGGCTTTTGATCGGGTGGAATGGGATTACGTGTGGGAGGCGCTGGGAAGGTTTGGGTTTGGTGAGGGCTTTATTGACTGGGTGCGTTTGCTCTATCAGGCACCAGTGGCGAGTGTGCGTACGGACCGGCTGAGATTGGGGTATTTTAAACTATACCGAGGGACGAGGCAAGAGTGCCCCCTCTCCCCACTACTGTTTGCTCCGGCCATAGAGCCACTGGCCCTGGCATTAAGAGCCTCTAGGAACTGGAAAGGGCTGGCTCGAGGTGGGGGGCTTGGAGCACTGAGTCTCGCTTTACGCAGATGACCTGCATTTCAGACCTATTGGAGGGGATGGGGGAAGTAATGCGAATCCTGGGGGAATTTGGCAACTTTTCGGGGTATAAATTGAACATGGGGAAAAGCGAGATGTCCACGATCCAGGCAAGAGGGCAGGAGAAGAGACTGGGAGAGCTGCCGTTTAGAATGGTAGGAAAGAGCTTTCGGTATCTGGGAATCCAGGTGGCCCGGGAGTGGGAGGCACTGCACAAGTTAAACCTATCCCGGCTGGTAGAACAAATGAAAGGAGACTTTAAGAGATGGGACATGCTCCCACTATCACTGGCAGGGAGGGTACAGACCGTGAAAATGACGGTCCTCCCCAGATTTCTATTTGTCTTTCAGTGCCTCCCCATCTTCACCCCTAAGGCCTTTTTCAAGCGGGTGAATAAGGTTATTTTGGGCTTTGTTTGGGCGGGTAAAACCCTGCGAGTGCAGTCGGGGGGAGGGTGGGTTGGCGCTGCCGAACCTCCGCAACTACTACTGGGCAGCTAATATACCCATGATTAGGAAGTGGGTAGTGGGAGAGGGGTCGGTGTGGGAGCAGATGGAGGCGGTGTCATGTAAAGACACAAGTTTGGGAGCACTGATAATGACACCTCTTCCCTTCTCGCCGGCCCGATACTCCACAAGTCCGGTGGTGGTAGCAGCTCTGAGAATCTGGGGACAGTGGAGGGGATATAAGAGAGTGGAGGGAGCATTGGTTTGGACCCCGATTTATAATAATCATTGGTTTGCACCGGGTAGGTTGGACGGTGGGTTCCGGAGATGGCAAAGGGCAGTGTAGAAGTCGGTATTAGGGGTATTACGGTACCCAGGTTGATGCTGTAAGACCATTGGTGTGGGAGGTACCTGAGACAGCAAGATCATTGGTGAAGCCTGCCTGCTGGTTCCGCCCAGTAAGGCGGAGTAGAAGAGTCTGTGTATCCCTAGCAGCTGCATTCTGTACCTGCGCTGCTAGAGGAAACATCTAGTCCAATAAAGCCTTCAGTTGTCATCCAATCTCGCTTCTGGAGCCATTGATCGAGCATCAAGCAGGTATTCGGAATTTGGGGGATCTATTTATGGATGGGAGCTTCCCAGCTTGAAAGCCTTGGAGGACAAATTTGAATTGCCAGCAGGGAATGGGTTTAGGTATCCGCAAGTGCGAGACTTCTTGAGAAAGAAGGTTCCGGTCTTTCCACTGCTGCCGCAATGGGGGATATAGGACAGTCGTCTCCTGTACCTGGTGGGAGAGGGGAAGGTATCAGATATTTACAAGGAGCTTTCGGAGGCGGGGGAAACTCGGACCTTAAGAGCAAGTGGGAGGACGAGCTAGGAGGAGAGATAGAGGTGGGTCCATGGGCGGGTGCCCTAAGCAGGGTTAATACATCCTCATCATGTGCCAGGCTTAGCCTGATACAATTTAAGGTAGTCCACCGGGCACACATGACGGTGGGCCGGATGAGCAAGTTTTTTGGGGTAGAGGATAGGTGTGCGAGGTGCACAGGAAGCCCAGCAAATCATGTCCACATGTTTTGGGCATGCCCGAAGCTTAGAGGGTTTTGGCAGGGTTTCGCTGAGGCAACGTCTATGGTGATAAAAACACGGGTGGTGCCGAGTCTGGAGGTAGCGATCTTTGGAGTGTCGGACGATCCAGGAGTTATGGGGCCGAAAGAGGCCTACGTCTTGGCCTTTGCCTCCCTGGTAGCCCGGAGATGGAACTTATTAATGTGGAGGGACTCGAAGCCTCCTAGTGTAGAGACCTGGGTTAGTGACATGGCTGGGTTTCTCAGTCTCGAGAAAATAAAGTTAGCCTTAAGAGGGTCAATGGTAGGGTTCACCCGGACGTGGCAGCCGTTCGTCGACTTTCTTGGGGAAAATTAAATGTCAGCAGATACAGTGTTCCAAATGTTGGCGGGGAGGGGGGGTGGGTGGGGGGGGGGGGGGGAGGGGGGGGGGGGGCCGGTTTGTTGTTTTATGGTTGAGGTGTGTGAAGATTGGGATGGGGGTGGAAATATTTATTATACCATGTTTATGTCATTGTTATTGTTATTATTATAAAAACTTGCAAATACCTTAATAAAATATTTTTTTAAAAGACTTTGCTTATTGATTTGTGAGTCATCATAAGGGCAAATGCATGACAACATTCAGGACAGACTGATGGCTGAGTCTCAATATTGGTTCAGACACCTCAACTGTGGTTCAGACACCTCAACTGTGGTTCAAACACCTCAACTGTGGTTCAAACACCTCACCTGTGGTTCAAACACCTCACCTGTGGTTCGGACACCTCACCTGTGGTTCAAATACTTCACCTATGATTCAGACACCTCACCTGTGATTCAGACACCTCACCTATGATTCATAGTCATAGATGTTTACAACATGGAAACAGGCCCTTCAGCCCAGCTTGTCCATGTCGCCCAGTTTCTATCACTAAGCTAGTCCACTTGCCCACATTTGGCCCATATCCCTCTCTACCCACCCTGTCTCTACCACTGCCTCTGGCAGCCCGTTCCAGATGCTCACCACCCTCTGTGTGAAAAAGAAAATCCCCTCTGGTCTCTTTTGTATCTCTCCCCTCTCACCTCAAACCTCTGCCCTCTGGTTCTAGACTTCTCTACCTTTGGGAAATGTTGACTATTTACCTCAACTGTGCTCCTCATTATTTTATAGACCTCTAAAGATCATCCCTAAGCCTCCTCGGCTCCAGGGTAAAATGTCTCAGCCTATCCAGCCTCTCCTTATAACTCAGACCATCAAGTCCTGGCAGCATCCTCGTAAATTCAGACACCTCACCTGTGGTTCAAACACCTCACCTGTGGTTGAAATATCTTGGGCGCGATTCTCTGCACCCCACGCTGGGTGGGAGAATCGCGGGAGGGCCGGACGAATCACGCCACGCCACCCTGGCACCCCCCATGATTTTCCCACCCCCCGCCCCCGCAAAATGGCGTGTCGCGTTTTGCAACAAGCCGCTCGGAGAATCGCCGCTCGCCGTTTCTCACGGCGACCGGCGATTCTCCAGCTCGGATGGGCCGAGCGGCCTGCCAAACCCGACTGGTTCACGCCGGCGCCAACCACACCTGGTCGCTGCCGGCATGAAAAGCGCGCGACAGGTAAGTGTGGGGCCTGTGGGGGGCGGAGGGAGGATCGAGCACCACGGGCGTGCTCATGAGGTGACTGGCCCGTGATCGGTACCCACCAATCGTCGGGCCGGTATCTCTAAGAGACGCACTCTTTTCCCTCCGCCGCCCCGCAAGATCAAGCCGCCATGTCTTGCGGGGCAGCGGGGGGGAAGACGGCAACCGCGCATGCGCGGGTTGGAGCCGGCCAACCTGAGCATGCGTGGCTGACGTCACTTTGGCGCCGCCGGCCGCGTCATTCCCGGCGCGCCGCTTTGATGCAAGCGTCGAGGCCGGGCGCTCGGGATTCGCACGCCGCCGCTCCTAGCCCCCCGGGGGGGAGAGAATAGGGGGCGAGGAGCGGCCTGCGACGCCTGAGTGAAACATTCCGGGTTTCACTCCGGCGTCGGCACTTAGTCTCCCTTTGGGAGAATCGCAAATGGGGCCAGCACGGGCGCCACGAGAAGTGTGGGGGGGTGCGGTGCCAGACCGGCGTCAGATACGTGGGATGTGTCAATGACGCGGTGCGCGTCGCCTAATGGTACGTGAACGGCGCACAGTCCGAGATGCGCAAGATGGCCGCCGCCCGCCGTGCCGCCCCAAGGTTCAGGGACCACGACCTCGATATGCTACTGGACGCGGTCGAGGAGAGGAGGGCGATCCTGTGCCCCAGGTGGGGACATCGCCACCCGAACAGCACAGTCTGGTGTAATTGGAGGGAGGCGGGCAACGCCGTCAGCGCAGTGGGGCACAACCCACAGACCGGCGAACAGTGCCACAAGAAGATGCATGACCTGACGAGGGAAGCCAGGGTGAGTACACAGAGACGTGCCCCTGGCACCACCCCACCCCTACCACCCACACGTGTGAAAGTAGCACCCCCCCCCCCCCCCCCCTCCCCATCCCCAGGAGGAGGGCAAAACCCCCACCTGGCCCACGTGTTCTGCACCCATCCATGTGAGCCATGCTCCCATGCCATCATCTGGCCAACAGCTGCACGGCATGCGCCGGACCGCCTAACTCCCCCCCTAGGATGACCGCCCACAACCACAGGGAGCGTGAGAGAACCAGAGGGGGTCCACCCGTACTGCACACCCTCACTGTCCACGAGCAGAGGGCACTGGACATCGTTAGTGGAGTCGAGAACCGGGAGGTTGCCCTTTGCCAGATCGTAGGCGCGCCACCAAGTGGAGCCCTGCCTGCCTCCATCCCCTCACCCCCCCCCCACTCCACCCGGTCACCACCCCCTCACCCCATCCCCCCCTCCACCCACTCACCTCATTCCCCCACCACCCACCCCACCCACTCACCCCATACACCAGTTCCCCCAGCTCCACACCCTCACCCCATTCCCCCCCACCCCACCCCCTCCCCCCCCACCCCACCCCCTCACCCCATCCCCCCCTCCACCAACTCACCTCATTCCCCCACCACCCACCCCACCCACTCACCCCATTCCCCCCCACTACCCAATCACCCCCACACCCCACCCCCATACACCAGTTCCCCCAACTCCACACCCTCACCCCATTCCCCCCCACCCCACGCCCTCACCCCATTCCCCCCACCCCACCCCCTCACCCTATTCCCCCCACCTCACGCCCTCACCCCATTCCCCCCACCCCACCCCCTCACCCCATTCCCCCCACCCCACCACCTCACCCCATTCCCCCCACCCCACCCCCAGTCCTTCACCCCATTCCCCACCACCACACTCCCTCACCCCAGTTCCCCCCTCAACCCATTCCCCCCACCCCACCCCTCAACCCATTCCCCCCCACCTCACCTCTTACCCCATTCCCCCCACCCCCTCACCCCATTCCCCCCACTCCTCCCCCTCACCCCATTCCCCCCTCACCCCACCCACTCACCCCATCCCCCCCACCCCACCCCCTCACCCCACCCCCTCACCCCAGTCCACTTGTCTAACGCTGTCTTGTGTCTTCCAGGAGCTCCCGTCGGTTGTCCCGGCCCGTCTGGCATACCTCGCCCACGACCAGTGCCAGGTCCAGAGGCCCGCCAGAGGCCACGGCGATGAGGGCAGATGGCAAGGAAGCCCTTCCACCGACACTGAGACCCAGGACAGTGACACACAGAGGACGGGGACCCAGGACACTGACACACAGAGCGCTGCGACCCAGGACAGTGACACACAGAGGCCGGCGCCCCAGGACAGTGACACACAGAGGACAGCGACCCAGGACTGTGACACACAGAGGCCGGCGACCCAGGACAGTGACACACAGAGGACAGCGACCCAGGACAGTGACACACAGAGGACAGCGACCCAGGACACTGACACACAGAGGCCGGCGACCCAGGATAGTGACACACAGAGGACAGTGACCCAGGATAGTGACACACAGAGGGCAGCGACCCAGGACACTGACACACAGAGGGCAGCGACCCAGGACAGTGACACACAGAGGCCGGTGACCCAGGACAGTGACACACAGAGGGCGGGGACCCAGGACAGTGACACACAGAGGACAGCGACCCAGGACAGTGACACACAGAGGAGGGGGACCCAGGACAGTGACACACAGAGGACGGTGACCCAGGACAGTGACACACAGAGGACGGGGACCCAGGACAGTGACACACAGAGGACAGCGACCCAGGACAGTGACACACAGAGGAGGGGGACCCAGGACACACACACAGAGGACGGTGACCCAGGACAGTGACACACAGAGGACGGGAACCCAGGACAGTGACACACAGAGGCCGGGGACCCAGGACAGTGACACACAGAGGCCGGGGACCCAGGACAGTGACACACAGAGGACGGGAACCCAGGACAGTGACACACAGAGGA
Organism: Scyliorhinus canicula; assembly: GCF_902713615.1. NCBI lineage: Eukaryota > Metazoa > Chordata > Chondrichthyes > Carcharhiniformes > Scyliorhinidae > Scyliorhinus > Scyliorhinus canicula. The sequence goes on along the minus strand of NC_052149.1, from coordinate 133,839,408 downwards.
CGGTGACCCAGGACAGTGACACACAGAGGCCGGTGACCCAGGACAGTGACACACAGAGGCCGGGGACCCAGGACACTGACACACAGAGGACAGGGACCCAGGACAGTGACACACAGAGGACGGGGACCCAGGACAGTGACACACAGAGGACAGGGTCCCAGGACAGTGACACACAGTGGACGGCAACCCAGGACACTGACACACAGAGGACAGCGACCCAGGACAGTGACACACAGAGGACGGCGACCCAGAACAGTGACACACAGAGGGCAGTGACCCAGGATAGTGACACACAGAGGGCAGTGACCCAGGACAGTGACACACAGAGGACAGCGACCCAGGACAGTGACACACAGAGGGCAGTGACCCAGGACACTGACACACAGTGGACGGGAACCCAGTTGACGGATTGGCCGAACAATGACGCTCAGACGGGGGCGAGACAAGGACCACCAGGCCAAGGGTCGATGCAGCAGACCCCTGACTTTGGCTCCGATGAGGACCTTGACTTCTCGGCACTGCTGTCTCCCACACCCTCCACCATCGCAGAGACTCTACCTCGGTTGGGCAATTTAGTGATGAGGCTTCTGGGACACTGGCTGGTGTGCTCCACAGAGCTGTCCCGGTACAGCAGGTGGAAATAGGAGCAGTTGAGGGGCTAGGCGGTCGGAAGGCAGCCCAGCCCCAGCAACCAGCTGCCGCCTAGACGGTTCCCGGACAGACCCACCCACAGACCCGATGCATTTGGACACCCAGGGACTAGACAACAGGATGACGGCCGGCTTCCAGCAGCTGCAGATGCAGATGGAGGAGTCCATCCGCATCCAGGAGCAGGGAGTGGTGCCGGTCATGGCTGCTTCTCAGGCGCACTGGTGGCATCTGCGGTGGAGGCATTGGGGGCAACGGGGTCGGCCATGGGTCAGGTTATGCAAGGCATGGGGCTTCATGTGTGTGGTGGTATGAATGGGAGCACTGCCATTGGTGCAGAGCACTGGTTTCCCATTGGCTCTGGCTGGTCATGTGTCTCTCGGCTGATTGGCTGGGACTAGTCATGTGACTGCTCACCAATTGGTCGAGAGGCTAGTAGACCCCGCCTCCGAGGTAAGTATCCAGAGTTCCTGGCGGTCGGCCTTACACTGTAGTCGACCACCGGGCTAACATCTAGCTGATTAAAGCCTAAGTTTGGACCTTCATCGTGCCTCGCGTCCAATTGATGGTACATCAATGTGCATGCGCCATCCGTGGCCCAGGACATGGCTGCCCTCTCACAGGCAGCCATGCTCCAGGGCCACCTGGACATCTCAGCCGTGCTCCGCAGTCTGGCCCAGTCTCAGCAGGCCATGGCCCAGTCTCAGCAGGCCATGGCCCAGTCTCAGCAGGCCATCGCTGAGAGCATCCACGGCATTGCCCAGATGATGGCCCAGTCTCAGCAGGCCATGGCCCAGTCTCAGCAGGCCATCGCTGAGAGCATCCACGGCATTGCCCAGATGATGGCCCAGTCTCAGCAGGCCATGGCCCAGTCTCAGCAGGCCATCGCTGAGAGCATCGGCGGCATTGCCCAGATGCTGGCCCAGTCTCAGCAGGCCATGGCCCAGTCTCAGCAGGCCATGTTCCAGTCTCAGCAGGCCATGGCCCAGTCTCAGCAGGCCATGGCCCAGTCTCAGCAGGCCATCGCTGAGAGCATCCACGGCATTGCCCAGATGCTGGATGGCATCACACAAGCTCAGATGGAGGTGGCGCAGTCCCAGATAGGGATGATCTACTCCATCGGTATTGATCAACAGGCACGAGACGTCCTGTCTGCTCGGCTCTGGGAGCACGGAGAGCTTTATACACCCCGACACGGTAAGGCGCTGTTCTCTTCCTGTCCACCCTGTCAATCAAAAAATCGCCCTGGCCTCCGGCTCCCATTCAGTTGCAATAAAAGGGTATTGTGTAGCGAACCTCACGGTCAAAGGGAGGAAGTTCAAGAATTACAGGCTCTACGTCCTCCCCCACCTCTGCAAATCCACACTCCTAGGGTTGGATTTTCAGTGCAATCTTCAGAGTCTAACGTTTAAATTCGGCAGCCCTATACCCCCCCTCACTGTCTCCAGCCTCGCGACCCTCAAGGTCGATCCCCCCACCCTGTTTGCAAACCTCACCCCAGATTGCAAACCTGTCGCCACTAGGAGCAGACGGTACAGTGTCCAGGATCGGACGTTCATCAGGTCCGAGGTCCAACGGCTCCTGAAGGAAGGGGTCGTCGAGGCTAGCAACAGTCCCTGGAGAGCCCAGGTTGTGGTGGTAAAGACCGGGGACAAGAACAGGATGGTCATCGACTACAGCCAGACCATCAACAGGTTTATGCAACTGGATGCGTATCCCCTACCCCGTATATCCGACCTGGTCAACAGGATCGCACAGTACATGGTCTTCTCCACGGTAGTCCTAAAGTCCGCCTACCACCAGCTCCCCATCCGCACGAGCGATCGCAGGTACACTGCGTTCGAGGCGGATGGGCGACTCTACCACTTCTTCAGGGTTCCCTTCGGTGTCACAAACAGGGTCTCGGTCTTCCAGTGAGAGATGGACCAAATGGTCGACCGATACGGTTTACGAGCAACATTCCCATATCTCGATAATGTCACCATTTGCGGCCACGATCAGCAGGACCACGACACCAACCTCCGAAAATTCCTCCAGACCGCAAAACTCCTGAAGCTAACGTATAACAAGGATAAATGAGTGTTTAGCACCGACCACCTAGCCATCCTCGGCTATGTAGTGCGAAATGGAGTGATAGGCCCCAACCCGGAACGCATGCACCCCCTTATGGAGTTCCCCCTCCCTCACTGCTCCAAGGCCCTGAAGCGCTGCCTCGGGTTCTTCTCTTATTACGCTAAGTGGGTCCCCAACTACGCCGACAAAGCCCGTCCTCTCATCCAAACTACCACTTTCCCCCTGTCGACGGAGGCCCGCCAGGCCTTCAGCCGCATCAAAGCAGACATTGCAAAGGCCACGATGTGTACCATTGACGAGTCCCTCCCCTTCCAAGTCAAGAGCGACGCGTCTGACGTAGCTCTGGCGGCCACCCTCAACCAAGCGGGCAGACCCTTGGCCTTCTTCTCGCGTACCCTCCACACTTCCAAAATCCGCCACTCCTCGGTGGAGAAGGAAGCACAGGCCATAGTAGAAGCTGTGTGACATTGGAGGCATTATCTGGCCGGCAGGAGGTTTACCCTCCTCATGGACCAACGGTCGGTAGCTTTCATGTTCGACAATGCAAGATAAAGAACGACAAGATCCTGCGGTGGATGATCGAATTATCCACCTATAACTACGAGATCCTGTATCATCCCGGGAAGCTAAACGAGCCTCCTGATGCCCTGTCCCGCGGCACCAGTGCCAACGCACAAGTGGACCGCCTCCGAGCCTTTCACGAGGACGTCTGCCACCCCGGGGGTCACTCATTTCTTCCATTTCGTAAAGACCCGCAACCTCCCCTACTCCATCGGGGAGGTCAGGACAGTCACTAGGAACTGCCACATCTGCGCGGAGTGTAAACCGCACTTCTACCGTCTGGAGAAAGTGCATCTGATAAAGGCTTCCCGTCCCTTTGAAAGCCTCAGCATGGACCTCAAAGGTCCCCTCCCCTCTACCAACTGCAACACTTACTTCCTCAACGTGATTGACGAGTACTCCCGCTTCCCGTTCGCCATCCCCTGCCCCGACATGACCACAACCACCATCATAAAAGCCCTCCACGGCATTTACTCCCTGTTCGGATTCCCCGCCTACATACACAGTGATAGGGGGTCCTCTTTTATGAGTGACGAACTGCATCAATTCCTGCTCAGCAAGGGCATTGCCTCGAGCCGGACGACCAGTTACAACCCCCGGGGTAACGGACAGGTCGAGAGGGAGAAAGGAACGGTCTGGAACCCTATGGTCCAGGAATCTCCCAGTCCCCCGCTGGCAGGAGGTCCTCCCAGACGCCCTCCACTCCATCCGGTCTCTGCTTTGCACTGCAACTAACCAAACGCCTCACGAACGTCTCCTTGTCTTCCCTAGGAAGACCTCCTCAGGGACCCCGCTCCTGACCTGGCTGGCAGCCCCCAGGCCCATCCTGCTCCAGAAACATGTGCGGGCGCACAAGTCGGACCCGTTGGTCGAGAGGGTCCATTTACTCCCCGCTAACCCCCAGTATGCGTAGGTGGAGTACCCTGACGGCCGACAAGACACGGTCTCCCTACGGGACCTGGTGCCCACCGGATCCCCTCCCTCGCCCTCGCCACCAGCCCCCCCCCCCCCCCCCCCCACCCCCCACCGGCGCACCTCACTGTCTCCCCCTGTCCTGGACAACCGTTTTTCCCGCCAGCCCTGCCTGGACCCCCCCGCCCACCGCAGCACTCTACAGACGCTCCCTTCACTGGCCAGTCAACCTCCCCAGCAGCGCCATCTAAAGGTCTGGATGCCCCCTCCCTGGGTCAGCCTCACCAGCGCCACCTAGGGGTGTTGAAGCCGTTATGGGGACTGGATCCACGCTCCCGGAGTCACAGACGCCTGCACATTCACCGATGTCTCCGCCGAAGCTCCGTCGATCGCAAAGGACAACCAAGGCCCCGACCATCTGATTGTGTCGCTATGAACTGTATATAGACCTTTTAATGTGACATGTATATGGCCAATTGTGTAATTGTGAAACTGTATTATGTCCTTGTAAATAGTTATGGGCCAGTGGGCAGACGCAGTACGAAAGTAGCGCAGCACCTCAACACTAGTCATACTACCAGTATGCTATTCAACCCGGGTGGACCACCAGTTATGGTCGGGCGACCAATCCGCCACCACCCCCCCCACCGGATTCTTTTTCAATAGGGGGTGAATGTGGTAGTATGACTAGAGGTATTACAGTAACTAGCAATGCCGAGATACCATTGGTGGAGAAGGCTCGCTGCTGATTGGCCCAATGGTATGTAACATTAGTCATCCATTGGCTAGAGCTGTAAGGTAGCTCCGCCCTGTAAGAGGCGCTCTGTATAAGAGCCCGTGTGTTCCCCACAGCTTCCTTTCTGGACCTGAGCTGCTGGGGAAACATCTTGTCTATTAAAGCCTTCAGTTTCGGACTATAACTTCGCTTCTGTGGTCAATTGATCAATCAGATATCTCATGTCTTACAGTTGTGGATATGGCACCCAATTCCAAATTAGCCTTTCACTTTGAAACTATTCTTCTGGATATGGGTAATGCTGGTAATCCAGCATTTATTGTCCATTCCTAATTGACCTTGAGAAGGTGGAGGTGAGCTGCCTACTTGAACCTGGTGTCCTGTGGTGTAGACATACCCACATTGATGTGAGGGTGTGAGTTCCAGGATTTTGACCTCGCGGCATTGCAGGAACAAGGATATATTTTGTGACTCGGTACATTTGTTGTTCCCATGTTCCCAAGCCTTTTTCATCATCCTTGCAGGGTGTGAATTTAAATTCTTGATAGTGTTTGGTGAAGAAGAGCAAACAAGTGATCTTGTTCCATTGCATGGGCTTCATTTAATCACAATTTAAAATTCACAGTGACTGTTTTGTGCATAGAATAAACTGGTGTGATTCCCTCCTCAAACGTTTCTGAATGATCTTTTATGTCAATCCTTACAGAAAATGGACAAGAACAAAGATGGCGTGGTAACGATTGATGAGTTTATAGAATCCTGCCTGCAGGTAAGTGACTGTGGAACTGGGAGCCACACCTACACACTATCCAACTCTCTTTCAATGTGGGGGTGAATTCTGGGAGTGAGGCACAGTTTTTTAAAAATGCATTGCGCACAGGACAGTAACACCAGTCTTTAAGTGAACTAAAGGAATGATTAGATCAGGGTACCCAGTTCAATCACCATTTTAAGATCACAGGAAGTGAACTATGACTATTTGCAGCAACTTGGGTGCAAACTTCACGGAATCCTGAACAAGCAGCCTGAATGTCGCTTACCATCTCGGGGCCAATAATGAATGGCAATTCATTCTGTCCTTGATTTGAAGTTTTATCTGCTTTGGAACAGCATGTAGAATCCCTGCCTGTGAGCCTGCAGCTGCAGACTTGAGCCTCACTCCAGGACCTGTTTAGCCATAACGTGTCCAAACAGGGTGATTATCAATTTGTAAATCCCTCCAATTCACCAATGGGAGGTAGTAAGAGTGGGAGAGCGGGAGAGATTCCTGGTAAGACAGAACCATGTGATATCTGCAGCGCAGGAGCCTCCTCGCATTAAAAGTCTCCACAAGTCTGTTCCTGTCACGGATGTAGTCCCCACTCTGAGGAACTAGCAGAGAGAGTTTTAAGTTACTGTTAACATGGCAAATGTCCATCCTGGAGTTCAGTTACTAGTGGTGTACCGCAAGGATCTGTTTTGGGGCCACTGCTGTTTGTCATTTTTATAAATGACCTGGAAGAGGGTGTAGAAGGATGGGTTAGTAAATTTGCAGATGACACGAAGGTCGGTGGACTTGTGGATAGTGCTGAAGGATGTTATAGGTTACAGAGGGACATAGATAAGCTGCAGAGCTGGGCTGAGAGGTGGCAGATGGAGTTTAATGCGGAAAAGTGTGAGGTGGTTCACTTTGGAAGGAGTAACAGGAATGCAAAGTACTGGGCTAATGGCAAGATTCTCGGTAGTGTAGATGAACAGAGAGATCTCGGTATCCAGGTACATAAATCCCTGAATGTTGCCACCCAGGTTAATAGGGCTGTTAAGAAGGCATATGGTGTGCTAGCCTTTATCAGTAGGGGGATTGAGTTTCGGAGCCACGGGGTCATGCTGCAGCTGTACAAAACTCTGGTGCGGCCGCACCTGGAGTACTGCGTGCAGTTCTGGTCACCACATTATAGGAAGGATGTGGAAGCTTTGGAAAGGGTTCAGAGGAGATTTACTAGGATGTTGCCTGGAATGGAGGGAAGGTCTTACGAGGAAAGGCTCAGGGACTTGAGGTTGTTTTCGTTACAGAGGAGAAGGCTGAGAGGTGACTTAATAGAGACATATAAGATAGTCAGAGGGTTAGATAGGGTGGACAGTGAGAGTCTTTTTCCTCGGATGGTGATGACCAACACGAGGGGACATAGCTTTAAATTGAGGGGTGGTAGATATAGGACAGATGTCAGAGGCAGTTTCTTTACTCAGAGAGTAGTAGGGGTGTGGAATGCCCTGCCTGCAACAGTAGTAGACTCGCCAAATTTAAGGGCATTTAAGTGGTCACTGGATAGACATATGGATGAAAATGGAATAGTGTAGGTCAGATAGGCTTCAGATGGTTTCACGGGTCGGCGCAACATTGAGGGCCGAAGGGCCCGTACTGCGCTGTAATGTTCTATGTTCTATGTTCTATGTCACATTGTATATGCACCCTCCCCAAAACCCTGGCCAGCAGCAGTGCTACAACTCTCCCACAGCCATGAGGGTATAATTACAGCTCACCAACTTCCTTCTAAATATGGGTGGAAGAATTTGTAATTGGAAAGAAATAAGAGGAGTGCGTTTGACCATTAGATTTTTAATTGTCAGACAGAAGTGAAGATTAAATGCAGTCAATGGATTGGCAGGTTTACAGCGCTGGGCTGAGGGAACACTTCAATGTGGAAAGGCAATGGGAAAATACAATAAATACTATTAAGGAACTGTGGTGAATGAGATTCACACGGTATTATAAGTTACCAATGTCACTCTGTTCCCAGTATATATATGTACTGATATTGTAAGTGCAGTTGCACTACCTGACCACCAGGGGGAGTAGCTCTGGGAGTACTCGAGAGCTTGTACTGGGCTCCCCCCCCTTGGCTCCGCCCAGAACTCCTCCCCCTGGAGCTGCTGTATAAAGATCCGTGCCACAGAGTCAGCCAGCCAGTTCACCGAAAGTTCAACGGCTAACAGGCTGGCTCTGTTGTAAGTATATTAAAACCGCTATTCTAATCCTACAAGCACCTGTCGTAGAATTGATGGTTCCATCAGGAACAAATTGGTAATATCCAGAATATCAGAGGCATGGCACCATGTGTGCAGAAATCACTGAAATGTGGCAGGACAGGTGGAGAAAATGGTTCAAAAGGCCTAGAGGATCCTGAGATTTATAAATAAGGACATACCTTAACAAAAGTAAGAAAGCTACATTGGAACCTTTATAAGGCACTGTTTCATTTCAGCTGGGGTATTATGTCAAATTCTGGACATCACATTTTATGAAGGATGTGAAGAAAATTGAATGGTTCCAGAGATGAGAAACTTCAGTTCCATAGATAGATTGGGAAAGGTGGGATTGTTTTCCTTTGTGAAGATCTGGCCTCTGAAGATCATGAATTATAATCCGTGTGGGTAGGATAAAAGCAAATTACTGTGGATGCTGGAATCTGAAACCAAGGAGGAAAATGCTGGAAAATCTCAGCAGGTCTGGCAGCATCTGGAGGGAGAGAATAGAGCTAACGTTTCAAGTCCAGATGACCCTTTGTCAAAGCTATCCTTTGGGTAGGAATTGGGAATAACAAGAATTAGAAAACTCTGGTAGGAGTATTTTCTTGACTCCTGAACTGTCGTTATATATTGAACAGATCATCAAACAAGAAATTATCAGAGCTTGTAACAAAGACAATGTCATAATCGTCATACAGACTGGGACAATCAAACTGACAAGAATGGTCCAGAGAATTAATTTGTAGAATGTTTTGGTGATAGTTCCTTGGAGCAATGGATTGTAGAACTGCCTGGATTTAAAGTTATCTTCAATCTAGTATTATGTAATAAAGCAGAGTTAAATAGCGATGTTGTGGTGAAAGTTCCTCTGGGAAATAATGATCATAATACCATTGAATTCCATGTTAAGTTTGAAAACTTATCACAAACAAGAATTTTAAACTTAAACAAAGCCAATTGAAGAGGTATGAGGGGAGAACTGGCTAAGGTTAATTGGACAACTAGACTAAAAGGTATTACGGAAATGAACAGTGGGAAATATTCAAAGAAACAATTTAAAATGTTCATCAAAAATGCACTTTGTTGAAAAATATAAAAAAAGACCTCCCTGTAGCTCACTCAGAAAGTTAGGGATAGTCTTAGATGAAAAGAAGAGGCTTACAATGTTGCAAAAAAAAATGTAGCAAGTCTGAGGATTGGGAGTGTTTTAGAAACCAACAAAGGGCCATCAAATGTTCATTAAAAGAGAAAAAAATAGAATACGGAATAAACCTGCGGGTATATAAAAACAAATTGGAAGAGGTTTTTCTCAGTATATAAAAAGGAGGAGTAGCTGAAGCAGACATTGACTCCTTAGAAGCGGAGACAGGGGAAATTATCCAAATTGAAAAATAGTGAGAAAATTAATATCAGCAGAGAATGATTGGTGAAACTTAGGAGACTAAAATCCAACCAATCCCTGGGAGCTGATGGTATACAACCGAGGGCTTGAAAAGAGATAATGGCATGGATCATATGTATGCTGGCTATGATTTTCCAAAATGCCTTAGATTCAGGAACAGTCCCAATAGGTTGGAATTTGGAAAATGTTACACCACTTTTCAGCAAAGGAGGGAGAGAGAAATCAGTGAACTGCAGGCCAGCTTAGCACCAGCCATTAGAAAAAGGCTGGTATCCATCATTAAAACAGTGTAAAAAAAGCACTCAGAAAAGACAAGGTATGATTAGAACAAGTCAACATGGTTTTACTAAATGGAAATCCTGTTTTGAAAAGTACATTAAGAGCTTTTTGAGGATGGAATTAGTTGGACAGATAAAGGGGAACCAGTAGAAGTAACATACCTGGATTTCAAAAGGCATTTGATGTCACACAAAAGGTTAATAGGCATGATAAGGGCTCATGGAGTTGGGGGTAATAATTTTAACATGGATAGAGGATTGGTTAATGGATAGAAATTGAAGAGTGGGGATAAACTTCAAGTTGGTAGGCAGTGAATAGTGGAATGCTTTAAGGGTCAGTGCTGGGGCTTCAGCTATTTACTATATATTAATGACTTGAATAAAGAGACAGAGAGTATTGTATCAAAATTTCTGATGATGCCAAGCTAGGTGGGAAGGAAAGCTGTGGGAGGTAGCGAGAGAGGTTGCACAAAGACAAAGGTGGGTTAGGTGAGTGGGCAACAAGATGGCAGGTAGTGTATAATGCAACAAAGTGTGAAGTTATTCACTTTGGTCATAAGAATAAAAAGGCAGAATATTTTTTAAATGGTAACAAACTTGTGAGTCTTGATCATATAATCAGAGAATCACTACAGTGCAGAAGGAGGCCATTCGGCCCTTCGATCTGCACTGCCCTTCGAAAGACCACCCTACCTAGGCCAAATCTCCCACCTTATCCCTGTAACCCCACCCAACCTTTGGACATTTTAGGGGCAATTTAGCATGGCCAATCCACCAAGCCTGCACATCTTTGGACAGTGGGAGGAAACCAAAGCACCCTGAGGAAACCCACCCAGGCACAGGGAGAACATGCAAACTCCACACAGACAATAACCTGAGGTCCGAATTGAACCTGGCTCCCTGGTGCTGTGAGGCCGCAGTGCTAACCACTGCATCAGCATGCCACCCCAATGATGTTCAAAGAAACTTGATATGCTTGTACAAGGAATGCAGAAAGTTAGCACACAGGTGCACAAAGCAATTAGGAACAATTAGCAATTAGGTTGGCCTTCACTGCAAGGGGATTGGAGTACAGGAATAATGAAGTCCTGCTCCAGTTGCACAGAGTTTTGGTGAGATCACATCTGGAATACTGTGCGCAGTTTTGGTCTCCACATTTTAGAAAGATATACTTACACTGGGGACGGTACAGTAAAGGTTCACTAGATTGAGTTCTGCAATGAGCAGGTTTGTCCTGTGATAAGTAAATTAGGTTCATAATCTCTGGAGTTTCAGCGAATGAGAGGTGATCTCGTTGAAAACGGCAGAATTGTGAAGGGGTTTGATAGGGTGAACGCTGAGAGATTGTGTCTGCTCGTTGGGGAATCTAGAACACGGGTCTCCGGATGAGGGCCCGATTATTTAGGATGGAGATGAGGAGAAATTTCTTCACTCAAAGCATTGTGAATCTTTGGAACTTTCTACCACAGAGGGTTGTGGTGCTCCATCATTGAATATATTTAAGGCTGAGGCAGACAGATTTCTGGTCTCTTGGGAATTAATGGAAATGTGAGCAAGCGGGAAAATGGAGTTGAAGCCCAAGATCAACCATTATGGTATTGAATGGAAAAGGCTTGATGGGCTAAGTGGTCCAATTCTGCTCCTATCGTGTAAAGGGGGAGGAGGTTGCAATGGGGAGGGAATGGGGAAAATGGTGAGGAGGGGAATGGGGGAAGAAAGGGAATGGGGATGAGGGGGAAATGGTGAGAGGAGTGGGGGGATAGGTAAGGAACAGGAATGGGAGTGGAAGTAGGAAGGGGGAATGCGGGATGGATGGGAATCAGGTGGGGGGGGAGGGAAATGAGGGAGGAGCAGGAATATGAGAGGAGGAGAGAATGGAAGAGAAGGGGGAATGGGGAGGAGGGGGAATGAGGAGGAGGGGGACTGGAGAAGGAGCAGGAATGGGAGTGGGAGTATGAGTGGGGAATGGGGGAGTGGAAACCAGGTGGGGAGGAGTGGGAATGGGATGGGAAGGAGGGAAATGGGGACGAAGGGGGAATGGAGCAGAGGGAGAATGGAGCAGAGGGGGAATGGGGCAGAGGGGGAATGGAGCAGAGGGAGAATGGGGGCAGAGGGAGAATGGAGCAGAGGGAGAATGGGGGCAGAGGGAGAATGGGGGCAGAGGGGGAATGGGGGCAGAGGGGGAATGGGGGAAGAGGGAGAATGGAGCAGAGGGAGAATGGGGGCAGAGGGGGAATGGGGCAGAGGGGGAATGGAGCAGAGGGAGAATGGAGCAGAGTGGGAATGGGGGCAGAGGGGGAATGGATCAGAGTGGGAATGGCGGGAGAGGGGTAATGGAGCAGAGGGAGAATGGATCAGAGTGGGAATGGGGGCAGAGGGGGAATGGATCAGAGTGGGAATGGCGGGAGAGGGGTAATGGAGCAGAGGGAGAATGGATCAGAGGGGTAATGGCGGCAGAGGAGTAATGGAGCAGAGGGAGAATGGAGCAGAGGGGGAATGGGGGCAGAGGGGGAATGGGGGCAGAGGGGGAATGTGGCAGAGGGGGAATGGGGCAGAGGGGGAATGGGGCAGAGGGGGAATGGGGGCAGAGGGAGAATGGGGGCAGAGGGAGAATGGAGCAGAGGGGGAATGGGGGCAGAGGGGTAATGGAGCAGAGTGGGAATGGGGCAGAGGGGGAATGGGGCAGAGGGGGAATGGGGGCAGAGGGGGAATGTGGCAGAGGGGGAATGTGGCAGAGGGGGAATGTGGCAGAGGGGGAATGGGGCAGAGGGGGAATGGGGGCAGAGGGGGAATGGGGGCAGAGGGAGAATGGAGCAGAGGGGGAATGGGGGCAGAGGGAGAATGGGGCAGAGTGGTAATGGGGGCAGAGTGGGAATGGGGGCAGAGGGGGAATGGGGGCAGAGGGGGAATGGAGCAGAGTGGGAATGGGGCAGAGGGGGAATGGGGGCAGAGGGAGAATGGAGCAGAGGGGGAATGGGGCAGAGGAGTAATGGAGCAGAGTGGGAATGGGGCAGAGGGGGAATGGGGGCATAGGGAGAATGGAGCAGAGGGGGAATGGGGGCAGAGGGGTAATGGAGCAGAGTGGGAATGGGGCAGAGGGGGAATGGGAGCAGAGGGAGAATGAAGCAGAAGGGGAATGGGGGCAGAGGGGGAATGGGGGCAGAGGGGGAATGGGGCAGAGGGGGAATGAAGCAGAGGGAGAATGAAGCAGAAGGGGAATGGGGGCAGAGGGGGAATGGGGGCAGAGGGGTAATGGAGCAGAGGGAGAATGGGGCAGAGTGGTAATGGGGGCAGAGTGGGAATGGGGCAGAGGGGGAATGGGGGCAGAGGGGTAATGGAGCAGAGGGAGAATGAAGCAGAGGGGTTATGGGGCAGAGGGGTAATGGGGGCAGAGGGGTAATGGAGCAGAGGGGGAATGGAGCAGAGGGGGAATGGAGCAGAGGGGTAATGGAGCAGAGGGGGAATGGGGGCAGAGGGGGAATGGGGGCAGAGGGAGAATGGAGCAGAGGGAGAATGGGGGCAGAGGGGGAATGGGGGCAGAGGGGGAATGTGGCAGAGGGAGAATGGAGCAGAGGGAGAATGGGGCAGAGGGAGAATGGAGCAGAGGGGGAATGGGGCAGAGGGGAGAATGGAGCAGAGGGGGAATGGAGGCAGAGGGGGATTGGGGGCAGAGGGGGAATGGGGGCAGAGGGGGAATGGGGGCAGAGGGGTAATGGGGGCAGAGGGGGAATGGGGGGCAGAGGGGGAATGGGGGCAGAGGGGTAATGGGGGCAGAGGGGGAATGGAGCAGAGGGGTAATGGAGCAGAGGGGGAATGGGGGCAGAGGGGTAATGGAGCAGAGGAAGAATGGTGCAGAGGGGGAATGGGGACAGAGGGGGAATGGGGGCAGAGGGGGAATGGGGGCAGAGGGGGAATGGGGGCAGAGGGGGAATGGAGCAGAGGGGGAATGGTGGCAGAGGGAGAATGGGAGCAGAGGGAGAATGGGGGCAGAGGGAAAATGGGGCAGAGGGGGAATGGGGGCAGAGGGGTAATGGAGCAGAGGGGCAATGGAGCAGAGGGGCAATGGAGCAGAGGGGGAATGGAGCAGAGGGGGAATGGAGCAGAGGGGGAATGGAGCAGAGGGGAATGGGGGCAGAGGGTGAATGGAGCAGAGGGGGAATGGGGGCAGAGGGGGAATGCATGTGAGGCTGAGGGGGAAATGGGGCAGAGGAGAAATGCGTTTGGAGGGGGAATGCGTATAGAGGGGGAATGGGGCAGAAGTGGATTGGAGCAGAGGGGGAATAGGGTAGGGATGTTGAGGGGCGGAAGCAGAATGGGGATAGAGAGGGAATGGGGTAGAGGGGGAATGTGGGAGAGGATGATTAAGGACAGAGTGGGGATGAGGTGAAGGGATAATGTGGAGCAGATTAAGGACAGAGGGGGAGTGGGGACAGAGGGGAAATGGGGACAGAGGGGGAATGGGGACAGAGGGGGAATGGGGACAGAGGGGGAATGTGGTCAGAGGGGGAATGGGGACGGAGGGGGAATGGGGACGGAGGGGGAAAGGGGACGGAGGGGGAATGTGGACGGAGGGGGAAAGTGGTCGGAGGGGAAAGTGGTCGGAGGGGGAATGTGGTCGGAGGGGGAATGGGGACGGAGGGGGAATGGGGACGGAGGGGGAATGGGGACGAGGGGGAATGGGGACGGAGGGGGAATGGGGACGGAGGGGGAATGGGGACGGAGGGGGAATGGGGACGGAGGGGGAATGGGGACGGAGGGGGAATGGGGACGGAGGGAGAATGGGGACGAGAGGGAATGGGGATGGAGGGGGAATGGGGTCGGAGGGGGAATGGGGACGGAGGGGGAATGGGGACGGAGGGGGAATGGGGACGGAGGGAGAATGGGGACGAGAGGGAATGGGGATGGAGGGGGAATAGAGTGGGAGAGGAATGGGGAGGAGTGAGAATGGGTGTGGGAGGTGGAGGAGGAATGGGGTGGGGGAATGGGATTGAGAGGGAATGGGTGGAATGGGAATGGGGTTGGGAGGTGGATAAGGAATGGGGGCAGGGTGAATGGGATGGGGAGGGAATGGGGTGGAGTGGTGTACGTGGGAGAATGTGGAGCAGGGGAATTGGAGGTTGAGAGGTAATGTGGGAGGGGATAAATGGGGGCAGAGGTGGTGGGAAAGGGGCATTGGCCAGGATTTCTGTTGCTATTAAAAATTTGAATCGCAATGCTGGCCAATTTTCCACTCCAGGTGAAAAGACTGAATTGGACTTGGTCTTTCTGCAGGTGTGTGAGCCTCAGTTCTGCACCAATCGAGATTATTGGCTGGTGATGAGGCTATAGCCCTTCCTGCTATGTGTTTGTTGATTAAACATTGTTCACCTGAAACTCTGTCTCTCCCTCTGTTTAGGATGAAAATATCATGAGATCTTTGCAACTTTTTGAAAATGTGATGTAGCCGTTCGGATTGAGAAAATGGAACTTCCAGATTGAGAGATTTTATTGGGACACTTTGAACAAGAAGTTGTGCCTGGACCTCCCCTTCCATTTGTGCATGTTGTCTGTCCAAGTGGTATATAACCCTGAAGAGATTCCTTCACAACTATTTTCTACAGAAAAATGCCTGTAAACTTGCACAGAACTTCTAAACGGACATTTCTTTTGAATTGGTTATGCATGCGGCACTGCCAGAGGTGTGTCAATGGCGATCCCCCATCTGGTCAGAGATCACTTCCACAGCTGATTCTTACAATCTGACTAAAGTTCAAACCAGAAGCACAAAGATAGCACGCTTCACCACACTCCGTTTCTCCCTCTCCCTCACCACACTCCATTTCTCACTCTCCCTCACCACATTCCGTTTCTCCCTCTCCCTCACCACACTCCATTTCTCCTCTCCCTCACCACACTCCGTTTCTCCCTCTCCCTCACCACATTCCATTTCTCCCTCTCCCTCACCACACTCCATTTCTCACACTCCCTCACCACACTCCATTTCTCCTCTCCCTCACCACACTCCGTTTCTCCCTCTCCCTCACCACACTCCATTTCTCACCCTCCCTCACCTCATTCCATTTCCCACTCTCCCTCACCACACTCCATTTCTCACTCTCACTCACCACACTCTATCTCCCACTCTCCCTCAGCACAGGAACAGGCCCTTCAGCCCTCCAAACCTGTACTGGTCACGATACCACCCTAGGCCAAAACCCTCAGCACTTTCTAGTGCCACATCCCTCTATACCCTTCCTATCCATGTATTTGTCGAGATGCCTTTCGAACGCCGTTAATGTATCTGCTTCCACAACCTCCCCTGGTAATGCGTCCCAGGCACTCGCCACCCTCTGTGTATAAAAGCCTGCCTTGCACAGCTCCTCTAAATTTTGCCCCACGGACCTTAAACCTATGGCCCCTGGTGACTGACCCCTCCACCCTGGGAAAGAGTGCCTGCCCATCTACTCTATCCATGATCCTCATAACTTGTAGATTTCTACCAGTTCACCCCTCAACCTCCGTCATTCTACTGAAAACAGTCCGAGTCCATACAGCCTCTCTGCATAGCTAACACCCTCCAGACCAGGCAACATCCTGGTAAACCTCCTCTGTACCCTCTCCAAGGCCTCCACATCCTTCTGGCAGTGTGGTGACTAGAATAGTGCGCAATTTTCCAAGTGCAGCCTTACTGACGTTCTATAGAACTGTAGCATGTCTTGCCAGTTTTTATACTCGATGGCCTGTCCAATGAAGGTAAGCATTCCGTATGCTTTCTTGACTATCTTGTCCATTTGTGTTGCCACCTTCAAAGATCTGTGGACCTGTATACCCAGATCACTCTGACTTTCTATATTCCTAAGGGTTTTGTCATTTACGGTATATTTACCCTCAATGTTAGAAATATGAAAATGCATTACCTCACATTTGTCCGGATTAAACTCCATTTGCCATTTCTCTGCCCAAGTCTCCAACCCATCCCTGTCCTGCTGTATCCCCTGAGAATCCTCAACACTACCTGCCAACCTTGATGGACTTACTAATCAGACCAGCTACATTTTCCGACTAATCATTTATGTATACTACAAACAACAAAGGCACCAGCACTGATCCCTGTGGAACACCACTAGTCACAACCTTCCATTCAGAAAAGCACCCTTCTACTGCTACCCTTTGCCTTCTATGACCTAGCCAGTTCTGTATCCATCTTGCCAACTCACCTCTGATCCCGTATGACTTCACCTTTTGTACCAGTCTGCCATGAGGCATCTTGTCAAAGGCTTTACTGAAGTCCATGTAAACAACATCCATTAACCTCCCCTCATCAATCATCTTTGTCACCTCCTCGAAAAAGCTGATCAAGTTAGCGAGGCACGACCTCCCCTTCACAAAACCATGCTGTCTATCGCTAATGAGTCCATTTGTTTCCAAATGGGTATAAATCCTGTCTTTGAAAATTCTCTCCAATAATTTACTAACTATCGACGTGAGGTTCACTGACCTAACACTCCATTTCTCACTCTCCCTTACCACATTCCATTTCTCTCTTCCTCACCACATTTCATTTTTCACTCTGCTTCAGCAGATCCCATTTTGTTCTCTTACTTGCCACAGTACATTTATCTCTTCATCACCACATTCTGTTTCTTTCCATCACCACAATCCATTTCTCTTCCTTCCTCATCATATTTCATTTCCTCTCTCTTAGTCACCACATTCCATTTGTCACATTCATCACCACATTTTATTTCTCTCTTCCTCACCACTTTCCATTTGTCTCTTCATCACTACATTCCATTTCTCTTGCATTCACCAAATTCCATTTCTCTCTCCTTCACCACATTCCATTTCTCTCTGTCCCTCTCTCTTTAGTTTTATTGCTTCCTCTCTCTCTTATTTCCCCTCATTTCTCACTCTCCTCAGTCCTCTTGTTTCTGTATCCTCTTCAGCTATTCCTGTCATTTATGTCTCCCTTTTCTTTTCCCTTTTCTCACTCTCCCCTTCCCCATTCTTCTCTCACTCTTTTCACTGTTTATTTTCCTCCCTTCTTTCTTTTTTCCTCCTCTTTCTTTCTTTCGCGTTTTCTCTCTTTCTTTCTGAGGTTTTCCATTCCATTGTCTTTCTCTGCCTTCCTTCAGCCCAAACTCGACCTGCTCCCTCCTACCGTTCCATAATCTCTTAATCTTCAAAATGCCTCGGATGATCTGAAGTTTGATGGTTAAAATAGTTCACTTTCCGTTTCTGGGATCTATATCTGTCAGTTGGGCACTTTTTATAAATCCACTCTCTTAATTTGAATGGAGCAAAGTGGTGAATGCAACTGTGAGTAATAGCTTTTGTTTTGCAGGCATGCTGTGAACCAATGAGCTGAGATTGGCATTGGATCCAACAACTGCATTATTTCATTAAACATACAAGAAGCCAAATAAGTTCTGTGATGTTAACAGTTGCCAGTATGTGTATCATTAACTTAATAAACTCCTTGAATCTTTCTTTGAGATAATGTGAGAATAATAATTCCTCAAATGGTTCAGTGCTTCTAATTATTTGCTATACAGATATAGGTAGACAGATAATCATCCCCTGGTCCACACAGCCACTCACAAACCATTCTGATACTCTTTGTGTAGTAAGAGAATCATGGGCTGGGATTCTCCGAACCTACGTCGGGTCGGAGAATCCTGGGGGGGCGGGGGGGGGGAATCCCGTCCCGCCGGCCTGACGCCGACTTCCCTATTCTCCGGCGCCGTTTTTCATGCGCCCGTGGGATTCCCATCGCGCCAGTCGGGGGCTGTTGACAGCAGCCCCGCCAGCAATTCTCCGGGCCCCAATGGGCCGAGTTCCGCCGCCGTGGATTACTCACCTCCCACACGGCGGAACCTGGAAGGTAAGTGTGCGGGAACCGTAATGGACGGGGAGTCGGGGCGAACTGACCCCGGGGGAGCCCCCACGGTGTCGTGGCCCACAATTGGGGCCTACCGATTGGCAGCGGGCTGGTTCCAGGGATGCCTAATTTACTCTGCGCCGGGCCCCTGGAAGGCTCTGCCATATTGCCCCGGGGCCAGCGCGGAGAAGGGAACCCCTGCGCATGCACAGAAATATGCCGGCCGTTCCGCACCG
This sequence comes from Scyliorhinus canicula, assembly GCF_902713615.1. Taxonomy (NCBI): domain Eukaryota; kingdom Metazoa; phylum Chordata; class Chondrichthyes; order Carcharhiniformes; family Scyliorhinidae; genus Scyliorhinus; species Scyliorhinus canicula. The sequence continues at coordinate 133,820,696 of NC_052149.1, read as the reverse complement.
GCTGGAGCTGCGGGAACCACTCTGTCGGCAACCTAGCCCCCTAGAAAGGGGAGAATTCCTCACTTGCGGGGGCAGTTGGCGCCAGAGAACCCTTGCCCCAGTGGATTCTGCCACCTCCTCCCCAGTCATGTCTCCTCTGATTGACTCCTCCACACCTAGTCAGTGAGAATCAGGGAGAAAACCCTGCGCTGGTTGGACTCATACCTAGTGTTACATTCTGCTGCTTGCCGGACAGGATTAGTGCACTTGAAAACGTCCAGTTTGTGACCAGTTGCATGTTTATTGATGAACAATAACATGGATGTGGTGGGAATGGTGTGAAAGCCAGTGCCATTAGCCGCATTATTGGAGAATCCTGCCCATGGTCTCCTTCAAAAAGTCTCTCCTGGCATTTTAGTCATTCTACATTTTGCTAATATTAAGTTTAAAACGTTTCTTGCAGTAAATTTTTGGACATCTTCCATATGGGCAGCACGGTAGTATTGTGGATAGCACAATTGCTTCACAGCTCTAGGGTCCCAGGTTCGATTCCGGCTTGGGTCACTCTGTGCGGAGTCTGCACGTCCTCCCCATGTGTCCGTGGGTTTTCTCCGGGTGCTCCGGTTTCCTCCCACAGTCCAAAGATGTGCGGGTGAGGTGGATTGGCCATGCTAAGTTGCCCTTAGTGTCCAAAATTGCCCTTAGTGTTGGGTGGGGTTACTGGGTTATGGGGATAGGGTGGAGGTGTTGACCTTGGGTAGGATGCTCTTTCCAAGAGCCGGTGCAGACTCGATGGGCCGAGTGGCCTCCTTCTGCACTGTAAATTCGATGTAAATATGATTGGTCAGGATCTCTCACCTTACTGAAACAGCCAGCCTAATGTCACACCTCAACAAATGGCTGAGTCACCACTGCAAAAATGGCCTGAGGATTTTTCATCATTCCTGACAGGCACATGGACAGCAGTGAATTGAAGGGGCGGAGATTAAGGTTGATCTTAGATTTGGATAAATGGTAGGCACAACATCGTGGGCCGAAGGGCCTGTACTGTGCTGTACTGTTCTATGTTCTATGTTTTATGTTCTAAATGCCTTACTGAAATCCATATACACCCCATCCATGTTATTGTTCATCAATAAACATTCAACTGGACACTTTCAAGTGCACTAATCCTGTCCGGCAAGCAGCAGAATGTAACACTAGGTATGAGTCCAACCAGCGCAGGGTTTTCTCCCTGATTCCCATTGACTAGTTGGGAATCATTTCTGAACCATGAAGGTAAATTACACTACTCCTGATCATTCCCTAACGTGTTCATGCTGCAACACCACCACCCACTCCCCCACCCATCACTTCCCACAAGAATATCTCTCCCTCTTCCCCAATTACCTCTCCCACAAATTCTCTTTCCCCCTCCCGCAGGACAGACATGTTCCTGTGAAAATGAGAGATAGAAATGGCAAGATTAGGGAACCATGGATGACGGGTGAAATTGTGAGACTAGCTAAGATGAAAAAGGAAGCATACATAGGATCGAGGCAATTCAAAACTGATGAAGCTTTGGAGGAATATCGGGAAAGTAGGACGAATCTCAAACGCGCAATAAAGTGGGCTAAAAGGGGTCATGAAATATCTTTGGCTAACAGGGTTAAGGAAAATCCCAAAGCATTTTATTTGTATGTAAGGAGCAAGAGGGTAACTAGAGAAAGGATTGGCCCACTTAAAGACAAAAGAGGGAATTTATGCGTGGACTCAGAGGAAATGGGTGAGATTCTTAATGAGTACTTTGCATCGGTATTCACAAAGGAGTGGAACAAGACGGATGTTGAGGCTTGGGATGGATGTTTAAATACTCTCGGTCAAGTTGTCATACGGAAGGGGGAAGTTTTGGGTATTCTAAAAGACATTAAGGTGGACAAGTCCCCAGGACCGGATGGGATCTATCCAAGGTTACTGAGGGAAGCGAGGGTCGAAATAGCTGGGGCCTTAACAAATATCTTTGCAGCATCCTTGAGCACGGGTGAGGTCCCGGAGGACTGGAGAATTGCTAATGTTGTCCCTTTGTTTAAGAAGGGTAGCAGGGATAATCCAGGGAATTATAGACCTGTGAGCTTGACGTCAGTGATAGGCAAACTGTTGGAGAAGATACTGAGAGATAGGATCTATTCACATCTGGAAGAAAATAGACTTATCAGTGATAGGCAGCATGGTTTTGTGAAGGGAAGGTCATGTCTTACAAACCTAATAGAATTATTTGAGGAAGTGACAAAGTTAATTGATGAGTGAAGGGCTGTAGATGTCGTATACATGGACTTTAGTAAGGCGTTTGATAAGGTTTCCCATGGCAGGTTGATGGAAAAAGTGAAGTCGTATGGGGTTCAGGGTGTACTAGCTAGATGGATAAAGAACTGGCTGGGCAAAAGGAGACAGAGAGTAGTGGTGGAAGGGTGTGTCTCAAAATGGAGAAGGGTGACTAGTGGTGTTCCACAGGTATCCGTGCTCGGACCACTGTTGTTTGTGATCTACATAAATGACCTGGAGGAAGGTATAGGTGGTCTGATTAGCAAGTTTGCAGATGATACTAAGGTTGGTGGAGTTGCAGATAGCGAGGAGGACTGTCAGAGAATACAACAAAATATAGATAGATTGGAGAGTTGGGCAGAGAAATGGCAGATGGAGTTCAATCCAGGCAAATGCGAGGTGATGCATTTTGGAAGATCAAATTCAAGAGCGGACTATATGGTCAATGGAAGGGTGTTGGGGAAAATTGATGTGCAGAGAGATCTGGGAGTTCAGGTCCATTGTACCCTGAAGGTGGCAACGCAGGTTGATAGAGTGGTCAAGAAGGCATACAGCATGCTTGCCTTCATCGGACGGGGTATTGAGTACAAGAGTTGGCAGGTCATGTTACAGTTGTATAGGACTTTGGTTCGGCCACATTTGGAATACTGCGTGCAGTTCTGGTCGCCACATTACCAGAAGGATGTGGATGCCTTGGAGAGGGTGCAGAGGAGGTTCACCAGGATGTTGCCTGGTATGGAGGGTGCTAGCTATGAAGAAAGGTTGAGTAGATTAGGATTGTTTTTGTTGGAAAGACGGAGGTTGAGGGGGGACCTGATTGAGGTCTACAAAATTATGAGAGGTATGGACAGGGTGGACAGCAACAAGCTTTTCCCAAGAGTGGGGGTGTCAGTTACAAGGGGTCACGATTTCAAGGTGAGAGGGGGAAAGTTTAAGGGAGATGTGCGTGGAAAGTTTTTTACGCAGAGGGTGGTGGGTGCCTGGAACGCTTTACCAGCGGAGGTGGTAGAGGCGGGCACGATAGCATCATTTAAGAAGTATCTAGACAGGTATATGAATGGGCGGGAACAGAGGGAAGTAGACCTTGGAAAATAGGAGACAGGTTTAGATAAAGGATCTGGATCGGCGCAGGCTGGGAGGGCCGAAGGGCCTGTTCCTGTGCTGTAATTTTCTTTGTTCTTTGTTCTTTGTTCTCCCTCTATCCTATGCTCCAACTTGACTTCTCCCTTTCGCACTATCTCTCCATCTCCCTCTCCTACTGACTCTCCTCTCTCAGCAAACCCCGAAGTCCCCAATCCCCCATCTCACCAGGTCGCAAACCTTTACCCAGTCATCCACCTGAGGCCCCGCTCTCCCCAACCAATTAGCAATTCAATAACCCCAAGCTTCAGTCAACTTTGCTCTGGTCTGGGCAGCACGGTGACGCAGTGGGTTAGCACTGCTGCCTCACAGCGTCGAGGTGCCAGGTTCGATCCCGGCTCTAGGTCACTGTCCGTGTGGAGTTTGCACATTCTCCCCGTGTTTGCGTGGGTTTCGCCCCCACAACCCAAAGATGTGTAGACTAGGTGGATTGGCCACGTTAAATTGCCCCTTAATTGGAAAAATGAATTGGGTACTCTAAATTTATTTTTTAAAACTTTGCTCTGGTCAACCCTTGCCCCAGTGGATTCTGCCACTTCCTCCCCAGTCATGTCTCCTCTGATTGACTCCTCCACACCTAGTCAGTGAGAATCAGGGAGAAAACCCTGCGCTGGTTGGACTCATACCTAGTGTTACATTCTGCTGCTTGCCGGACAGGATTAGTGCACTTGAAAACGTCCAGTTTGTGACCAGTTGAATGTTTATTGATGAACAATAACATGGATGTGGTGTGTATGGATTTCAGTAAGGCATTTAGTACATAAAACATAAAACATAGAACAGTACAGCACAGTACAGGCCCTTCGGCCCATGATGTTGTGCCAACCATTTATCTTAATCTAAGATCAACCTAACCTTCACCCCTTCAATTTACTGCTGTCCATGTGCCTGTCCAAGAGTCACTTAAATGTCCCGAATGCCTCTGACTCCACCACCTCTGCTGGCAGAGCATTCCACACACTCACCACTGTCTGTGTAAAGAACCTACCTCTGACATCTCCCCTATAAGCAGTAAGGGGGAAAGTGTAAGGCAGAGAAGCCATAGTAAATAATCAAAAAGGGCCACAGTACAGGGTACAGTGACTGAGGAGAGTGTGAGAAGGGTCAATGAAGGATTGAGTGAGTTATACCTAAATGCGCACAGTATATGGAACAAGGTAAATGAGCTTGTTGCGCACATTGAAATTGGCCGGTACGATGTTGTGGGCATCACAGAGACGTGGCTGCAAGGGGATCAGGGCTGGGATCTAAATATCCAAGGATATATGTCCAAACGAAAGATCAGGCAGATGGGCAAAGGAGACGGAGTTGCATTGTTAGTAAGGAATGAAGTTAAATCGATAGCAAGGAGCAATATAGGATCAGAAGGCATAGAATCTCTGTGGGTAGAGTTGAGGAATCACAAAGGTAAAAAGACCCTGATGGGAGTTATGTACAGGCCCCCCCAGCAGTAGTCAGGATGTGGGGCAGAAAATAAATAAGGAGATAGAAAAGGCAATAATCATGGTGGACTTCAATATGCAGGTGGACTGGGAAAATCAGGTTGGTAGCGGATCCCAAGAAAAGGAATTTGTGGAATGTCTAAGAGATGGTTTTTTGGAGCAGCTTGTGACAGAGCCTATTAGGGTACATGCAATTCTGGATTTGGTGATGTGTAATGAGGAAGACTTGATTAGGGAACTTAAGGTGAAGGAACCCTTAGGGAGCAGTGACCACAATATGATAGAATTTACCCTGCAATTTGAGAGGGAGAAGCTGCAATCAGATGTAACGATATTACAGTTAAATAAGGGTAACTACAAAGACATGAGGGAGGAGCTGGCCAGAGTTGATTGGAAAAGGAGCCCAGCAGGGAAGACAGTGGAACAGCAACGGCAGGAGTTTTTGGGGGTTATTCAGAAGGCACAACAGAAATTCATCGCAAGGAGGAGGAAACATGCGAAGGGGAGGACAAGGCATCCATGGCTGACGAGGGATGTCAAGGACAGCATAAAAGCTGAAGAAAAAGCATACAAAGTGTCGCGGTTTAGTGGGAAGCCAGAGGATTGGGAAGACTTTAAAAGTGAGCAAAAGACAACTAAAAAAGCAAAAGGGAGGAGAAGATGAAGTATGAGTGCAAGCTAGCTAGTAATATAAAGGAAGATAGGAAGAATCTTTTCAATATATGAAAGGTAAGAGAGAGGCAAAAATAGACATTGGACCACTGGAAAATGTGGCTGGAGAAGTAATTACAGGAATCAAAGAAATGGCAGATGAACTGAATAGTTACTTTGCATCAGTCTTCACGATGGAAGACACCAGTGGGATGCCAGAGCTCCAGGAGAACCAGGGGGCAGAGGTGAGTGCAGTTAACATTGCTAAGGAGAAGGTTCTGGGGAAACTGAAAGGTTTGAACATAGAACATAGAACATTACAGCGCAGTACAGGCCCTTCGGCCCTCGATGTTGCGCTGACCTGTGAAATCCCTCTAAAGCCCATCCACGCTATTCCCTTATTGTCCATATGCCTATCCAATGACCATTTGAATGCGTTTAGTGTTGGCGAGTCCACTACTGTTGCAGGCAGGGCATTCCACGCCCTTACTACTCTCTGAGTAAAGAACCTACCTCTGACATCTGTCCTATATCTATCTCCCCTCAATTTAAAGCTATGTCCCCTCGTGCTGGACATCACCATCCGAGGAGAAAGGATCTCAATGTTCACCCTGTCTAATCCTCTGATCATCTTGTATGCCTCAATTAAGTCACCTCTTAACCTTCTTCTCTCTAACGAAAACAGCCTCAAGTCCTTCAGCCTTTCCTCATATGATCTTCCCTCCATACCAGGCAACATCCTTGTAAATCTCCTCTGTACCCTTTCCAATGCTTCCACATCCTTCCTATAATGTGGCGACAAGAACTGCACACAATACTCCAATTGCGGCTGCACCAGAGTTTTGTACAACTGCAACATGACCTCATGGCTCTGAAACTCAATTCCTCTACCAATAAAAACTAACACACCATACACCTTCTTAACAACCCTCTCAACCTGGGTGGCAACTTTCAGGAATCTATGGACATGGACACCGAGATCTCTCTGCTCGTCCACACTACCAAGAATCTTACCAGTGGACAAGTCACCTGGACTGGATAGACTACACCCCAGGGTCCTAAAAGAGATAGTTGAGGAAATTGATGATCTTTCAGGAATCACTGGAGCCAGGAAGGGTCTCAGAGGACTGGAAAGTGGCTGATGTAACACCACTGTTTAAGAAGGGAGGGAGGCAGAAGACGGGAAATTATAGGCCGGTTAGCCTGACTTCGGTCATTGGTAAGATTTTAGAGTCTGTTATTAAAGATGAGATCGCGAAGCACTTGGAAGAGCATGGTAAAATAGGACTGAGTCAGCACGGCTTTGTCAAAGGGAGGTCATGCCTGACAAATCTGTTAGATTTCTTTGAGGAGGTAACAAGCAAGTTAGACAAAGGAGAACCCGTGGACGTGACTTATTGAGATTTCCAGAAGGCCTTTGACAAGGTGCCGCATAGGAGACTGTTAAATCAGTTAAAAGCCCTTGGTGTTAAGGGTAAGATCCTGGCATGGATAGAGGATTGGCTGACTGGCAGAAGGCAGAGGGTGGGGATAAAGGGGTCTTTTTCAGGATGGCAGCCGGTGACTAGTGGTGTGCCTCAGGGGTCTGTGCTGGGATCCCAACTTTTCACAATATACATTAATGATCTGGAAGAAGGAACTGAAGGCACTGTTGCTAAGTTTTTAGATGATACAAAGATCTGTAGAGTGACAGGTAGTATTGAGGAAGCAAGGGGGCTGCAGAAGGATTTGGACAGGCTAGGAGAGTGGGCAATGAAGTGGCAAATGGAATACAATGTGGAAAAGTGTGAGGTTATGCACTTTGGAAGGAGGAATTTAGGCATAGACTATTTTCTAAATGGGGAAATGCTTCAGAAAGCAGAAGCACAAAGGAATTGGGAGTCCTTGTTCACAATTCTCTTCAGGTTAACGTGCAGGTTCAGTCGGCAGTTAAGAAGGCAAATGCAATGTTAGCATTCATGTCAAGGGTGCAAGAATACAAGACCAGGGATGTACTTCTGAGGCTGTATAAGGCTCTGGGTAGACCCCATTTGGAGTATTGTGAGCAGTTTTGGGCCCCATATCTAAGGAAGGATATGCTGGCCTTGGAAAGGGTCCAGAGGAGGTTCACAAGAATGATCCCTGGAAGGAACGTTTGAGGACTCTGGGTCTGTACTCATTGGAGTTTAGAAGGATGAGAGGGGATCTTCTTGAAACGTACAAGATACTACGAGGCCTGGATAGAATGGACTTGGAGAGGATGTTTCCACTTGTAGGAGAAACTAGAACCAGAGGACACCATCTCAGACTAAAGGGACGATCCTTTAAAACAGAGATGAGGAGGAATTTCTTCAGCCAGAGGGTGGTGAATCTGTGGAACTATTTGCTGCAGAAGGCTGTGGAGGCCAAATCACTCAGTGTCTTTAAGACAGAGATAAATTGGTTCTTGATTAATAGGGGGATCAGGGGTTATGGGAAGAAGGCAGGAGAATGGGAATGAGAAAATATCAGCCATGATTGAATGGCGGAGCAGACTCGATGGGCCAAGTGACCTAATCCTGCGCCTATGACTTATGGTCTTATAACTTTCTCCAATCACCTTAAAATAATGTCCCCTCGTGATAGCCATTTCCGGCCTGGGGAAAAGTCTCTGGCTATCCACTCTTCATGCCTCTCATCACCTTGTACACTTCTATCAAGTCACATCTCTTCCTTCTTCGCTCCAGTGAGAAAAATCCTCCCTCCCTCAACCTTTCTTCATAAGACATGCCCTCCAGTCCAGGCAGCATCCTGATAAATCTCCTCTGCACCCTCTCCAAAGCATGCACATCCTTCCAATAATGAGGCGACCAGAACTGGACACAATATTCTAAGTGTGGTCTAACCAGGGTTTTATAAAGCTGCAGCAAAACCTCGCAGCTCTTAAACTCAATCCCCCTGTTAATGAAAGCCAACACATGTCATGTGAAAGTATCTTTAAGAAATTGGTGTTTATGACTTCCGGTGGCGGTGATGACGTTTCAAACGGACTTTTCGGCTCTTTTTAGAGCCCAAAACGGAATTTTTTCGACGTCTCCTGGTGGGGGAAGGTGTGCTGATCGACTTTCTCCACATTTCATGACTCGAACTCGGAGTGGAAAGGGGGAAAAAACGGCAGCAGCTCCCCAGAAAAAACGGGGGAAGGAATCCAAGATGGCGGCCGGCGGAGCACCAGAGGAGTGGAAGCAGTGGGCCCTGGGGCAGCAAGCGGCTCTCCTGCGCTGATTTGCAGATTTCAAGGCTGAGGTACTGAGCTCTCTGCAGGAAACGAACAAAAGGCTCTCGGAGATTCAGACGACCCAGGGTGCTGCCATCAAGGCGCTGCAGACGCAGGCCACTGAACGAGAGGAGGAGGCCGTGGTCCTCGTGAGTAAGGTGGATGGGCACGAGGCACTCCACAAGAAGTGGCAGGAACGCTTCGAGGAGCTTGATCACCCCATGAGGCGGAAAAATCTCAGGATCTTGGGCCTTGCGGAGGGGCTGGAGGGGTCGGATCTGACAACATACGTGGCTACGATACTGAACTCGCTAGTAGGAGCCGGATCTTTCCATCTGCCCCTGGAACTGGAGGGAGCACACAGAGTACTGGCCAGGAGGCCTAAGGAGAATGAACCCCCGCGTGCGGTGCTGGTGAGGTTCCACCAGTTTAGTGATCGGGAGTGTGTGCTGCGCTGGGCCAAGAAGGTGAAGAGCAGTAACTGGGAGAATGGGGTAGTACGGATCTACCAGGATTGGAGTGCGGAGGTGGCTAAGCGGCAGTCCGGGTTTAATCGGACGAAAGAGGTGCTCTACAAAAAGAAGATAAAGTTCGGAATGTTGCAGCCCGCGCGCCTGTGGGTAACTTATTTGGACCGGCATTATTATTTTGATTCCCCAGAGGAGGCGTGGGCCTTCGTGCGGACGGAGAAACTGGACTCGGACTAGGGGTTGGGGGTTGCGGTGTCGGTTGTAATACTTTATTGCTGGATTCTGCTGTTGCTGTGTTCTCTTTTCCTGTATTTTTGTAATTTTGATATGGTTATTTATTGGGGTATTGTTCTGTTTCTTGTTGTGGGGCATTGTTTGAATTTTGTATCTTCGGGGAGGGTTGGGGGGGTTTGTTGTATTCTATATCGGGTTGGGGGTATGGAGTGGGGCTGATATTTGGGAGCTGCGTCAGAAGGGTGTAGTGGGGCAGTGCGAAAGCACGGGCTTTCCTCTGGTTTCCCGCGTTGCGGGGCTGGGGGGTGGAGATGATGACGGGGGGGGGGTCCTTAACTGGTTCTTCCCCGCGCTGGAGCGGTGCCTGGAGGAGGGATAGGATCGGGGATGATCCCACTTTGGGAGGGGTCGGGTTTTTTTCGGGAGTCTCCGGGGTCAGCAGAAGTTAGCTGACCCACGGAAGTACAATGGAGGACGGTTCGCGGCTAGGAGGGTTCCTAGCCTGGGGGGGGAGGGATGGGGGGAAAGGGGAATACCGGGTTGCTGCTGGCAGGGTCAGGAAGGAGCTGGTGGGGCTGGGGGGACAGAGGTGAGGTGTTGTCGCTGTGGGGACTGGGTCGGTTGGGGGGTGCTGGCCTGGGGTGGGCAGTCGGCGGGCTATGGCTAGTCGACAGGGGAGGGGGGCGGGACGCCCTCTGATCCGGTTGGTCACCTGGAATGCGAGAGGATTGAATGGGCCGGTGAAGCGGTCGAGGGTACTTGCTCATCTGAGGGGGCTAAAGGCAGATGTGGCAATGCTTCAGGAGACCCACCTGAAGGTGGCGGACCAGGTCCGTCTGAGGAAGGGATGGGTGGGGCAGGTTTTCCACTCGGGGTTGGATGTGAGGAACCGGGGAGTGGCGATTCTGGTGGGGAAAAATGTGTCGATTGAGGCATCCGAGGTGGTGGCGGATAAGGGGGGTAGGTATGTTATGGTTAGGGGCAGGCTACAAGGAGAGAAGGTGGTACTTGCTAGTGTGTATGCCCCAAATTGGATCGATGCGGGCTTTATGAGGCGTATGCTGGGACGGGTCCCGGATGTAGAGGCGGGAGGTCTGATTATGGGGGCGGACTTCAATATGGTGTTGGATCCTTCACTGGATCGGTCCAGCTCTAGGACGGGTAGGAGGCCGGCGGCGGCCAAGGTACTGAGAGGGTTTATGGACCAGATGGGAGAGGTGGATCCATGGAGGTTTGTGAGGCCGAGGGCACGGGAGTACTCTTTCTTCTCCCACGTACATAGGGTCTATTCTCGGATAGACTTCTTCGTGGTGAGTAGGGGACTGATTCTGAGAGTGCAGGAGGCCGAATATTCGGCCATTGCAATCTCCGACCACGCTCCGCATTGGATAGAGTTGGAGATGGGGGAGGTGCGGGACCAGCGCCCGTTGTGGCGGTTGGATGTGGGGTTGTTGGCGGAGGAGGAGGTGTGTAGGAGGGTCCGGGCAAGTATTGAGGGGTACCTCGAGGTGAATGATACGGGGGAGGTCCAGGTGGGGATGGTCTGGGAAGCCCTGAAGGCAGTGATTCGTGACGAGCTGATATCCATCTGGGCACATAGGTAGAGGAGCGAGAGGAGTGAGAGGGATAGACTGGTGGGAAAGATACTGGAGGAAGACAGGAGGTATGCAGAGGCACCAGAGGAGGGACTGTTGGGGGAGAGGCGCAGCCTACAGGCTAAATTTGATTTGCTGACCACTAGAAAGGCGGAGGCACAGTGGAGGAAGGCACAAGGGGCAGTGTACGAACATGGTGAAAAGGCGAGTAGGATGCTGGCTCATCAGCTCCGTAAGCGGGATGCGGCTAAGGAAATTGCTGGAGTGAGAGACAAGAGTGGGAATGTGGCGCGGAAGGGGGTAGAGGTGAATGAGGTCTTCAAGAACTTTTACGGGGAACTGTACCGGTCGGAGCCAACGGTGGAGAGGAGGGGAATGGAGAGGTTCCTCGACGGGCTTTCTTTCCCGAAGGTGCAGGAGGAGAAGGTGGAGGGGTTGGGTGCGCCGATTGAGCTGGAGGAGCTAGTTAAGGGGATCGGCAGATGCAGTCAGGGAAGGCGCCGGGGCCGGATGGGTTCCCGGTGGAATTTTATTAAAAGTTTGTGGACCTAGTGGGCCCCTTGTTGGTGCGGACACTTAATGAAGCGACGATGTCGCGGGCGCTGATTTCGTTAATCTTAAAGAGGGACAAGGACCCCCAGCAGTGTGGTTCATACAGGCCCATATCTCTCCTCAATGTGGATGCCAAGGTGCTGGCAAAAATCCTGGCCACCAGGATAGAGGACTGTGTGCCAGGGGTTGTACACGAGGACCAGACAGGGTTTGTGAAGGGAAGGCAGCTGAACACGAATGTGCGGAGATTGTTGAATGTCATCATGGTGCCGGCGATTGAGGGGGAGGCAGAGATAGTGGTGGCGCTGGATGCAGAGAAGGCCTTCGATAGAGTGGAGTGGGGTACTTATGGGAGGTGTTGGGGAGGTTTGGATTTGGTGAAGGGTTTATTAGATGGGTGAGGCTGCTATATGAGGCCCCGATGGCGTATGTGGCCACGAATGGGAGGAGGTCGGAGTACTTCCGGCTTTACCGAGGGACCAGGCAGGGTTGCCCCCTGTCCCCCTTGTTGTTTGCATTGGCAATCGAGCCGTTGACAATGGCGTTGAGGGATTCAGGGAGGTGGAGAGGTTTGGTGCGAGGTGGGGAGGAACATAGGGTGTCCTTGTATGCCGATGACCTGTTACTGTATGTGGCGGACCCGGTGGGAGGGATGCCGGGGGTGATGGAGCTGCTAGCTGAGTTTGGGACCTTTTCAGGCTATAAACTAAATTTAGGCAAGAGTGAGGTGTTTGTGGTGCACCCTGGAGACCAGGAGGAAGGAATTGGTAGGCTCCCACTTAGGAGGGCAGGGGAGAGTTTTAGGTACCTGGGGGTGCAGGTGGCCAGAGACTGGGCGACTCTTCACAAGCATAATTTCACCAGGCTTGTGGATCAGATGGAGGAGGAGTTCAAGAGGTGGGGCATGCTGCCATTGTTCCGAGTTTCTTGTTCCTCTTTCAGTGCCTGCCCATCTTCATCCCCAGGGCCTTCTTTAGGAGAGTGACTAGCAGTATTTTGAGCTTTGTGTGGGCACATGGGACTCCGAGAGTGAAGAGGGTTTTCCTGGAGCGAGGGAGGGATAGAGGCGGGCTGGCGATGCCCAACCTTTTGGGGTACTATTGGGCGGCCAATGTGTCAATGGTGCGTAAGTGGGTGATGGAGGTGGGGGTGGGGGGGGCGTGGAAAAGAATGGAGATGGCGTCGTGTAGACGTACGAGCCTGGGTGCCTTGGCAACGGCGCCGTTGCCGCTCTCTCCTAAGAGGTATACCACGAGCCCGGTGGTGGCGGCGACCCTAAGAATCTGGGGACAGTGGAGACAGCATAGGGGGGAAACAGGGGGCTCGATGGAGGCTCGATTGGGTGGAAATCATCGGTTCATCCCGGTGAACAATGATGGGAGATTTAGGGGGTGGCAAAGGGTGGGCATCAGTAAATTGAGGGACCTGTTTATTGGCGGGAGGTTTGCGGGCCTGGGGGAACTGGAAGATAAATTTGGGCTCCCCCAAGGGAACATGTTCAGATATTTGCAGGTAAAGGCATTTGCTAGGCGACAGGTAGAGGGATTCCCTTTGCTGCCCTCGCGGGGGGCGATGGACAGAGTGCTTTCGGGAGTGTGGGTCGGAGAGGGGAAGGTGTCTGACATTTATAAGGTAATGCAGGAGGTGGAGGAGTCGTCAGTGGAGGAGCAGAAGGCTAAATGGGAGGGGGAACTTGGGGAGCAGATAGAGGACGGGACTTGGGCGGATGCCTTGGAGAGAGTCAACTCTTCCTCTTCATGTGCAAGGTTTAGTCTCATCCAATTTAAGGTGCTGCACCAGGCTCACATGTCCGGGACTAGGATGAGTAGGTTCTTTGGGGGTGAGGACAGGTGCACCAGGTGTTCGGGGAGTCCAGCGAATCATGCCTATATGTTCTGGGCATGCCCGGCACTGGAAGAATTCTGGAAGGGGGTGGCGGGGACGGTGTCGAGGGTGGTTGGATCCAGGGTCAAACCAGGGTGGGGACTCACGATTTTTGGAGTCACGGTGGAGCCGGGAGTGCAGGAGGCGAAAGAGGCCGGTGTCCTGGCCTTTGCGTCCCTAGTAGCCCGGCGGAGGATCTTGCTGCAGTGGAAGGATGCAAGGCCCCCAAGTGCGGAGACCTGGATCAGTGACATGGCGGGATTTATAAAATTGGAGAGGGTCAAATTTGCCCTGAGAGGATCAATACAAGGGTTCTATAAATGGTGGCAGCCTTTTCTGGACTTCCTGGCTCAAAGATAGGTATCCTGGTCAATAGCAGCAGCAACCCGGGTGGGAGGGGGAGGGGGGGGGGGGGGGGGGGGGGTAAGGGTTCTTTGTTATAGTTTCTATTTTTTTTCTCTACGGTTATGTAACTTAACATTGTGTTAATTTAAGTTGTTGTTAATATGTTTTGTTGTTCATTGAGGAGGGGCGAATGTTTATGGTTGCTATCATTATTGTTATTGTTGGTATTTTATTATGGTTCGATGTTGTATAAATTCAAAATTTTTTCAATAAAAATTATTTTTAAAAAAAAGAAATGGGTGTTTACAAATGGGTATGCATATAAATATCTCTAGTGAGACTACCTTTAAGAAATGGGTGTTTACTACTGCAGTGATGTCAGAGAGCGGGTGGAGCTGGGCTGTCTGTCAGCTTTTTACTTTCAATTTTGAGCAGGCTGCTATAGAATGAATTTTTGATTTAGTTTTCAGTGTTGGAGCTGAAGCCAGACAAAGCAGGTGTACTGTTGATCTCTCTGCCATGAAAAGACTATCTCTTGATCATTCGGTGAATTGAGAATTATAAATGTTCTCAGTAGTGAATGTAAACCTAATATGCTTCTGTTAAAAGGTGTTTCTTTTGTCTTCTGGATGTTGTTTGGGAAGTTATTAAGGATTATTTAGTGTTGTATTCTTTGGGGGTTGTATTTGAATTGATGGTTGCTAAGATGTTCATTGTATGTTTTAAAAAGGTTAACTTGAGTTCATAGAATAAACAATGTTTTGCTTTATAAATTACTTTTCCATTTCTGCTTTCCCACACCTGTAGAGTGGGCCGTGTGCTCCCCCAACCACAATCTATTAAAGGTTGTGGGTCAGGTGGCATCCATTATACACTTGGTGGCTCTCTAAATCCTGGCCCATAACACACACCATACGCCTTCTTAACAACGCTATCAACCTGGGTGGCAACTTTGAGGGATCTATGTCCATGGACCCCAAGATCCCTCTGTTTCTCCACACTTCCAAGAATCCTGCCTTTAACCCTGTATTCAGCATTCAAATTCGACCTTCCAAAATGAATCACTTCACATTTATCTAGGTTGAACCCATCTGCCACTTCTCAGCCCAGCTCTGCATAATGTCAATGTCCTGTTGTAACCTGCAACAGCCCTCAACACTATCTACAACTCCCCCAACCTTCGTGTCACCGGCAAACTTACTAACCCCTCCTTCTACTTCCTCATCCAAGTCATTTATAAAAACCACAAAGAGCAGAGGTCCCAGAACAGATCCCTGCAGGACACCACTGGTCACCAACCTCCAGGTGGAATACTTTCCATCCACTACCACTTGTTGTCTTCTTACGACCAGCCAATTCTGTATTCAGACAGCCAAATATCCCTGTATCCCATGCCCCCTAACTTTCGGAATGAGCCTATCATGGGGAACCTTATCAAATGCCTTTCTGAAATCCATATACACCACATCCACTGCCTGACCTTCATCAATGTGTCTCATCACATCCTCAAAGAATTCAATGAGGCTTGTGAGGCATGACCTGCCCCTCACAAAGCCATGCTGACGATCTTTAATCAAACTATGTTTTTCTAAATAATCATAAATCATATCTCTCAGAATCCTTTCAAATATTTTGCTCACCACAGACGTAAGACTGACTGGTCTGTAATTCCCAGGGATATCCCTATTCCCTTTCTTGGACAGAGAAACAACATTCGCCTCACTCCAATCATCCGGTACTAATCCAGTGGAGACTGAGGACGCATAGATCATCGCCAACAACGCAACAATCTCCTCCCTCGCTTCCCGTAGTAACCTTGGGTATATCCCATCAGGCCCAGGGGACTTATCTGTCCTGATGCTTTTCAAAATTTCCAGCACATCCTCCTTCTTAATATCAACCTGTTCGAGTCTATTAACCTGGTTCACATTGTTCTCATGGGCAACAAGGTCCCTCTCTCTACTGAATACTGAAGCAAAGTATTCATTTAGGGCCTCCCCCATCTCCTCAGACTCTAGGCACAAGTTCCCTCCAATATCCCTGATCGGCCCTACTCTTCCTCTGATCATCCTCTTATTTCTCACATAAGTGTAGAATACCTTGGGGTTTTCCCTAATCCTTCCCACCAGGGCTTTTTTATGCCCCCTTCTAGCTCTCCTCAGTCTATTTTTGAGTTCCTTCCTGGCTACCTTGTAACCGTCTAGAGCCGTGCCAGATCCTTGCTTCCTCAACCTTAGGAAGCTTCCTTCTTCCTCTTGACTAGAAGCTCTACTTCTCTTGTCATCCACCAAGGCTTCTTCACCTTACCATTCCTTCCTCGTCTCAGTGGGACAAAACTATCCAGCACTCGCAGAAAGTGCTCCTTAAAGGGACTGGTTTAGCTCATTGGGCTAAATTGCTGGCTTTTAAAGCAGACCAAGCAGGCCAGCAGCATGGTTCGATTCCCGGACCAGCCTCCCCGGACAGGCGCTGGAATGTGGCGACTAGGGGCTTTTCACAGTAACTTCATTGAAGCCTACTCGTGACAATAAGCGATTTTCATTTTCATTTCATTTCATTTCATTAAACAACCCCCACATTACTGCTGCATTTCCCCAAGAACAACTGTTCCCACTTTATGCTCCTCAGCTACTGTCTAATAGCAGTATAATTTCCCCTCCCCCAATTAAATACCTTCCCATACTGTCTGGTCCTATCCCTCTCCATGACTATGGTAAAGGTCAAGGAGTTGTGGTCACTGTCACTGAAATGCTCTCCCACCAAAACATCTGATACCTGGCCTGGTTCGTTGCCGAGCACCAAGTCCAATATGGCCTCCCCCTAGTCCGCTTATCCACATATTGAGTCAGGAATCCTTCCTGTACCTAACAAAATCTGCTCCATCCAAACCATTTGCACTAAAGAGGTTCCAGTCAATACTGGAGAAGTTGAAGTCACCCATGACAATAACTCTGTTTCCAAGATCTGCCGCCCAATCTGTTCCTCCATCTCTCTGCTGCTATTGGAGGGTCTATAAAAAACTCCCAATAAAGTGACTGCTCCTTTCTTGTTTCTGTCTTTCACCCAAACTGACTCAGTAGACAAACCCTCCTCAGCTACCTTCTGCAGCTGTGATGCACTCCCTAATTAACAGTTCCACTCCCCTTCCTCTTTTACCTCCCTCCCTATTCTTCTTAAAACATCTAAAGCCCAGAACATCTAACAACCATACCTGCCCCTGTGAAATCCATGTCGCCGTAATGGCCACAACACGGTAGTTCCAAATATTAATCCATGCACTAAGTTCATCTCCTTTATTCTTAACACTCCTTACATTGAAACAGACACACTTTAACCCATTCCACTCTGCGCAACTTTGCCCTATCAACTGTCTATCCTTCCTCACAGACTCGCTGCATACTATTTCTGCCTGTTCAACAGCTACCCTATCCTCTGATCCATAGCTCTGGTTCCCATCCCCCTGTCAAACTAGTTTAAACCCTCCCGAAGAGCAAACCTCCCACCCAGGATATTGGTGCCCCTCCAGTTTAGCTGCAATCCGTCCTTCATGTACAGGTCCCACCTTCCCCAGAATGTATCCCAATGATCCACATGTGTGAAGCCTTCCCTCCTGCACCAGCCCTATAGCCACGTGTTCAGCTGCACTCGCTCTCTGTTCCTTGCCTCACTTGCACATGGCACCGGTAGCAATCCTGAGATCACTACTCTGCTTGTCCTGCTCTTGAGCTTCGACCTAACTCTCTAAAATCACTTTTTAGATCCTCATCCTTTTTCTTAGCTATGTCGTTGGTGCCTACGTGCACCACGATTTCTGGTTGATCACCCTCCCCGTTAAGAATCCTGGAGACTCGATCCAAGACAGCCCTGGCCCTCACACCCAGGAGGCAACATACCTTCCGGGAGTCTTGTTCGCGACCACAGAATCTCCTATCCGTTCCCCTAACCACTGAGTACACTATTACTATTGCTTTACTATTCTCCCTCCTTCCCTTCTGAGCCACAGAGCCAGACTCAGTGCCAGAGACCTGGCCGCTAGGGCCTTACTCCGATAGGTCATCTCCCCCAAACAGCATCCAAAACAGTATACTTGTTTTGAAGGGGAAAGGCCACGAGGGATCCCTGCACTGTCTGCCCGTTCATTTTCATTCCCCTGACTGTAACCCAGCTACTCTTGTCCAGTACCTTGGGTGTGGCTACCTCCCTGTAACTCCTCTCTATCACCCCCTCTACATTTCAGATGATCCGAAGTTCATCCAGTTCCAGCTCCAGTTCCGTAACGTGGTCTCTGAGGAGCTGGAGTTGGGTGCACTTCCTGCAGGTGTAGTCAATGGGGCCACCAGTGGTGTCCCTCACCACCCACATCCTATATGAGAAGCATGCAACTGCCCTAGCCTCCAAACCCCTCTGATCTGAATTCCCAAAGAGATTTAAAAGGACAATAAATATCAAACACCAGTTAGGCCCTTAAATATATATATATATATCTATACTGCTGCTACTCTCTCGAGTGAGCCCTCTAAAATTGGCGATTCTGTGAAATGATACAAAGATAGCTTGCTGCCTCCGCACTAAAAACAAACAACTCTTACCTTACAGAATGCAGCTGAGATTCTGCCCTGTGAACTAGCTGGAACTCCGCCCTCCGACTCTGCTCCCTGTCAGCTGTACTTTCTGTAAACTCCCAGCTCCCTTCACACTCTTTGAGGAAATGTAGGAAATTAAATGAAAAGAGCACTTTACTCCCTCCTCACCGAACTCCCTCAGTCACCAAACTCTCACTATAGCACTCAAATGCACCTAAATTCAGCACTCCAGTGCAAACAAAGTCAGCACTGTAAGATGACTCATCTTTCTCCTGTCTGACTCCTTTGATAAGGTTCCCCATAGTAGGCTCATTCAGAAAGTCAGGGGGCATGGGAAACAGGGAAATTTGGCTGTCTGGATACAGAGTTGGCTGGCCGAAAGAAGACAGCAAGCGGTAGTGGATGGAAAGTATTCCAAATGGAGGTTGGTGACCAGTGGTGTCCCGTAGGGATCTGTTCTGGGGCCGCTGCTCTATGTTTTTTTTATAAATGACTTGAGTGAGGAAGTGGAAGGGTGGGTTAGTATGATTGCCGATGACACAAAGGTTGGGGGAGTTGTAGATAGTGTTGAGGGTTGTTGCAGGTTACAACAGGACATTGACAAGATGCAGAGCTGGGCTGAGAAGTGGCAGATGGAGTTCAACCTTGATAAATGTGAAGTGATTCATTTTTGGAAGGTCGAAATTGAATGCTGAATACAGGGTTAAAGGCAGAATTCCTGGAAGTGTGGAGGAACACAGGGATCTTGGGGTCCGCGTACATAGATCCCTCAAAGTTGTTGTTAAGAAGGTGCATGGTGTGTTGGCTGTCACGGTTGGCAAAAACTTTAAGGTGATTGGAGGAAGGTATAGGGGAGATGTCAGAGGTAGGTTCTTTACACAGAGAGTGGTGGGTGTGTGGAATGCACTGCCAGCGGATGTGGTGGAGTCAGAGGCATTCGGGACATTTAAGCAACTCTTAGACAGGCACATGGACAGCAGTAAATTGAAGGGGTGTAGGTTAGGTTAATCATAGATTAGGATAAATGGTCGGCACAACATTGTGGACTGAAGGGCCTGTACTGCACTGTACTGTTCTATGTTCTATATTCTATATAACAATATGAAAACTACTAAAACTACTAACTATTAAATAACTATTATAAAATTATCCAGGAACTATCACAAATGCAACTATCCTTATGATGACTATCTCCAGACACCTCGCGGTGCGAGTGTCACATGGTTGTTCTTTACTGCCACCTGCTAGTTGGAGGTCATATCTGATAATATTTACATAACTCTTATGCATATCATCACTTCCCCTTTCCTTTGGAAATGAACAATATTTACATGCAATATTTAAATTCAATACATATGGTATGCATAATACCTCAATTATTTATATATTCAATGTTGATCACAAATTCAATCTGCCTGGCTTTCTTCTGTGTCTTGTCAACCTTCTAAGCACTGGTTGAATTTGTAATTTTGGCATTCAAATGTTTCTGAAGATTGTTCTTGTGTTTCTGTGCTTTACACACCTTCAGCTTGTTCTGTTTCTGTGTGCTGAGGTAGCGTTTGTTCAGTTGGCCTGGGATTGCTTTCAACATCATCTGGTGGTTCTGAAACAACAGATTGCTGAACCTTCAGCAAGGCTCTGCAGTTTCTACATTCTGTTCCCGACTGTCCATTGCTGTTTTGATTAGCTGCTTCACACTGTGAACACCTTTTTCAGCCTTTCGTTGGATTGTGGATAAAGAGGACTAGATGTGATGTATCGAAGATCATAACTCTGCAAAATCTGTCCATTCATGGCTGCTAAAACATGGGACATTGTCGCTCATGACAATTTGTGGTAATCCATGGCGAGCAAAAATATCCATGGTCCGTTTGATGACACACCTGGCTGATGAGCTGGATAGTTGTACCACTTGCAGAAGGTTGACATAGTCAAACACTAACAGCTATTCCTTTCCTGCGAGATAGAAAAGATCTATTCCCACTTTCTGCCATGGAATTTCGCACAGTTGCTTTAGCTCGTTTCATTGCTTGTACTGAAATTACTTCGGACAGTGTCATGTGAGGTTTGTGAACCTTATCAGATTGAAAGGAAATTAAATGAGGTGAATTATGTGGTTAGGATACCGGATAGAACAAAACCTCACCGAGTGTGTCAGTGAATATGCTTAAAAGGTACTTTGAAAGGGAAGGAGAGCAAAAGGAGGAGGTTTTAATGATTCTAATTCAAAGTGATGAACCAAATCCAGATGACCTCAAATTAAATTGGAAAAAGAAGATGTTCTTAAAAATTGGGATAAATTGTTGAGTTACCTTCCAGTGGAAAACAAACTGACCTGAAAGAGTTATTGATATCACATGGGTAAGTTTGTGGAGATAATTTGGGAAGTACTAAAATGGCTATACATGATGTCAATGTGGGAAATGCTGTTCCAATTAAACAACATCCATATCGACTTAACCCTTTAAAATTGGCACAGGTTAACAAAGAAATTGAAAGTATAGTTAAAAATGGCATAATTGAAGTGAGTTGCAGCCAATGGCACTCACCCATAGTGATGGTACCAAAACCAGATGGTACCCAAAGGTTGTGTGTGGACTATAGTAAGTTGAATGCAGTTACAAGAACAGACTCTTATCCTATCCCACGTTTGGAGGATTGCATTGAGAAAGTGGGACAATCAGCTTTTATTTCCAAACTGGATTTACTTAAAGGCAGGTACCATTATCCGAAAGCGTGAAGGAGATTTCATCTTTTGTGACTCCAGATGGTATATACCAATTCCAAGTTATGCCATTTGGCATGAAAAATGCCCTAGCCACATTTCAACATTTAACTAACAAAGTTGTTTCATGACTACCCAATTTCAGTATACATTGACGATCTGGTAATTTTTAGTCAGACATGGAAAGAAGATTTGAATCGACTTCAGGAGGTGGGTTTGGTGATAAACCAAGCCAAAAGTGAATTTGGAAAAGCCCAAGTCACTTTCCTTGGCCATACAATCAGACAGGGTAGAATTGTCACACGGGATGTGAAAACCGAAGTGATTGGGGAGTTTCCGATACCCTCAACATGAAGGGAAATAATGAAGAACTAAAATGCACTATATTATTATAACTGTTTGCGTGTTTTGTTTTGTTAAACAAAAAAGTATATTTACTGTCAATATTTCTTAAAGGAAAGTTATAAGGTGAAAAATGAACTCATCTTGAAGTTGGTGGTTTATTCTTTTTCTTGGGGGGAGGTGTCATGTGAGGGCCCCTTTAAGAAAAGTATGTTTTATCAAATGGCTGCAGTGATGTCATTGTGCGGGTGGAGCTGGGCTGTGATTCTGTCTTTTACTTTCGTATTGAGCTGGAAGCTGCTTTCTGGCTCTGAGTTTTTTTGTTTTCATTCAAACAAAGAAGGTGTATTTTGGTCTCTCTCTCCTGCATGCTAAAGAATGTCTCCAGACCACTTGATATCTTCAAAGTAATACCTGTTTTCTGTAAGGAATTCAAACCTATTGTTTTGTAGAAAAAGTGTGTTTGGCTTATGAATGTTGTTAGGAAAGTTATTAAGGATTACCTATAGAGTACTGTATCTTTGGTGTGGGTGGGGTATTTGTGTTGGTAGATGATAAGATGTTTACTGTGTTTTTATAAAATGTTGACTGGATTCACAGAATAAACATTGTTTTGTTTAAAAATACTTTAGATCTCTGTTGAATAACACCTGTGAAGTGGACCATTGTGCTCCCCATAACCAAAATCTGCATCAGAGACTACGATATGTTTTCCTGGAGTATGAACAAGATTTAAATCATCTCTGGAGTTTCATCGTCATTCTCTGTATTCACCGTGATATTGCATTCAAGTTATTCCTTATAATTGCTACCAGCAGTCTATAATCTGTTTCAACCAAGAATGTTGGTAGGCCTTATACATAATTGTGACATTTTTCTAAGCATTTGATCAGACCGAAACATTCTTTCTCTCTTTGAGCGTATCTACACTCTGTGTCAGTCACTGAAGCATATGTAATTGGCTTCCAATTTTCATCACAATCTTGCTGCAATAACACTGTTCCTAACCCATCTTTCGACGCATCAGTCAAGATTTCCGTCTTCTTTGTAGGGTCAAAGAATGTCAGCACTGGAGCTGTTGTCAATGCTATCTGCAGAATTCGCCACTCTTGCTCATGTCTTTCAAACCATTGGAAAATCTTAGCCTTTTTGATTATTTCCCACAAGCACATCGTTTTT
This sequence comes from Scyliorhinus canicula, assembly GCF_902713615.1. Taxonomy (NCBI): domain Eukaryota; kingdom Metazoa; phylum Chordata; class Chondrichthyes; order Carcharhiniformes; family Scyliorhinidae; genus Scyliorhinus; species Scyliorhinus canicula. The sequence goes on along the minus strand of NC_052149.1, from coordinate 133,798,039 downwards.
GCTGATAAACTGGGAATTAATTTTCCTATGAAATTTATCTTTCCCAGCATCCTGACGACTCCTTTTTTGTCTGTGGGAACGAGAGAGACTCGCGGTTGGTGTGTTGCCTCCCAGGTGCCAGGGTCCGCGATGTCTCAGATCGTGTTTTCAGGATCCTTAATGGGGAGGGGGAGCAGCCCCAAGTCGTGGTCCACATAGGCATCAATGACATAGGTAGGAAAAGGGATAGGGATGTAAGGCAGGAATTCAGGGAGCTAGGGTGGAAACTTAGATCCAGGACAGAGTTATTATCTCTGGGTTGTTACCCGTGCCACGTGCTAGCGAGACGAGGAATAGGGAGAGAGAGCAGTTGAACACATGGCTACAGGGATGGTACAGGAGGGGCGGTTTCAGATTCCTGGGGCTCATTCTGGGGTAGGTGGGACCTCTACAAGCGGGATGGTCTAAAACTGGACCAGAGGGGTACTAATATCCTGGGGGGAGGATTGCTAATGCTCTTCGGGAGGGTTTAAACTAGTTCAGCAGGGGATTGGGAACCTGAATTGTAGCTCCAGTTGAGGTTGAGAGTTGAGAGTAGTGAGGTCATGAGTAAGGTTTCAAGGTTGCAGGAGTGTACCGGCAGCCAGGAAGGTGGTTTAAAGTGCGTCTACTTCAATGCCAGGAGCATCCGGAATAAGGTGGGTGAACTTGCGTCATGGGTTGGTACCTGGGACTTCGATGTTGTGGCCATTTCGGAGACATGGATAGAGCAGGGACAGGAATGGTTGTTGCAGGCGCCGGAGCTTATTTCAGTAGGCTCAGGGAAGGTGGTAAAAGAGGGGGAGGGGTGGAATTGTTAGTCAAGGACAGTATTACGGTGGCAGAAAGGACGTCTGATGAGGACTTGTCTACTGAGATAGTGTGGGCTGAGGTTAGAAACAGGAAAGGAGAGGTCACCCTGTTAGGGGTTTTCTGCAGGCCTCCGAAAATTTCCAGAGATGTAGAGGAAAGGATTTCAAAGATGATTCTGGATAGGAGCGAAAGTAACAGGGTAGTTGTCATGCGGGACTTTAACTTTCCAAATATTGACTGGAAACGCGATAGTTTGAGTACATTAGATGGGGCCGTTTTTGTTCAATGTGTGCAGGATGGTTTCCTGACAGAGTATGTGGATTGGCCAACGAGAGGCAAGGCCATATTGGATTTGGTACTGGGTAGTGAACCAGGACAGGTGTTAGGTTTGGAGGTAGATGAGCACTTTGGTGATATTGACCACAATTTGACTACGTTTACTTTAGTGATGGAAAGGGATAGGTATATATCGCAAGGCAAGAGTTATATCTGGGGGAAAGGCAATTCTGATGCAATGAGGCAAGACTTAGGATGCATCGGATGGGGCGAGAAACTGCAGGGGATGGGCACAATTGAAATGTGGAGCTTGTTCAAGGAACAGCTACTGAGCGTCTTTGATAAGTATGTACCTGTCAGGCAGGGAAGAAGTGGTCAAGCGAGGGAACCATGGGTACTAAAGTAGTTGAAACACTTGTCAAGAGGAAGAAGGAGGCTTATGTAAAGATGATACGTGCAGGTTCAGTTAGGGCGCTCGAGAGTTACAAGTTAGCTAGGAAGGACCTAAAGAGAGAGCTAAGAAGAGCCAGGAGGGGACATGAGAAGTCTTTGGCAGGTAGGATCAAGGATACCCCAAAAGCTTTCTATAGATATGTCAGGAATAAAAGAATGACTAGGGTAAGAGTAGGGCCAGTCTAGGACAGTAGTGGGAAGTTGTGCGTAGAGTCCGAGGAGATAGGAGAGGTGCTAAATGAATATTTTTAGTCAGTATTCACACAGAAAAAAGACAATGTTGTCGAGAAGAAAACTAAGATACAGGCTACTAGACTAGAAGGGCTTGAGGTTCATAAGGAGGAGGTGGTTAGCTATTCTGGAAAGTGTGAAAATAGATAAGTCCCCTGGGCCGGATGGGATTTATCCTAGGATTCTCTGGGAAGCTAGGGAGGAGATTGCTGAGCCTTTGGCTTTGATCTTTATGTAGTCATTGTCTACAGGAGTAGTGCCAGAAGACTGGAGGATAGCAAATGTTGTCCCCTTGTTCAAGAAGGGGAGTAGAGATAACCCCGGTAACTATAGATGAGTGAGCCTTACTTCAGTTGTGGGCAAAGTCTTGGAAAGGTTTATAAGAGATAGGATGTATAATCATCTGGAAAGGAATAATTTGATTCGAGATAGTCAACACGGTTTTGTGAAGGGTAGGTCGTGCTCACAAACCTTATTGAGTTCTTTGAGAAAGTGACCAAACAGGTGCACGAGGGTAGAGCAGTTGATGTGGTGTATATGGATTTCAGTAAAGCGTTTGTTAAGGTTCCCCACGGTAGGCTATTGCAGGAAATACGGAGGCATGGGATTCAGGGTGATTTAGCAGTTTGGATCAGAAATTGGCCAGCTGGAAGAAGACAAAGGGTGGTGGTAGATGGGAAATGTTCAGCCTGGAGTCCAGTTACTAGTGGTGTACCACAAGGATCTGTTTTGCTGTTTGTCATTTTTATAAATGACCTGGAGGAGGGCGAAGAAGGATGTGTGAGTAAATTTGCAGATGACACTAAAGTCGGTGGAGTTGTGGACAGTGCGGAAGGATGTTACAAGTTACAGAGGGACATAGATAAGCTGCAGAGCTGGGCTGAGAGGTGGCAAATGGAGTTTAATGCAGAAAAGTGTGAGGTGATTCATTTTGGAAGGAATAACAGGAATACAGAGTATTGGGATAATGGTAAGATTCTTGGTAGTGTGGATGAGCAGAAAGATCTCGGTGTCCATGCACATAGATCCCTGAAAGTTGCCACCCAGGTTGAGAGGTTTGTTAAGAAGGCGTACGGTGTGTTAGCTTTTATTGGTAAAGGGATTGAGTTTCGGAGCCATGAGGTCGTGTTGCAGCTGTACAAAACTCTGGTACGGCCGCATTTGGAGTATTGCGTGCAATTCTGGTTGCCGCATTATAGGAAGGATGTGGAAGCATTGGAAAAGGTGCAGAGGAGATTTACCAGGATGTTGCCTGGTATGGAGAGAAGATCTTATGAGGGAAGGCTGAGGGACTTGAGGCTGTTTTCGTTAGAGAGAAGAAGGTTAAGAGGTGACTTAATTGTGGCACACAAGATGATCAGAGGATTAGATAGGGTGGATGGTGAGAGCCTTTTTCCTCGGATGGTGATGTCCAGCACGAGGGGACATAGCTTTAAATTGAGGGGAGATAGATATAGGACAGATTTCAGAGGTAAGTTCTTTACTCAGTGAGTAGTAAGGGCGTGGAATGCCCTGCTTGCAACAGTAGTGGACTCGCCAACACTAAGGGCAATTAAATGGTCATTGGGTAGACATATGGATGATAAGGGAATAGTGTAGATGGGCTTTAGAGTGGTTTCACAGGTCGGCGCAACATCGAGGGCCGAAGGGCCTGTACTGCGCTGTAATGTTCTATGTTCTATGTTCTCTGTCTGTTGTGCGTGGCATGTTTAATATCGCCTTTATCTTCACCTGGTCTGGTTGTACACCTCGAGCAGACAGCTTGTCTCCCAAATATGTAATTTCTTCAACACCAAATTGGCATTTGGCTTTATTTAATCTGAGACTGTATTTTTTTAATGCTTCTTAATACTTTAATGAGCTTATCGTCATGTTCTTCTTTTGTTGCACCCCAAACGATAATATCGTCTATGTACGCTCTAACACCTGGAATTCCTTCTCCAACGTGTTCCGTTGCCCCATGAAAAATTTCAGATGGTGAAATAATACCAAATGGCATTCTGAGAAAACAGTATTGCCTGAATGGAGTGTGTGCTTTCCTCATCCAACAGGAGTTGCCAAAAAACCTGTGATACATCTAGTTTGGTAAAACATGTCGCTCCTGACATCTCACATGTCATCTCTTCACGTTTCGGAATTGGATAATGTTCTCGCTTTCTATTTAAGCTGAGATCGTTGGGATCCATGCAGATTATCAAGTCATTGTTTTGTTTCTTGACACAAACCATGGAGTTCACCCAATCCGTTGGCTCTTCAATTTTCTTTATCACCCCAGATTTGACATTCTGTCCAGTCTTAAAGGTGCTGGTCCTCGCCTTGGGGCACATATAACGGGTTGCGCATTCTCTTTCAGTTGGATCCGATAAGTGAATGTCAAATCTCCAAATCCTTGGAATATTTCTGGAAACACTTTAATGATTGAATCCACGGATGCACTTGACATGGTTACAGCACAGTCAGCACTGTGTACCCTCTTTACCAATTCAAGTGCTTCACAGGCTTCCACACCCAGTCGTGATTCACGATCTGCTTCAACAATCGAAAATCTTACTTTATGAATCCTATCCTTCACTCTAACATTTAGTTCACATACACCTAGAGTGTTGATTCGTTTACCATTATAATTTTTCAAAAGTACTGATTTGTTCAAGATTTTTGGTTTAACTTTCATTTCTTGAATGTCTGACAGATTTATAAGATTAGTTCTTGCTCCCATGTCGAGTTTAACATTCATTAATGTTTGATTGATCATTAGAGAAACTGTCCAGTTATCCACAGTGCCAGGGTCCCATGTTTGATTCCCTGCTGGGTCACTGTCTGTGCGGAGTCTGCACATTCTCCCTGTGTCTGCGTGGGTTCCCTCTGGCTGTGAGCACATTTTTGTCTTACTCAGTACGGGCCAGTTTAGATCTGTTGGCAGGACAACTGGTTTGTGATGAAGAGCGAGGTCAACAGTGTGGGGTCAATTCCCGTACCGGCTGAGATTATTCATGAAGGCCCCACCTTCTCGACTTCGCTTGAGGTGCGGTGATCGCCAGGTTAAATCATTACCAGTCTGCTGATCCCCTCGAAAGGGACAATGGCGACTTTACTTCACAACAGCATCTGCTTTTCTAGCCACCATCTCCATATGTCTTTAGGGTTCTGACATTCAATCTATATTGCCCTACTGTGAGAATGCATTCAGCCTCTGCGAGGTAGAGGTCAGTACGCCTGACAACAGTCCCACTCTTGTCAGCAAATCGATCACTCGGTCAGGATTGGGCCGAAGAGGAGGAAGGGCAGAGGGACACAGCCTAGAGCGTGTAAGAGTGACAGAGAAGCTGTGATGGCCAATGCCATGCCAACAGTTCTCAATGACAAGATCAAGTGCAGACAAGAGGCCAGAGGGTGGGGTCCTGGTAGACGGAGAATAATGGAGGTGGGTGAAAGGAACCATCGAAGTACTGTCCAAGAAGTGAGATTGGAGATGGAGGTCATAGAATAATAAAGCATAGAAAAGGCCCTTCGGCCCATCGCATCTGTGCCAGTCAAAAACAACCACCTAACTATTCTAATCCCATTTCCCAGCACTTGCCTCACAGACTTGGCTGCTCTAGCATCGTAAATGCACATCTAAATACTTCATAAGTGTCATGAGGGTCTCTGCATCCACCACCCTTTCATGCAGCGAATTCCAAACTCCCACCACTATCTGAACAGAAAGGTTTTTCCTCACATTCCCTCTAAACGTCCTGCCCCTGCTCTTAAATCTATCCCCTGGCTGTTGATCCCTTCACCAAGGGGAAGTATATTTTCCTGTCTTCTCTATCTATTCCCCTTTTATACACCTCAATCATTACCCTCTCAGTCTCCTCTGCTACAAAGAAAACAATCCAAGTCTATACAATCTCTCTTCATAACTAGCACTCTGCAGCCCAGGCAACATCCTGGTAAACCTGCTCTGCACCTTTCCAGTGCGGTCACATCCCTCCTATAATATGGATTCCAGAACTGCACACAAACTCTAGCAGTGGCCTAACCAACATTTTATACAGTTCCAGCAGAACCTGCCTGCTCTTAAACACTATTCCTCTTCTCTTTTTTAAAAAAATTTAGAGTACCCAATTATTTTTTCCAATTAAGGGAAATTTAGAGTGGCCAATCTACCTATCTTTTGGATTGTGGGGTGAAACCCACGCAAACACGGGCTATGCCTCTTCTTAACCACTGTATCCACCTGCTCTACTACCTTAAGGGACCGGTGTACATGCACACCAAGGTCCCTCTAATCCTCGGTGCTTCCCAGGGTCCTGCCGTTCATCATGTATTCCCTTGCCCTGCTTGTCCTGCCAAAATGCATCACCTCACACTTATCCAGATTGAATTCCGTTTGCCACTCTTCTGCCCATCTGACCAGCCCATTTATATCCTCCTGTAATTAAAGGCTATCCTCCTCACTATTTACCACCACACCAATTTTCGTATCATCGGCAAACTTATTGATCAACATTCATGTCTAAATCATTTATATAAACCACAAGCAGCAAGGGCCCCAACAATGAACCCTGTGAGACCTCACTAGACACAGGCTTCCAATCAGAAAAACACCCCTTGACCATCACCCTCTGCATCCTGCCACTCAGACAAATTTCCTTCGATCCCATTGGCTCTTATCCTCACTATGAGTCTCCCAAGTGGGACCTTATCAAAAGCCTTGCTGATGTCCAAGTAGACTATGTCTAATGTATTTCCCTCAACGACGCACCTTGTCGGGCCGCACGGTGGCTCAGTGGTTAGCACAGCTGCCTTGTGGCACCGAGGTCCCAGGTTCGATCCCGGCTCTGGGTCACTGTCTGTGTGGAGTTTGCACATTCTCCCCGTGTTTGCGTGAGTTTCGCCCCCACAATTCAAAGATGTGCAGGCTAGGTGGATTGGCCACTCTAAACTGCCCCTTAATTGGAAAAAAATGAATCGGGTCAGCATGAATCACGCGCAGTCCACGCGACGCAGGTAGGGGGCCATTGACAGAGGCCCTCCCCGCGATTCACCGAAGAAAATTGGGCAGCAGGGTAGCATGGTGGTTAGCATAAATGCTTCACAGCTCCAGGGTCTCAGGTTCGATTCCCGGCTGGGTCACTGTCTGTGTGGAGTCTGCACGTCCTCCCCCTGTGTGCGTGGGTTTCCTCCGGGTGCTCCGGTTTCCTCCCACAGTCCAAAGATGTGCGGGTTAGGTGGATTGGCCATGCTAAATTGCCCTTAGTGTCCTAGAAAAAGTAAGGTTAAGGGGGGGTTGTTGGGTTACGGGTATAGGGTGGATACGTGGGTTTGAGTAGGGTGATCATGGCTTGGCACAACATTGAGGGCCGAAGGGCATGTTCTGTGCTGTACTGTTCTATGTTCTATGTTCTAAAACTGGCCGAGTTCCCGACGACGTGGTTCTAATCACGTTTTGCCTGTCAAGAACGGTCGTTGGCGGCTGCGGACTCAGTCCACGGCCGCCCTAGTGAGGGGCGGGGGGATCCTTCATCAGGGGGTCCTCAGGGATAACCAGGCTAGCGATCGGGGACTACCAATCCGCGGGCGTGCGCGATCTGGGGGGGGGCCTATATTTTTGAGCCCGCACTGCTTGCGTGTCCGCCATGTCGCGCCGGGCGGCCAGCGCCATGCACATGCGCGGACTCCCGACCGGAATTGCAGGGCCCATATCAGCAGGCAGAGCTGCGTGGAGTACTCCGGGGCCCTGCTCGCTCCCTTCAGGTAGGAGAATCACTCTGGACTTCCTTCATTATTGGAGAATCCCGCCCCCTGTATCCTGGAATATTGAGGTGCCAATCCTGTCCCTATCTAAACCATGTCTCAGTGACTGCAATGACATCATACCCCCATGTTTCAATTTGTGCCCTCAATTCATCTGTCTTGTTTGTCAGACCCCTTGCATTAAAATAAATGCCATCCAATCTTGACAAACTCCATTGTGACTGAAATGGTCCAGACATTTTATGCCTTCCTGATGCTCTTGGTGTCTCTTCTAATTTTAACTGTGCATCTATCCCTGCTGAACCTTCTCTCAGGATCCCAGACCCCTGCCAAGTTTGTTTAAACCTTCCCCATAAGCATGAGCAAACTTTCCTGCAAGGACACTGGTCCCATTTCATTCAGGTGCAAACCATCCGCCTTGTCAAGTTGACGAGTTTATCATTGTGCCGAGCCCAAAATTCATTGAGGTGAGGATGGAAGCGGATGAAAATGAGTTCTTTGCTGAGTACAGAATTTTCAGACTGGGTGATGTGTGCGTGAGCTGACAATCACAACCGTTTGTAAAACCCTTCTTTGTGAACCTCAAAGTTCCAGCATCAAGTCTCACAGCAGCACCGTCACAATGGGCTGGAAGGTCCCTTTCAGTACAGTAAAACTCTATATAATGAGTGCTGACACATGCAGTGCATTACTGGAGGCTGTGCTCCACTGTTGGATATGCCATTTCAGATGAAGCCTTGGACTATCTGCCTGCCCTTGGGGGTGAATGTAACAGTGGTGTCCTGGACAATATTTATCCCTCAATCAACATAACACAAATTGCGCTGTTTGCTATGCACAAATTAACTGCTGTATTCCTTCATGACAGCACTGTATAAATGCACAGACATTTTCAAATGCGGAGAAAGAGGCCTAGGAATTAATTCCCTTCAATCCATTGGCAGTAACTGGATATGGCCAGCAGGGGGCGGGGAACGCCACAAGAAAGTCAAAGCTCCCTTTCTAGGTCTGGCCAGGAGTGGCGCTGTGGAACAGCTCCAGGCTCAATCGAAACGGCAGGAGCCTGTGAACTTTAGAACTAGTGAAAGCTTCTCAGGGTTGTCCCTAACGTTGGAAAATGAGTACAACTAATCTTGTGTGTTAATGTAAAACAGCACTTCAATGGGATTTAATAGGCTGTAAAGTGTTCTGGAAAATCTCGAGATGGTGAAGGGTGCTATATTAATCCAGGAGTGGGCGTGAGAGAGGTGGTGAGGTAGAGCTGGGTGCTATATCAATGCAGTAATGGGGCTGAGAGAGATGAGGGTGAGATGGAGACGGATGCTACATCAGTGCAGTAATAGGGCTGAGAGAGATGTTAGTGAGATAGTGCTAGGTGCTATATCAATGCAGTAGTATGGCTGAGGGAGGTGATGGCGAGATAGTGCTAGGTGCTATATCAATATAGTAGTGTGGCTGGCAGATGTTGCTGAGATAGAGCAGGGTGCTATATCAATTCAGCAGTCAGACAAAAAGAGCTGGTGGTGAGGTGCTGGGTGCTATATCAATGCAGCAGTGTGGCTGACGGAGGTGATGGTGAGATAGAGCTGGGTGCTATATCAATGCATTAGTGTGGCTGTGTGTACCGGTGTGAAACAGCTGGGTGCTATATCAATGCAGCAGAGCAGCTGAGTATCGTTGTGCTAGAGCTGGGTGTTATATCAATGCAGCAGTGCGGCTGAGTAGCGTTGTGATAGAGCTGGGTGTTATATCAATGCAGCAGTGCGGCAGAGTACCGGTGTGATACAGCTGGGTGCTATATCAATGCAGCAGTGTGGCTGAGTGTACCGGTGTGATAGAGCTGGGTGCTGTATCAATGCAGCAGTGTGGCTGAGTACCGGTGTGATAGAGCTGGGTGCTATATCAATGCATTAGTGTGGCTGTGTGTACCGGTGTGAAAGAGCTGGGTGCTATATCAATGCAGCAGAGCAGCTGAGTATCGTTGTGCTAGAGCTGGGTGTTATATCAATGCAGCAGTGCGGCTCAGTATCGTTGTGATAGAGCTGGGTGTTATATCAATGCAGCAGTGCGGCTGAGTACCGGTGTGATACAGCTGGGTGCTATATCAATGCAGCAGTGTGGCTGAGTGTACCGGTGTGATAGAGCTGGGTGCTATATCAACGCAGCAGTGTGGCTGAGTACAGGTTTGATAGAGCTGGGTGCTATATCAATGCAATAGTGTGGCTGTGTGTACCGGTGTGAAAGAGCTGGGTGCTATATCAATGCAGCAGAGCGGCTGAGTATCGTTGTGATAGAGCTGGGAGTTATATCAATGCAGCAGTGCGGCTGAGTACAGGTGTGATAGAGCTGGGTGCTATATCAATGCAGCAGTGTGGCTGAGTGCAACGGTGTGAATAAGCTGGGTGCTATATCAATGCAGCAGTGTGGCTGAGAAACGGTGTGGTAGAGCTGGGTGCTATATCAATGCAGCAGTGCGGCTGAGTACCGGTGTGATAGAGCTGGGTGCTATATCAATGCAACAGTGGGACTGAGGGTACCGGTGTGATAGAGCTGGGTGCTATATCAATGCAACAGTGTGGCTGAGTGTACCGGTGTGATAGAGCTGGGTGCTATATCAAGGAAGGAGTGTGGCTGAGTACCGGTGTGGTAGAGCTGGGTGCTACATCAATGCAGCAGTGTGGCTGAGTGTACCGGTGTGATAGAGCTGGGTGCTATATCAATGCAGCAGTGTGGCTGATTACCGGCGTGATAGAGCTGGGTGCTATATCAATGCAGCAGTGGGACTGAGTAACGGTGTGATAGAGCTGGGTGCTATATCAATGCAGCAGTGAGACTGAGTACCGGTGTGATAGGGTTGGGTGCCACATCAATGCAGCAGTGGGACTGAGTACCAGTGAGATAGAGCGGGGTGCTATATCAATGCAGCAGTGGGACTGAGTACCGGTGTGATAGAGCTGGGTGCTATATCAATGCAGCAGTCTGGCTGAGAGACGCGGTGTGAAGGAGCTGGGTGCTATATCAATGCAGCAGTGCGGCTGACTGTACCGGTGTGATAAAGCTGGGTGCTATATCAATGCAGCAGTGGGACTGAGTACCGGTGTGATAGAGCTGGGTGCTATATCAATGCAGCAGTGAGGCTGAGTGTACCGGATAGAGCTGGGTGCTATATCAATGCAGCAGTGCGGCAGAGTGTACCGGATAGAGCTGGGTGCTATATCAATGCAGCAGTGTGGCTCAGTGTACCGGATAGAGCTGGGTGCTATATCAATGCAGCAGTGTGGCTGAGTACCGGTGTGATAGAGCTGGGTGCTATATCAATGCAGCCGTGGGACTGAGTACCGGTGTGATAGAGCTGGGTGCTATATCAATGCAGTAATGGGGCTGAGGGTACAGGTGTGATAGAGCTGGGTGCTAGATCAATGCAGCAGTGCGGCTGAGTACAGGTGTGATGGAGCTGGGTGCTATATCAATGCAGCAGTGCGGCTGAGTACCGGTGTGATAGAGCTGTGTGCCATATCAATGCAGCAGTGGAACTGAGTGTACTGGTGTGATAGAGCTGGGTGCTATATCAATGCAGCAGTCTGGCTGAGGGACGCGGTGTGTAAGAGCTGGGTGCTATATGAATGCAGCAGTGCGGCTGACTGTACAGGTGTGATAGAGCTGGGTGCTATATCAATGCAGCAGTGCGGCTGAGTACCGGTGTGATAGAGCTGGGTGCTATATCAATGCAGCAGTGGGACTGAGTACCGGTGTGATAGAGCTGGGTGCTATATCAATGCAGCAGTGGGACTGAGTACCTGTGTGATAGAGCTGGGTGAGAGATCAATGCAGCAGTGCGGCTGAGTACAGGTGTGATAGAGCTGGGTGCTATATCAATGCAGCAGTGCAGCTGAGTGTACCGGTGTGATAGAGCTGGGTGCTATATCAATGCAGCAGTGCGGCTCAGGGTACCGGTGTGATAGAGCTGGGTGCTATATCAATGCATCAGTGGGAATGAGCACCGGTGTGATGGAGCTGGGTGCTATATCAATTCAGCAGTGGGACTGAGTGTACCGATGTGATAGAGCTGGGTGCTATATCAATGCAGCAGTGTATCTCAGTGTGCCGGTGTGATAGAGCTGGGTGCTATATCAATGCAGCAGTGTTGCAGAGTGTGCCGGTGTGATAGAGCAGGGTGCAATATCAATGCAGCAGTGCGGCTGAGTACTGGTGTGATAGAGCTGGGTGCTATATCAATGCAGCTGTGCGGCTGAGGGTACCGGTGTGATAGAGCTGGGTGCTATATCAATGCAGCAGTGTGGCTGAGTGTACCGATGTGATAGAGCTGGGTGCTATATCAATGCAGCAGTGTGTCTCAGTGTGCCGGTGTGATAGAGCTGGGTGCTATATCAATGCAGCAGTGTGGCAGAGTGTGCCGGTGTGATAGAGCAGGGTGCTATATCAATGCAGCAGTGCGGCTGAGTACTGGTGTGATAGAGCTGGGTGCTATATCAATGCAGCTGTGCGGCTGAGGGTACCGGTGTGATAGAGCTGGGTGCTATATCAATGCAGCAGTGGGACTGAGTACCGGTGAGATATAGCTGGGTGCTATATCAATGCAGCAGTAGGGCTGACTGTACCGGTGTGAAGGAGCTGGTTGCTATATCAATGCAGCAGGGCGGCTGTGTACCGGTGTGATAGAGCTGGGTGCCATATCAATGCAGCAGTGTGGCTGAGGGACGCGGTGAGAGGGAACTGGGTGCTATATCAATGCAGCAGTGCAACTGAGGACTGGCGTGGTAGAGCTTGGTGCCATATCAATGCAGCAGTCTGGCTGAGGGACGCGGTATGAAGGAGCTGGGTGCCATATCAATGCAGCAGTGCGGCTGACTGTACCGGTGTGATAGAGCTGGGTGCTATATCAATGCAGCAGTGCGGCTGAGTGTACCGGATAGAGCTGGGTGCTATATCAATGCAGCAGTGCGACTGTGTGTACCAATGTGATAGAGGTGGGTGCTATATCAATGCAGCAGTGTGGCTCAGTACCGGTGTGGTAGAGCTGGGTGCTACATCAATGCAGCAGTGTGGCTGAGTGTACCGGTGTGATAGAGCTGCGTGCTATATCAATGCAGCAGTGGGACTGAGTAATGGTGTGATAGAGCTGGGTGCTATATCAATGCAGCAGTGAGACTGAGTACTGGTGTGATAGGGTTGGGTGCCACATCAAAGCAGCAGTGGGACTGAGTACCAGTGAGATAGAGCAGGGTGCTATATCAATGCAGCAGGGCGACTGAGTACCGGTGTGATAGAGCTGGGTGCTATATCAATGCAGCAGTCTGGCTGAGAGACGTGGTGTGAAGGAGCTGGGTGCTATATCAATGCAGCAGTGCAGCTGACTGTACCGGTGTGATAAAGCTGGGTGCTATATCAATGCAGCAGTGGGACCGAGTACCGGTGTGATAGAGCTGGGTGCTATATCAATGCAGCAGTGAGGCTGAGTGTACCAGAAAGAGCTGGGTGCTATATCAATGCAGCAGTGCGGCTGAGTGTACCGGATAGAGCTGGGTGCTGTATCAATGCAGCAGTGGGAATGAGTACCGGTGAGATAGAGCTGGGTGCTATATCAATGCAGCAGTGTGGCTCAGTGTACCGGATAGAGCTGGGTGCTATATCAATGCAGCAGTGTGGCTGAGTACCGGTGTGATAGAGCTGGGTGCTATATCAATGCAGCCGTGGGACTGAGTACCGGTGTGATAGAGCTGGGTGCTATATCAATGCAGTAATGGGGCTGAGGGTACCGGTGTGATAGAGCTGGGTGCTAGATCAATGCAGCAGTGCGGCAGAGTACAGGTGTGATGGAGCTGTGTGCCATATCAATGCAGAAGTGGAACTGAGTGTACTGGAGTGATAGAGCTGGGTGCTATATCAATGCAGCAGTGCGGCTGACTGTACAGGTGTGATAGAGCTGGATGCTATATCAATGCAGCAGTGCGGCTGAGTACAGGTGTGATAGAGCTGGGTGCTATATCAATGCAGCAGTGCAGCCGAGTGTACCGGTGTGATAGAGCTGGGTGCTATATCAATGCAGCAGTGCGGCTCAGGGTACCGGTGTGATAGAGCTGGGTGCTATATCAATGCATCAGAGGGCTGAGCACCGGTGTGATGGAGCTGGGTGCTATATCAATTCAGCAGTGGGACCGAGTGTACCGATGTGATAAAGCTGGGTTCTATATCAATGCAGCAGTGGGTCTCAGTGTGCCGGTGTGATAGAGCTGGGTGCTATATCAATGCAGCAGTGTGGCAGAGTGTGCCGGTGTTATAGAGCAGGGTGCTATATCAATGCAGCAGTGCGGCTCAGTACTGGTGTGATAGAGCTGGGTGCTATATCAATGCAGCTGTGCGGCTGAGGGTACCGGTGTGATAGAGCTGGGTGCTATATCAAAGCAGCAGTGGGACTGAGTACCCGTGAGATAGAGCTGGGTGCTATATCAATGCAGCAGTACGGCTGACTGTACCGGTGTGAAGGAGCTGGGTGCTATATCAATGCAGCAGTGCGCCAGAGTACTGGTGTGATAGAGCTGGGTGCTATATCAATGCAGCTGTGCGGCTGAGGGTACCGGTGTGATAGAGCTGGGTGCTATATCAATGCAGCAGTGGGACTGAGTACCGGTGAGATAGAGCTGGGTGCTATATCAATGCAGCAGTACGGCTGACTGTACCGGTGTGAAGGAGCTGGGTGCTATATCAATGCAGCAGTGCGGCTGTGTACCGGTGTGATAGAGCTGGGTGCTATATTAATGCAGCAGTGTGGCTGAGGGACGCGGTGAGAGGGAACTGGGTGCTATATCAATGCAGCAGTGCAACTGAGGACTGGTGTGGTAGAGCTTGGTGCCAAATCAATGCAGCAGTCTTGCTGAGGTACCGGTGTGATAGAGCTGGGTGCTATATCAATGCAGCAGTGCGGCTGAGTACCGGTGTGATAGAGCTGGGTGCTATATCAATGCAGCAGTGGGACTGTGTGAACCAATGTGATAGAGCTGGGTGCTATATCAATGCAGCAGTGCGGCTGAGTACGTGGTGATGAGCTGGGTGCTATATCAATGCAGCAGTGGGCTGAGTGACCGTGATAGAGCTGGGTGCTATATCAATGCCAGAGTGGGACTGTACCGGTGTGATAGAGCTGGGTGCTATATCAATGCAGCAGTGGGGACTGATGTACGGTGTGAGGAGTGGTGTGCCATATCAATGCAGCAGTGCGACTGAGTACTGGGTGAGTAGAGCTGGGTGCTATATCAATGCGCAGTGTGCTGAGTGACCGGTTGTGATAGAGCTGGGTGCTATATCAATGCAGCAGTGGGGCTGAGTACCGGTGTGATAGAGCTGGGTGCTATATCAATGCAGCAGTGCGGCTGAGTACCGGTGCGATAGAGCTCGGTGCTATATCAATGCAACAGTGGGACTGAGGGTACCGGTGTGATAGAGCTGGGTGCTATATCAATGCAACAGTGTGGCTGAGTGTACCGGTGTGATAGAACTGGGTGCTATATCAATGAAGCAGTGTGGCTGAGTACCGGTGTGATAGGGTTGGGTGCCACATCAATGCAGCAGTGGGACTGAGTACCAGTGAGATAGAGCAGGGTGCTATATCAATGCAGCAGTGGGACTGAGTACCAGTGTGATCGAGCTGGGTGCTATATCAGTGCAGCAGTGCGGCTGACTGTACCGGTGTGATAAAGCTAGGTGCTATATCAATGCAGCAGTGGGACCGAGTTCCGGTGTGATAGAGCTGGGTGCTATATCAATGCAGCAGTGAGGCTGAGTGTACCGGATAGAGCTGGGTGCTATATCAATGCAGCAGTGCGACTGTGTGTACCAATGTGATAGAGCTGGGTGCTATATCAATGCATCAGAGGGCTGAGCACCGGTGTGATGGAGCTGGGTGCTATATCAATTCAGCAGTGGGACCGAGTGTACCGATGTGATAAAGCTGGGTTCTATATCAATGCAGCAGTGGGTCTCAGTGTGCCGGTGTGATAGAGCTGGGTGCTATATCAATGCAGCAGTGTGGCAGAGTGTGCCGGTGTTATAGAGCAGGGTGCTATATCAATGCAGCAGTGCGGCTCAGTACTGGTGTGATAGAGCTGGGTGCTATATCAATGCAGCTGTGCGGCTGAGGGTACCGGTGTGATAGAGCTGGGTGCTATATCAAAGCAGCAGTGGGACTGAGTACCCGTGAGATAGAGCTGGGTGCTATATCAATGCAGCAGTACGGCTGACTGTACCGGTGTGAAGGAGCTGGGTGCTATATCAATGCAGCAGTGCGCCAGAGTACTGGTGTGATAGAGCTGGGTGCTATATCAATGCAGCTGTGCGGCTGAGGGTACCGGTGTGATAGAGCTGGGTGCTATATCAATGCAGCAGTGGGACTGAGTACCGGTGAGATAGAGCTGGGTGCTATATCAATGCAGCAGTAGGGCTGACTGTACCGGTGTGAAGGAGCTGGGTGCTATATCAATGCAGCAGTGCGGCTGTGTACCGGTGTGATAGAGCTGGGTGCTATATCAATGCAGCAGTGTGGCTGAGGGACGCGGTGAGAGGGAACTGGGTGCTATATCAATGCAGCAGTGCAACTGAGGACTGGTGTGGTAGAGCTTGGTGCCATATCAATGCAGCAGTCTGGCTGAGGGACGCGGTATGAAGGAGCTGGGTGCCATATCAATGCAGCAGTGCGGCTGACTGTACCGGTGTGATAGAGCTGGGTGCTATATCAATGCAGCAGTGCGACTGTGTGTACCAATGTAATATAGCTGCGTGCTATATCAATGCAGCAGTGCGGCTGAGTACCGGTGAGTGATAGAGCTGGGTGCTATATCAATGCAGCAGTGGGGCTGAGTGTACCGGATAGAGCTGGGTGCTATATAAATGCAGCAGTGGGGCTGACTGTACCGGTGTGATAGAGCTGGGTGCTATATCAATGCATCAGTGGGGCTGACTGTACCGGTGTGAAGGAGCTGGGTGCTATATCAATGCAGCAGTGCGGCTGAGTACTGGTGTGATAGAGCTGGGTGCTATATCAATGCAGCAGTGTGGCTGAGTGCACCGGTGTGAATAAGCTGGGTGCTATATCAATGCAGCAGTGTGGCTGAGTACCGGTGTGATAGAGCTGGGTGCTATATCAATGCAGCAGTGCGGCTGAGTACCGGTGCGATAGAGCTGGGTGCTATATCAATGCAACAGTGGGACTGAGGGTACCGGTGTGATAGAGCTGGGTGCTATATCAATGCAACAGTGTGGCTGAGTGTACCGGTGTGATAGAACTGGGTGCTATATCAATGAAGCAGTGAGACTGAGTACCGGTGTGATAGGGTTGGGTGCCACATCAATGCAGCAGTGGGACTGAGTACCAGTGAGATAGAGCAGGGTGCTATATCAATGCAGCAGTGGGACTGAGTACCAGTGTGATCGAGCTGGGTGCTATATCAGTGCAGCAGTGCGGCTGACTGTACCGGTGTGATAAAGCTAGGTGCTATATCAATGCAGCAGTGGGACCGAGTTCCGGTGTGATAGAGCTGGGTGCTATATCAATGCAGCAGTGAGGCTGAGTGTACCGGATAGAGCTGGGTGCTATATCAACGCAGCAGTACGGCTGAGTGTACCGGATAGAGCTGGGTGCTATATCAATGCAGCAGTGGGACTGTGTACCGGTGAGATAGAGCTGGGTGCTATATCAATGCAGCAGTGTGGCTCAGTGTACCGGATAGAGCTGGGTGCTATATCAATGCAGCAGTGCGACTGTGTGTACCAATGTGATAGAGCTGGGTGCTATATCAATGCAGCAGTGTGGCTCAGTACCGGTGTGGTAGAGCTGGGTGCTACATCAATGCAGCAGTGTGGCTGAGTGTACCGGTGTGATAGAGCTGGGTGCTATATCAATGCAGCAGTGTGGCTGAGTGTACCAGTGATAGAGCTGGGTGCTATATCAATGCGTTAGTGTGGCTGTGTGTACCGGTGTGAAAGAGCTGGGTGCTATATCAATGCAGCAGAGCGG